>NC_091943.1:28666047-29002297 GCF_041260155.1 Ptychodera flava
AGTCTTTTAGTAATCGTATATTGACGCACGCTCGTATCCAAAAACAATGCACCCATACTAGGTCCACATTGCACCGTATACATTCCCTTTTATCCTTTTTCACAACTCATATCCTCAGCAGAAACGGAAGATTCGACTGTAGAAGACGTCGCTGTCCGTGAGCGAAAAGCTATCACCTTTTTCTGCCATAACAATGACAAGGGCTGGGTGGAAGAAACAACTGAAAAGCTTGGCGATCAGTTCGCTTACCAACGTGGCGACGCAGATTTCATAGGCGGCGTACCGATTCCAGACAACATTCTGCGGCTGATTCGAGAATGCGACACGATAGTTCTGGTGTTGTCACCAGATTTCCTGAACAGCCAATTATGTAGATACGAGGCACAACTTACCGTGAGTGAACATTTGTTCAGAGAGCAGAAGTTGGTAATTCCAGTGTTGCTAAGGGGTGATGCCATTCCGGACTTCATCTCTCCTTGGCCTCACCTCGATGTTGAAGACATAGAGTTTTGGGAGAAGTTTATGGACGAACTGACACGAGGTATTGTCAAAAGTATATTGAGTCCCACAGTTTTCGAAATTTGTTTCATGTGTACAATAAGTGTTAACCATTGCACATCTCCTTAACTTTTGTCGGAAGCACTTTAAAAATATGTAGCCACAATATTACTAAAATATAAAACCACTCTATATTTGTTTGCTTAATTGTCTTTGTCATTCTTTATTCTATAATATGCATGTATGTATGTATGGATGAATGTATACCAGGGCGGGATGTAAAATAATCAATTTATTCATTAACCCTTACTCAGAGATATAATAGACGGAAATGTATAAACACATATTTTCTTATATATATATATATATATATATATATATATATATATATTATATATATATATATATATATATATATATATATATATTATATATATATATGGCGAGGACATTGGCGCAGCGTATCGCGCGAAGCGGAGGGCGATACGCTGCGCCAATGTCCTCGTGCATCCTTTGCGGTATTTTCGTAATAACCTTATTATTATTATACATCTTACATTCCTGATCGGGGCATCAAAATGTCGGAGTAGTGACCGTTTTCGTGCAATGTCAACAATTTTTCTTCCGATTTTATCGCGCCTACCTCGGACGCGCTTCTGCAAGTTTTGGAGTGTGTGCACGTGCACTACACACATACATACGTACAGAGCGCGCGAGACTTGTTCTGGCACTCGTCCAAGGGGTCCCTTGAAACCGTTCTACAGTGAACGCGCAGATACAGCCGCAGGGAATGGGGCGCCTTGAATCCGTACGTGTTACGGAACGGGCGAGCGTCCCGTACGGCTTGTCTAGCTCACGCTAAATTCTATTGTTCTCGATGGTAGATGTATAATAAATATGTATCTAAATATCTATCTATCTATCTATCTATCTATCTATCTATCTATCTATCTATCTGTCTATCTATCTATCTATACATATATATATATATATATATATATATATATATATATATATATATATATATATATATATATGTATATATATATAAACACAAATTACCTCACGTACAAAGTAATAGTATCTGTTACTTAAGTTTCATGCATCCTGCAATCTTCAGAACCTTGTCTGATGATTGTAGGATCCATGAAACTTAAGTAACATATATTATTACTTAGTAGTTTAGGCATTTGTGTTATTATTTATAACGATCTGCTTTTAGCATCGAGCACTGTCATTTCCCTCGAGGACATCTGTGTACTTGACTATATATATAGGCCTATACTCTGTATAATGAATATATATATATATATATATATATATATATATATAGATATATATATATATATATATATAGATAGATAGATAGATAGATAGATATCCGTTGCACGTGCAACTGACACATACAGTGATACAAAGTGCACATAGGAGTAACACCTTGTTTTCCGTGCACTAATTGACAGGTGACCTTGACCAGGCAGACAATTGCAAATCATTACAAAGATTCTATGTGAGACGAGAACAAGGTAATCACCACTCATTTGTACACAAATTAATTATTACCTACGTAAATTAAACGGTTTCGGGTAGTATTCTCCTCGAAAGTGAATAGATTAAGCTTTGGTCAAACTTTCCTCTTCGATCATTCTCTTGCCAAATCAGAATACAAATCAGGGGTCACTGTGCAAAGTTTGATACACGAAAAAATAAATCTAACGTTTACTGATATTTACTTCATCCGCCCTGATTATTATTAATAATATATCCGATTATCCAGATTATTAACCCAGGTGTTTTCTGCATTTACAAATTCACTTACGAAAGCAAACTTTGGACAGCGTAATGTAGGGATGAAGCAACAACATAGTGTACGAGGCGAAGCCAAGTACATGTGTAGTGCAAAGTTTGCTGTCGTCAATTATAGGCTAGCACGGGATAAATAATTCCGTAACAAAATTTAGTCCGGTCTTTTGATGTTCTTCATAGTAGGCAATGTTTGCAAGGCAAATACATTTTATCCTAATAAACCTATGCGAAAAGAATATTGTATTTTTGCTATGCAGAACATAAAGTAACGAAAAGATTTTAAAGTTTAAGATATTTTTCCCTTAACCAGATACATCTGATTATGTTTTAGACCAGTTTAACGGGAAAATGGTTCTAAAAGTGGGGTCTCGAGGTCACGGCTGTGGAGAGGGGTATGACTATGATTCCATATTCGATGCGTTATACAAAAAGGGAATACGGGTAATGTTTCACTGTACTTTTTTTACAATTTGTTTGTCTCATATTGCAACTCGCATCGGACAGTTAATTGTCATATTGGTCTTACAATGTTATTCCCATTATGTTACAAACCAGAGGTATGATTAATACTATTTCATATATGGTTTTGATTACCTCTGTGATGAATCAGACAGAAGAAGTTGTTAAATTTATGTTTCAGTAAACCGGTAAGTAAATTTGAAATGCAACCAACAGCCACGATCTGGCAACATGTGAGTAAGAATTTTTTATGACACTTTTTTCTGATAGCGGTGAACTATAAGGTTTAAAGTGGCACTAGTTATAACTTTTGATTTATTTTCAAATATTTTTGTTTCCTTTTTTGAATACTGTCTCTTGTTTTGCGTTCAGAATCACCTCAAAATACCTAGTGTACACCTTGTCAAGAGAGAATGTAATAAGATAATTAAGGTAGATCGCACCTCGGGGACAGATATTCGGACTCTCAAACTTTTACAATTCTTTTCTGATATACCACTTGTGGGGGTTCATTTTAAAGCTCTTGGTGAAAGAAAAGTTTTCACCAGCTTAGTTTTTTCGAAATTCGAAAATTTTATTTTTCTCGATAGAGTTAACTCAGGGATGACGGCCATTTTGAATTTCTAATATCGGTAAATCTTCTGGGGTAATTTGTTTCTCTTGTACCAAAATTTGCACGGTGACCCCCTATTTTTATTCTTGATTTTGAAAGAGAATGATTGAAAGATTCCTTGAGGAAAGTTAGAGCAAAAGTTTAAATCTTTCACTTTCGAGGTGCATACTACCTTAATAGTAACATAATAAAAGTGTAATGTTATTGACTGTTGAAAACTGAATTTCTGTCCCGACTAACATTCATTTGTCCATAATAACATACACTCAATGTCGCACGTTTGCATGGCCAGTACTGTATATTTTGACAAACATTAGAGAGAAAGATAATTAGAAAATTTGTTGGTTCAATGGAAGAGAAATAATGGAAACGTCATCCGTTACAATTATTTTCCTTGTAAAGGACAAATCAAAAATGACGACGGTACTTAAATGCAAAAGTGTAACAAATTACCTCTTTGCTAAATACAAACAGATTAATTCCTTTGTGACTTCTAGACAAAATGGAATGTTCCTATTCCGACTTGCTTTCCTGCGACGAGGTACAGCATGGCACAATGTACAAAAAAGCTGCTACCTTATCTACATAAAAGGAACCGCCGACGTCTAAGATTTCATTACAAAAGCAGAGTTTGAGGTTCTGCACAGTTCACCAGTATTTCAACGTGTTTCAAGAACTAAAACGACAAAAACCACTTTTCATGTCTAATAAAATTCATGAAAAAGCTTCAAAAAGAGCGACATTGTCCCTTGAACAATTTTGTACTCTTATGATTGACGTCAGCGTCTCTCTTTCAAGCATCTCGATTACGTATCTTGCTGCTTGCCGATTTAAAAAGTCTACACTGTTTCTTTTCTCACAGATAGACAATGAAAACCGCGAGAAAGTAAAGAAAGCAATGGAAGAGGTCGGATTCAACAGTTGCATTTGTTGCATCAACTGCTGCACTTCAATATGCACTCTGATCGTTGTAGTGATGCTGTTCTGCCTTGCTTTACTTTTCATGTTAAATTTCTGGTTCACTACTGCCAATCTTGCCGACAAACTGCAGAACACTTACTTCACAACCGCTTTGTTGATATTTACTTCTATTGGATTTATACTTTTATTTTTGTATATAAAATATTCGACGGACTCTATGAACTGGTAAGTAATTTCTGTCATATAAGCACTTTAAATATGACTTTTTCGGGGTTTTTTGGTATACTCATATTAAACTCAGCCCTAATCTTAGTTTATCTCGGTTCAGGCCAAAAATCCAAGACAAAATAGAAAAGAGACCAACACGGTCTATAATCGACGAGGAAGAAAGTCATCTCAGCTAAAATGGTGAGATTTAGGTCATAAGACTAAAAACTGATCAAATAAGCATTACCATTCAAATTACCTTATCATCTATTCCCTGAGACATTTATTAGTGACGGTATGTAGCAGGATTACCCTGAACCACTGATAGGAATAAGTAGTACAAGGTGTCTAGATTGGGTTGGCGTACCCTGCTAGCATGCCAGATCCATCAAGGTTAATTCACACAGTTGCGTAAATTTGTGAGTGATACAGTGACTGACTGAAAATTGACTCAACAAAGTCACAGATATGAATACTAGTCTATCATTCGTCACTTGAATGACACAAGTATAACACTAGCAACAACATCTCAAAATAAACCACAGAACTTTTTTCAGAGATCTAATCGGCCTACTTTCCATCACCATCTCACTTCACTAGTTTGATGTTATTGAACTGCCTGTGTGTAATACTTGTAAATCTGACGAATCACAAGGCATGTATGTATGTATGTATGTATGGATGTATGTATGTATGTATGTATGTATGTATGATGTAGTATGTATGTATGTACGTACGTACGTATGTATCTATGTATGTATCTATGTATGTATATATGTATGTATGTATGCGTGACCGCCGGGGCATAAAGGGAGCCGTATTTGTTTACGCCTGTTCTACGGAATACAAGGGGGTCGCTGAATAAATTGAAGGCTACTAGGGAGGTTGCTGAGATTGTGGAGAGAAGGAAAGGTGTGGCCGTCTTTCAATTTTTGCTGCAAATTAATCGAAACACCGTCAGATTGCACCGTTGCACACATCAATTTCTCAATATTTTCGATGCGAGTGGGGGACACCTACCTCTTTTGCTCTTCCCCTTTGGGTGCTCTAACACTTTTACTTAGTTAGTAAATAGGCAAATTGACACCACCTCTCAGATTTCACCGGACTACCTTATGGCATATTCTCAAAATTTTCAAAGGATCTGGGACAAAAGTGAACTGTTATGAATTCATTCTTTATTTTCACAGAAGCATACATTTAATTTGACTTCAGTTGAATAACCATTATGATATTAACCATACCGTATTACGCTTTTCAACGGAAGAAGGCAGCTGTAGGAAATACATTGCTGGCAAGGTTGAAAACAAATAATGAATGGATTGAAAAAATACTGACTTTGGCTCT
The DNA here is from genome assembly GCF_041260155.1 of Ptychodera flava. Taxonomy (NCBI): domain Eukaryota; kingdom Metazoa; phylum Hemichordata; class Enteropneusta; family Ptychoderidae; genus Ptychodera; species Ptychodera flava. The sequence continues at coordinate 28,671,899 of NC_091943.1, forward strand.
AATATCATTTACAGAAATGTAAGGTTTTGCAAATGACACAAGAAAGTCGCAGATTTTTCATTCCTGCATATTCTTTGGTCGTCAATCTCTGGGAAACTGAGAACTGTTTTTTACAAAATGTATTGTCATTGTTGGTTGTTGAATATGTGACTCGAATACCGATCATGCAAAAAGGACTCATAAAAATATCAGTGTTCAATGTCATTTTCAAAGTGATTTACCGAATACAAAACAAATTGAAAAATTTCTCAAAATTTCGATGCGATAAGGGCGACACCCCTCCTCGTGCTCTCCTTTTTGGGTGTTCGAACAGTTTTATTGAGTGAACTACAAATTGAAAACACCTCTCAGATTGCACCTGACTGCACCATTGCACACATCAATCCCTCAAAGTTTCAACGCAAGAGATAACCGATAATAATCTACCAGGGTACACCAGGATTCGAACGGTCTTTACTATTGCTGTATTGTTGTAAATTTTACAAATACATGTATTGATATTTAACATTTTTAAATGTGAAGGAGTTCAGTCAAAATGTCTGTGTTAGAGAGGGGGTTACTCAAATTCATCATGGTTGGCAGGGTAGGGTTACTCGAAACATCAGACTTTCGGATGAAACCCTCCGACCCCCTGCCCGTAAATAATGACTGCTCCCTAAATAATAACGGTTCCCTGAGCAGTTATAGCATAGAACGAAGATGTATACATATGTTTAATTTTATTCTGTAACGCTGAAATCCACGTCGGTTTTAGGAGGATTTGGCTTGATTTAGTGCTTAGAATGTTTTGGTCCGAGTTGGCTTTTGGCAGAGTTGATTTGGGCAATTAACAAGTGTAATGATTTCTTCCAACTCAACCTGCTGTTTACCTATCTGTAACTCTAGCATAACTGTGTGTGAAATGCGTAACTGTTCACAGTGAGAAACGTAAAGAACATAAACAAGGACAAACTGAAACATTTTCATTAAAGTGTTAGGAAATGACTCTTTGGTGGATGTGGAAGACCAACGTATTTCGACTTTTAGACGATGGCCCGATAGCTGATATTCGGCCTGAATTAGTCTGGCCGTCGAATGAAACGTGAACGTTTGAATGATTACCTATAGGGTATCTGCTAATAAGTTGCACTTCTCTTAAAATTCAATTTCGGTTGAATACATCACAATGACATATTTAAATTACAACGCGTTTTCCGTCACTGTATTTCAAATTATTCTGGTTTTGACGCCCTGGAGAAGTAACTCGGAAAATAGATGATTCAATGGGTTCGAGCTTGAGCATTCAATGATTTCTGTCGATTTGAATCTGCAGCTAAGTGTAAATGTAACGACAGCAATGCGAGCTTCCAATTCCGTACTCATAGATCATGACGTACTCTTTGGATTAGCGCAAACCAACTACTTTACAGGCCGTAGAGAGGTATTCTTTATGTAAGTGTTCCTTTGTTAAATATGATAAATTAGAATGCCAGGGAGGATTGTCTGAGACTGATCTGAAGACCTCTCTGTGTGTCCTGTACCATGGCTCCGTTGAACACGGCAGGTTTGTGTGGAACCTATTTTCTATCTATCGGGTCACTATAAAGAACGCGATAAAATTCTTATTCCCTTATTGTAAATAACTTTCGGATTGTTCTAGGAAGCAGACTACATGATATTGAAATGCACTGTGGGTAAAAAAGTTGATTTCTCACCACAACAAGAGTTTGAGATAGTGATATAGTGATCTCATAAATACTTTCAAGATAAATGTAATCGCGGTCATGACATAGCTAAATTCATGAAACTAGCTAAATTCATTCATTCTTTCATCCATTTGGACATTTCTGGTATTAAATTACTGTACGATCTGAACTTTCATTTTTGCTTCTGTAATCTTACGTGCTTTATCCGTACAAATCGGCCATTTTTGAAATGTGACTCACTTTGGTGGCAAATAGCATCATGCTGTATGGAAATGCACAGAAAGAAATTGCATTTTTAACACAGGGTGTTCGTGCTTTCCGGGAAATCGCTATTTTTTCCTTGGCATAAATACAAGAATATTATACATTTCATTATGGAGTAGTCACACACACATTATTTTGTTGTCGAGGACGATTAGTCTTTGGCAAATCAGCCTGGCTTGTTTCCGTTTTCTTTAATTCAAATACCAGCTCGCCTTTTTTCACTTTCGGACGAAAAGCTGTCAGGTAAGTATGAACACATACGGAAAGATGACACATCATGAACATCTATCATAAAATTCAAAGTCTGTAGATCAGATTTATCTTCGAATTCTCTTGCTAGAATGATCGATAGTCCCTGCCCTAATATTTGTACTCAAATGTCATCATTTTTGATATCTGCTCCGTCAGAAACGCGTGCATAATTTTTCTGTCTTTCCCTCTCACGCTATCTACTTCATTATCTATAGATAGATAGATAGATAGATAGATAGATAGATAGATAGATAGATAGATAGATAGATAGATGATTGATTGATTGATTGATTGATTGATTGATTGATTGATTCATTCATTCATTCATTCATTCATTCATTCCCAGTTAAATGTTGTCACTTTGGTACATGTGCATCTCTTTTTAACCGGCCCGTGAAATCTCTCTAGCCGCTGTAAATTTGGAGATGAGATATTTTCCATCATTTTGTTAATTCTGTAGTATATCGTCTACTCTCAAAGCGATATCAAATACTCAGTGTTAAACTGGTCGACATGCCTTTATGATATTGTTGTTATTGCTGTCATCTGAATTTTATTTTAGTCCGGGCCAGCATTCCTTTTCAAGAAGACCACTGCAAATTTTACAAAACGCAGTATATTGGCGAGGTAGGGAGGAGAAGACAAAATGACGAAAGATTTATCAAAAGTTATGAGCATTTTCCCTCTAAGTTACCAAATTATATCAGTAATGTCCGACTATGGAAGAATAGAGAAAGCAATATCTTACCCTCCTGAGGTGTTTTCTCGAATGAATGCTTTGGTTACATGTAATGGTAACCATGATTGGTCACAGACAATGAGGCCTTTCGCCTGTATCTGGCTAGATTGTATGCATTATCTCAAGATATACTATCTGAAGAAATGCCTGGTCTCACTAGTTATAATCAGGTCTTATATCGCCATCGCTAGTGGAATCATGACGGTTATGGCTACTCCTTCACTGACCATTCGGTTGGTGGAAAATAATTTTACAAGCATGCTTCTTTTCTAGTGTGTCCAAAATAACGAAGTAATGCATGGTAGACCAATTTTTTCCTATCTTGCACTAATTACAATATATTTTGTGTGAAACATTAAAAGAACTCTATTTCTAAAAAATATGCTCATTCGTTTATTTAAAGGCATATATCGAAAATTACCTAAGAGAACACTTGAAAGGTGGACAGAGGAGAAAGACGGTAAGTTTTAAAGACAAGATGACTTGACGATTTCTACACGTAAGTGCAATAATAGAGTATTATTTTACTGTCATAAATAGTCAGAACAAAACTATTATTGGTGGCCGGTTTAGCATAATAGAAAATCAAAAGGAACTTTCCGAGGCGAACGATTTGTTAAAGCTCCTGTAGCTCTTTAAATATGTTGACCTGGAAAAAGGCTTTCTTTAAATGATATAAACTTAAAGGATATAGTCTTTTACTACTGAAAAATTGGACAAGTGAACATAAATTTTAACCGATATCTTGATTTCCCGCCATTTTTAAAAACTGGTAATATTACAAAGAAAACAAAGCATATGATGTTCCAGTGAAAAACATTGAGCATTGTGCATTATATTGAACTAATCTGTTGTTTCTGTGAAGATTCAAATGCATATATGCACGACGTACAATGGTTTTGCTTTATTTGCATGAGGGCGCCATTTTACGTTTGGGCAACGTTTATTATTCATCTTGCTCAAAATTGCGCATGCAGTCCCAGTGGACAGATAATTATACTTGTATATACACTCCTCAAAGAGTACATTCCCACGAATTTGTTTTAGTTTGGAAGGAAAATCACAAAAATAATGCTAAAAGTTACAGCTTTTGGGCCTTTGATACTAACAAAATGAAAATTTCGCTATCATTAAAATAAATATAGTTATGATGCTGACGAAGACACTCTTTTTCCATTATCAATTCGATGGAAGTAATGATTTTAATCCTTTGGTATATCAAATAGGCCCCGGACGTCGACCATATTATATATAAAACATGTGACCACAATAAAACTTTCTCTCCGAGTATTTCCCCATATTGTATTGGGCACAGATAAAGAAATGAGCAATATGCTTACAATGTCGTATATTTCCGTAGACAGTTTTGAGTGGTACAACGAAAAATGAGCAAATGTTAATTAAATAAAAAAACAATATCATATTAGAAAAAAACAAGTTAACAATTTGTATTTCATAGATCTGGAGATGTTTTGATTCTAATGTTGAAGAGGGATCTGATGAAATGGAACATTTGACTTCAGAAGACACAACCATTGAAGTAAGTACAGCAAACAGCAATACTGGGGTTTTTATCACTCAAAGTAAATTTGTGAAACCGCATGCATTGATGTCCAACGATAAAAACACTTTTAGTGTATTTCATGTATTTGATTTGATATATACCTGTTGTCATCTCGTCAATGGTAAATGATGTATTAAATGAACAAGAAAGAAAATACAAACATTATGATGATTGCGGTGGCGGTGGTGATGGCGGTGGTAATACTTGTAACATGCATGTAACATGACAGTGTATATCTGTATTCACTGAGTTCAGTATAGTACCGCTATCTTAATATTGAATCTTCTTCAATTTTAGAGCGTACGTGTGAACGTTTTGTTGTCTCAGGTATAAGATAACCGTTAGCAAGGTAGGCTAGCTATCGGTGACTAGGCTTTAACATCCTGTCGAAATATCACCAAGCTTTGTAAATATAGAACGACGGAATGCTAAGAATGCAGACTAAAACGCAAAATAAAAACGTTCTGATATTATTAACGGAACTCTCAGTAGGCCCTGTGACATACATTGCGACGATATCATATAGAAAACCTTGGAACATGGCTTTTAGCTTAACCTCTATACTATGTATGGTTCAACGTCAAGATGTACAGAATTACACACATATACAGCCAGTTTTTGAACATGTTTGAGTCAGTAATTCTTTGTCACAATGGGCACGGTCCCTCCACAAAGTCAAGACTATAACTACCACCACTACAACCAGCACCATCGACAATACTGAGACAACTAACGATTAAATAACAACAACAAAGTCACCACCATAATAACCGCAGCTTCTAGTTTGATAAAAAACGATGTAATGTGGAGGTAGAATGACCAAATGTTTTGCATTACCGTGTATCACATTTTCCCTTCAGAAACTTGCAAAGAGGTACCTGTCAGAGGTAGCCGGTATCTATGTATATCAGCAACTTCGAAGACGCCTGATCAATCCGTCGACAGGACAGCGACACTCGCCTCAGGGTCCGTGCTTGTGTCAGCTGGTTGACGAACTGTTCTTCAACAAACCACACACCGACAGAAGTCCCGACATTAGTCTGTTCAAGCGTCAGGTCTACAGCGACATTTTCAGACTGAACTTTTAACGACGGTTCATGTGGATTGCTTTCGTATCAGTCATTTAGCTCAATGGTGTGAAAGTACTATATGAATATACATCTACATCAATCTTTTATTGCAAGAGGTACAAACATGTAATTTCTCATGCAGTACTTTTCAAACTACTTAGATGGCATGGAGGAAAATATTGCCTTCTGAATCCTATTCCATGGACTCTTCAAATAACTGACGAATTTTGTATACCGTAAATATTATCTGATATCATTCTAGAACTGCTCCACATCCACACATATGACATCTAAATTTTACGTTGTTACATTGTGTATTTCGAATCTATTAGGCCTACATTAAATTTGGGTGATCATATATGCAGCTAGCCTCTCTATACAAAATCCAGGGAGAAATTAATGGTTGATTTAGTTTATGTTTAGAATACAGTATTATCAAAAAGGGCAAACAGAGAAGCTGCATAGCAGCTTTTGGTTATGATAATCTTTCACAATATTGTTTTTGTTTTTCTATGTTATTTACTTCAAACGTTTTAGAGATTGTATTTACCTCGATAATATCACGAAGTATATCCGTGCAGTCAATGACAAACTTCAAGTTAACCTCTTGGTTGTTGAAATTCCTCATTAAAAACTACAAACAAATCTTTGTAGTTCTGGTCCATGTCAATTGTCTAAAAGGAAAAAAACAATTACGATATATTACAGCAAGATTAGATGTTAACCTTAACTTTACTCTTACATATAATGTAGAACAAGACATATGCATGGGATAATGTTGTCGTCTGAGAACATATATACAGGCTGCCATTCCTAGCTATAACTTATGGAATATATAAAAAAGACAAAAATGGTTACATTTACAAACGTTTTACTCCATTTTTGCTTAAATATGACAACTGCTGCCATGGGTGAGACAAAATGACTCATAGTAGCATTTCCTGGAAGATGAGATGGATTATTATGATAAATGAGATTTTATCGACTGGTTGATACAAAACAAAACTCCACACAATGTCGTCCACTAAATTAGGGTAATTGTCATTCTCTTGTTTTATTATCTACTTTAAACCACAAATAGCAGCTTCTATTCACAACATTCATAAATATCCTGAAAATTGTCTTGTACAAAAATAAAGCAAGACATCAAGTTTTGCTCTTCTTTAAGTATACACAGACAATAAGGTAGGATTCAAATCTACAATTTCATAAAATAAATTAGTAATATCGTTAGTAAATGATAGTAGTGTGTGTGGGTAACACGAAAAGGTTGATTTCTGCTAGCCGTATATCATATGACACCAGTCGCCTTGTACAAAAATGTATCTAAATTATTCAACTGGTAGGATTACACTCTAAGTTACAATGCGCCGGTTGCAATGCACACTCTCAATATGTAAATCCATACCGTGAATTAAAATATGAATTCTCAGTTGTTTGGACAGTCGAACAACACTTCCTTGATTGGATGTAAGATTTTGCGAAATATAACGACAATAAATACAATTCGTCATCGAATTATCATTCCCTTACAATTAGCTAAGCGTTTAAAATACCAATTCTCATCTTATATATTGTTAATCTCTATACCATATTTCACCAAATAAAGAGATTGAAGTAGACTTCGAAAATACGCTATCACCGTAAAATACTTTCACAAAACATTGAAGTATCATAGCACGAACCAAAGTGAACGTTAATTGTTAGATCGTATTGGAGTTCGGTAACGTTGAAAGTTCATTTGTAGAGTTCGCACAGTTCAGTTGATGCTTCAGCAGTCGGTTACTTTACAGATATATCGCATTGGTTCATATAACATGCACGGTGTTACTCACATAGTCGAAGTTTAAGGATCATTTGGTCGTCTTCAGGTCTCTTGTCGTCATCGATGTTGGTTTCTAGTTCTCCGTCTTCGTACAATTTGCTCTATACTCCGTAGGACTCTTCCACCATGTTACTATTTGTTTTTTCATTTCATGTTTGTTTTCTCACTACTATGTTACTATACGCTTTTATGGAGGTTTTTTTTGTTGAACTCGCCTTGGCCTGCTGAGCAGAGAGGTACTTTGGGATCATCAAAATATTGACATGTCATAATTAATATTCAAACGTCACTATGAAATTCTCATGTTCCTTCATTAAGTGTTGTTTATTTTCATAATTTTAACGTATATTCTTATTTTCGTCCTGGCTTCCGTTAACACCCTCGTAAAACGTAATTAGCGTTATTTTGCGTTTGTCTCAGATATGGTTTGTATTCATATCGACGTATAATTGAGATCTTGTTGTTTTAATTAATAATTTCACTGTATCGATAACCAAGATTCATTAACCTTGTGTGAGATAAAATATCTCCGTAACAGCATTAAGCTGTTTACGAAAATTCAACAATTCCAAAATTTAAGTTGCTTCTTACTACAAATTTTAGGCCTGGTTTTGTCTACAGGACCTTTAACGTTGGCAGGACAAACTTACAAATTTAATCACTAAAGCATTTCTTAGGTGCAAGTTGTAGAATTGAACACTATAAATGTATGGTGTCATTTTAAAATGTTCGATTTATTCGTTACGGCAACTTTGTATTATGGGTAAGAAATATGGGGACTGTAATCTTATGACATAAAACTGTTTCGTCAGGAGTACATTACGTTATATAACCTTGATTTACTGGGGAGATATACTGGATATTCTCAAAGTTTTAATTATTTAGTGATGTTTCATTTTCAAATCTGTTTTACAGCTTTATTGATTTGTATGAAGTGGTTGCCAGTTATGATGTAGAAATTGTTTTTATGGGAATTACTGTACTTCTATAATGTGAAATCAATCGATTATTTCCTGGATCATCAATAAATCATCAATAAATAGATTTCACTGTACCCGTGTCTTTTTGTAGTAATATTCAACTGACCTTGTTTGACAATCCTTTGCACTTATTTCATACAGGTCTCCAAGTTTAGACAGGTAACAACACTAGCATGAGAAGACAACAACAAGATATAAGCAACTCACATGAAAGGTGTTGTCTATTGTTGGTCGGGCTTGAATGCTTAGTTTTCGTTCTCTGCCCTAATAAAAATATAATTTTCATCACATCGTAGATTTTTGGCAAATCTATTTAAGTTGACCATCTTGTCTTTCACAAAGATCACAAGATACATCTTACATTCAGGTAATCTGGTTTATCACAAAGAAAATTTGATGTAGAACATGTTTGAACTAGTGTGTCAGTATACATATTCAAAAAAACACTAGAGTAAAGAAGAATAGGTGTCGATGAATGTGTAAATGAACACTGCAAGATGCCTTTCTGACGATGCAGGAATCAAAGAGGGTGAGATGAAAGGTCCATATATGACCAGAAAAACAGCGGGTGGCAGAATGTATAATATGCTGGCGCCAGATACAACAATAAAGGCATGAAGTTTCATATTTCAGTGCAAAATGGGAATTTATTTTATTTTGCCTATCTTTTCCATTTGAGAAGATAAAGCGGCAGAATCTGAGAAAGTTATCATTAAAGCCACTCGTCCAAACCACAGATCCCTGGCCAAGCTGATTAAAATCCTAGGAAGAGCTACACCGGTCTTCAGTTTTTAGTCGTTAAGCTTACTTGCCACAGCGACATGTCCGCTTTCCCGGTGTCTCTACATGCGATGTTTGGGAGCAAGTAGCAGAAAAATTTCCTGAATCATGTAAATTCCGTAACATTTTTCGTTCACGTGTTCACACACGTGAGTTAATGTGGCCAGCGATGTCTGTCTGTGTGTATGTCTGTCTGTGTGTCTGTGTGTCTGTCTGTCTGCCTGCTCGATATCTCAAAAACGGCTTGTCAGATCAGTATCAATCTTGTACGTAGATGCAAATTGCAAATGGCAAGAACTGATTAGTTTTGGTGGGTGTTGCTTGCTTACTTTTTGCTCATTTGCATAATTAATGATTCTCGAAAAAAACGGATATACACTGAGAACGACTGCATACTATTTGATGAGATTTGCTACAAATGTTGATCACACCCAGATATATCAGCTGTGAAAGATATTATATATTTGAATTTACTCGATCAAAATTGACGATATATTGAAGATACTATGATTTAACATTACTGAAAGTCAGTAAGCATTTTTACTTCAGCCAATTCCTAATTTGCATATTTAATGAACTTTCCTAATTAGGGATATTTATCTGAATTGAACAGGCCAAAGTTGACGCAACTTGCTATGTACATTCAAGATACTGTGATACAACGTTTTTGAAAGAAATTAAGCATTTTTACCTCAGCCACTTCCTAATTTGCATATTTTATGAGAACATTTCATTCAGTTCCTAATTTGCATATTTAACATATTTAACAGACCTTCCGTTCCGTTGGTCAAATTCGCAAACTTTTGGCCCTTCCATGATTCTCACCATCAGATCATTTATCACATCTTAACTCAGAAAACTATGTTTCGATGTTTTAATCGTGTTTTGGGTACTGAACCCACGTTCCCATGGGACAGATGAGACTGGAATCATGGTTGCAATTATGGCCGACTTTGTCTCCATGAAATCATGGAGACATGGAAACATCACTGCTTCTCGATGGCTGGCTATGGTCGCTGGTTTGCTTGCTTGACGTCTTTTCTACTCTCACTTTTTTCGATAGTGCAAAGACCCTGTCGATGGTTCGATGTCATATTTGGAAGTACTGACTAAACCATAAATAGCAATTTGAAAAAAAGATCGTCTGATGATCGCTACAGAGATCACATGTAGAGTGAAGCTCTGAGTAACACCTGTTAGTCCTGTTTTCTACTTGTTATCAATTTAACCGTAAATCGCTCTGCCATACGGGTATTGGGCACTGTTTTATATATATATATATATATATATATATATATATATATATATCACAAAAACCGTTGACTAGTAGAACCTTCAAGTCGTATTGTTCTAAAGTCTTCCTTACTTCCATTCCCAAAGAGAACTTGTTTAAAGCAACGTTTTCGATGTGGCTAGCACACCTTCATCAAGCTTAACAGTTAACGCAATGTACAGAAACAAAACTTATTACAATACGCCTGTCCGAGATAAACAAAAGAGGGGTAATCGAATGACGAAACGAGCGGGCAATGAAAAACAAGGCATGTTTTTATATATATATATATATATATATATATATATATATATATATATATATATATATATATATATATATATATATATATATATATATATATATATATATATATATCTTACATATATAAGACTGTCGAGCTAAGAATCCTTTCACTACTTCTTCTGTCTGATGATTACAGGATGTATGAAACTTAAGTAACAGATATCATTACTTTGTACCTGAAGTAATTTTGTGTTATTATTTATAACGCTCTGCTTTAGCATCGAGCATTGTAATTTCCCACGAGGACATCTGTATACTTCGATATATATATATATATATATATATATATATATATATATATATATATATATATATATATATATATATATATATATATATATATATATTATATATATATATATATATATTTTATCGAAGTATACAGTGTCCTCGTAAGAGTAAGAAAGTACATTGCTCGATGTTAAGCAGAGCGCTATGAATTATAACATAAATTTCTTCAAGTACAAAGTAATGAAATCTGTTGCATACTGCAATTTTCAGATATTGCAGGATGCATGAAACTAAAGTGACAGAATTTGATCACTTTGTACTTGAAGTAATATGATATATATATATATATATATATATATATATATATATATATATATATATATATATATATATATATATATATCTAATCCCATGGTATTTTTCTGTTTGAAGTCATCGTATACGAGTGGTTTTCGCGGAGCGGCGAGAAGTTGTGCGGCTCCGCGAAAAACACTCGTATACGATGACGTCAAACAGAGAAAATTATCATGGGATTATATATATTTATCACATGAACAGTCTTCTTATTTTTCTTTTGACGTTGATGGATCAAAATTATTGTAACAAATTGCATGAATTTCGTCGCGCTTCGTTCTTATCTACGCGGAGTACTTTTATTTAACGGGTATAGCGGCCCGTCACCCAGGAGATACATTCATTCATAAATCCCATCAAGCTGAAATTTGATACATGAATGGTATCTCCACCAACCAGACGTACGGATTCGGTCACGTGAACGTGTCAATCATTGTCTCGCGCTGTCGATGCCAAGGCAAGTCGGCCATCGGCGGACATAGCTTTCACCTCGCTAGCGACGGATAGCCATAGTGATTTAGAATATTTACGAATAGATTTATTAAGTAAAATGCAACGACATGATCGAAACAGTAATTCTCATTCTTAGGGATGCCGTGGCTTTTGAAAATATCACACAAGTTTTCGACCTTGGCGAGCGCGAAAGATTCAGTTCGATGACACACATAGTAGGCCACATTGCATGTTTGTTTGTGGCCACAACGCTGCCGTCACCGGTCTCCGCCGGTGTCAACTCGGATCCTGATCTCTGTCGTCAATGTTTTCTTCTGACGGACTTTATGTTTGCAGTGACACATATCTCGCCCGTAGATACATCCTAATTTTGTTACTTGACGGAAACTCTGTTCTGTTGTGAGTGTTGTCTGAGTCAACTTTCGAAATACAGCGCTGCACTGCAGAGTTAAGATTACAGCTTGACAGCTGTCTTCGCTACAGCCTAACGCTGCAGGTTTGATTCCGAGCGAGAATTTACGGAACTTTTTGTGTGATGAAGGACATTTATCGTTGTTAGTCGAATGACTTTATGCTTTTGCCTCCTATGTCGTTTTCCCGAAGACTGTACTGTACTCATTTATTCAATTGAACTTACGTTGAGGTGTATAGGTTTCGGGTTTATCGCCAACCGGGATCGACATGTACGACACCCACAGTCAGCCTTGCCTTACGACTCGACTGAAGCCTAGCCGTGACGTTACTGAGCCATTAAAATAAAATGATCGACGGAATCCCCATTCGATTCTCGGGATAGCTATAGTTTTAGCGACTCGAATTTTCGTTTGACATGCCTTCTATGTTTCCATGTGTGGAATTGTTGGGTCAACTTTTTGTAAAAATGTCATTAGAGCACGGCATCGATCACGATAAATCGGTCTGTGTCCGTCGCGATGTGCAGATATGAATGGTACCATGCAGGAAAAAAGTTCCGGTTGATGACGTACAACAGGGGTAATATATATATATATATATATATATATATATATATATATATATATATATATATATATATATATATATATATATATATTATATATATAATACAGGGCTCGAAATTAGCGGTAGTCCCGCGTCCACAGACTACCAACTTTTCCCTGGGGCTAACAAAGTCCATGAAATGGTAGTCCACACGGACTACCAAAGCCTGGGGCATGAAGTACTTGGCGTGCGATGTCCGTCACTTTCGGACGAGCTAAATGCAGTCAACATGCAGTTTAATTTGTTTGAAGCAATTATCTTTCATCTATCGAGAGTTTTTTCTGGTGACTATTACAATTTTCACTGCTATGTTGTTGTTTTCACAAGATGCCGAGCGTTTGATACTAGAATGTTGAGTTGCTTTTCTGTGTGCAGTCTTTGAATGCCAGTTCACACCATACTGCTGATCGGCAGCATACAAGACGTACTTGTGTCAATTTTGGGGTTTGGATGATGAAATTTCACAAAACTGTCACTTCTATATCAAGATATTGTGTAATCAGTTTGATTTGAAATAGTAATATAAAACACTGTGTCAGTTAAGCTTGGCTGGGTTTCGCTGTCTTTTATCTATGGTTGTCGATCAGTATCAATGTATTACATTCTGTATAGAGAGACTCGGGTGTAGCAAGGCATGCCAGTTCATAAAGATCATGAGAATTTTTTTTTCTGTTTTTTCTTTACTCACGTTGCTTTTTCTTTGGATGTATAAGCCGATTTTGAAAGTGATAGAAAGTGTTAAAATGTACATAAATTAGCATAAATTAAGCGTTTGTGAGACATAACATGGGGTTTCTCAAGTTGAAGCACCTAGTTTTACAGCTGTTTTGTGTTGCTGAACCGGGGCTAATACTCAGACGAGTACAATATCCCTAAACTAAAATACGCATGGGCTACTAGCCGTTGTTACTGGGCTACCAACTTCAGAAAATGGTAGCCCAAGTGGACTACCAGGTTAAAAAGTTAATTTCGAGCCCTGTAATATAAGCTTCATGAATCTGCAGTAGAAACTGTCAGATCACGTTTAAAACACTTAAGTAACAGATGTAATTACTTTGTACTTGAAGTAATACAAACATAAATGCATGCATACATAGATACATAGGGTCACATAGATGCACGCACACACACACACACACATACATACATACATACATACATACATACATACATACATACACACACACCACACACACACACACACACACACACACACACACATACATACATACATACATACATACATACATACATACATACATAATTCTATTTTCTATTTTACCGGTAAAAACACATTGAAAACACCTTTCAGATTGCTCAGACTGCACCATTGCACACATAGATTTCTCAAATTTTTTGCAGGATCTTGGACAAAACTGAACTGTTGTGAATTCACCCTTTAATATCACAAAAACATATTTTAAATTGAATTAAGTTCAATTACCATTTTGGCATTTAACCATACCGATTCAGGTTTTTCATTTGAATCTGGAAGCTAGAGAAATGGCACAATAAGGTCACAAATTTTCCATTCCTGCATATTTTGTGGTCTTCAATCTCTTACAAACTGAGAATTTTTTTTCACAAAATGTATTGTCATTGTTTGTTTGTTGAATTTTGTGACTCAAAAACTGCTGCAAAAAAATTTACAAAAATATCAGTGTTTAATTTGAATTTCAAAAAGTTTTACAAAATGCAAAATAACTTGAAACATCTCTCAGATTGCACCATTACACACATCAATTTCTCTAAACTTTCGATGCCAGAAGGGGGGACCCCTTCGCATGTTCTCCCCCTTGGGATGATCTAACAGTAAAAAAGAACACCTCTCAGATTGCACAAGACTGTACCGTTGCACACATCATTTTCTCAAAAATTTCCACGTAAGATAAGGTACACCTGCCTCTGACACTTCCCCCTCATCCTCTCTTAGTATTCTTCCCGCTGTACTTTCAAATTCTGCCCTGGAGTCAGATATCCTAGTAAAAACCCTGCCATGATACCAATCCAAATTAAACAAATACAATGTGTTGTATACCGGTTATAGCGTGAGCTTTTATACCTGTATTTTGTTGTGACTTTGAATTTCGTTTGTTGGTTTCACCTTTTCAACCGTCATGAGACAACCGATCATCATGGTAATCTAGCACGGTCCTACATCAGGATTTGAAAGGTCTTTACTATTGGTGTTTTTGTACATTTTACAAATACATGTATAGATATTTAACTTTCTGAGTGGGAGAAGGGTCAGTCAAAATTTCTGAGTTAGAGAGGGGGCTACTCAAATTCATCATGGTTGGCAGAGGGGTAAGCTTACTCGAAATTTCGGAGTTTCCGATGAAATTCCTCCGACCCCCAGGCCTTAGATAATGACGGCTCCCTAAGTCATGTATTTCTGCGAACCACTCTTAAACAAATCAAATATTCCCATCCTCGGGCACCGTGACGCGTGGCCATATGAAAGTTTCAATCGTCATGCCCGCCTCATCCTTGCGACTTGCACAATTACATGACATACTGGCAACTAACAAGATAAGGTTAGGCGAGTCCCAAAACCCGGACCGAGACGAGTCGAGACGAGACCATAATGACCCCTCAGGCCAAGCGTTGTAAATACATCATATATACAACACTACAGTAAGCTTGCAGTTTATTGATAGTGTCAAAGATTGATGCACAAAGCAAGATATAGCACAATCAACGATTGGAACAACTGAAAAAAGATTTGTTTAGGTTTTTCAACTTGAGTTCAAGGCGAGCTTGAAACATGCGAACTGCGTCGGCATTTTGGCTTATAAGCGATAAGCGCCAGATTCAGATTCTACTATGATATCTACTGTGAATTCAAAATAGGTAACCTTGTGTTAGAAACATACATACAGGAGATTTAAGTAATCATTTTTTA
Organism: Ptychodera flava; assembly: GCF_041260155.1. Classification (NCBI taxonomy): domain Eukaryota; kingdom Metazoa; phylum Hemichordata; class Enteropneusta; family Ptychoderidae; genus Ptychodera; species Ptychodera flava. Next base: position 28,687,600 of record NC_091943.1, read on the forward strand.
GAAATTAGATTCACCATTTATAAACACATTAAAGGAAAGTAAACTGAGAGCTCATATGTTTAATTTTAATACAGTGGCTGCACCATTTTTCTGCATTACCGATAGTACATTTATGTACGGTATGTTATGTGTGCGGAATTTGAGGCAGCCTCAGATTAAGATTCAGATTCGGAGGGCTATGTAACCACTGACTAGAATGTACGAAAATGAACAAGCATAAGTCGATGGTAGGAGTGGGATATCACTTCTTTGACTAACTAAGACAGAAGTGGAACAACGTCCTTTTTCCCGTGGCATTGATACAGATGCTGCCTATGTGCAAAAAACCGTAACTTTTCTATCAGTAAGATAGGAGGTCTTTTGGTCTCGTCTCGACTCGTCTCGGTCCGGGTTTTGGGACTCGCCCACTCGAAATACACACCACGTGAACCGCTCGTACGACCTGGGGTAATATTCAAAGAGTCAGCTGTCATCCCCACATCATGTTTACAGCACCAACCACTCTCCACTCGGCCATAGGAATGAAACCTAAGTTGAACAAGCTATATACTGAGTATTGGTATAAAGGTCACAGTACTACAATGACAGGGTCTGCTTAAGGTATATAGACGCGTCTCGGGGACTGAAATTCGGGCCTTCAAATTTTATCAATTTTTTTTCTGACCTACCACATGTGAGGGCTCATTTTGAAGCTCTTGGCGAAAGAAAAGTTTTCACCGTCTTAGTTTTTCGAAAATCGAAAATTTTATTTTTTCCCATAGAGTTAACACAGGGATGGCGGCCATTTTGAATTTCAAATATCAAGAAATCGCAAGTTATTTGTCTCTCTAGTATAAAAGTTTGCACGGTGACCCCTGATTTTTATTCTTGCTTTGGTAAGAGAATGGTTGAAAGTTTCACTGAGGAAAGTTTGAGGAAAAGTTTAAGTCTTTCACTTTCGAGGTGCATATTACCTTAAATGAAATTTAGTGACCAGTGGTGGGAAGCGTTAACTCGTTTATAGTATAGTTGGCTTGAGAGTCGGCAACTGTAAGTCGTTCTTGCGAAGTTGAGGAAAATATCGTAAGCTATCGACATTGGAGCGAAACTTAAGACATGACGAACAGAGAGAAAAGGAAAAAACAATGACCTCAGTGGAAGGCCAAAAGTATCTGAATAAAGCCCACATACTTTTTGTAAACTCATTGTGAATGAAATATGAATAAGCATGCAGAGTTGGAACATTGCTATCTTTTTGTAACTCAAACGGCTTAGTAACAGAAACAGCGATGAAAATGTAATATTCAAGCGTATCAATATGACTGTATGTCACAACATTTACGTTGTTTTTCATTTCTAGAAACGCAGATGAGTTTAGCATGTTTCAAATCCGTATTCGACTTTAGATTTGACCGAGACGTTTTGTCATATTTTCTCAAAATATGAATTTTGAAGGCCGTCCCACAAAACTCCGTTTTAAATGATAGAGAAATTGTCACCACTAAATGAGTAATATCATTAAATTATATGTAAATCCTGCTAGTGACGTACCGTTTTTGACACTGTGTTAGTTTCAGTCTTCTATAATGCCCGTATATTGAAGAACGCTCGTATTTGAAAACAATGCACCCATACTAGGTCCACATTGCACCAAATAAAGGCTTTTTATCCTTTTTCACAACTTACGTTCTCGGCAGAAACGGACGATTCTGCTACAGAAGACGTTGCTATCGTGGAAGCGACTGTCCGTGAGCGAAAAACTATCACCTTTTTCTGCCACAACAATGACAAGGGCTGGGTGGAAGAAACAACGGATAAGCTTGGTGATCAGTTCGTTTGTCAACACGGCGACGCAGATTTTATAGGCGGAGTATCGATTCCAGACAACATTCTACGGTTGATTCGAGAATGCGACACGATAGTTCTGGTGCTGTCACCAGATTTCCTGAACAGCCAATTATGTAAATACGAGGCACAACTTACCCTCAGTGAACATTTGTTCAGAGAGCAGAAGATGGTGATTCCGGTATTGCTAAGGGGTGAAGACATTCCGGACTTCATCTCTCCTTGGACTCACCTCGACGTTGAAGACTTAGAATTTTGGGAAAAGTTTTTGGGCGCACTAACACGAGGTATTTTCAAAAGTATATAGGGCCCTATAGTCTTGGAAATTTGTTTCTGGTGTACAATAAGTGTTAATTATCGCACATCTGAGGTCTTCACACACATCTTCTTGACTTTTGAAAATTGTCAGAGACAAAGGTATTTTCGAAAGCACGTCAAAAAGATTTAGCCGCAATATTCCTATAATATAAAACCAATCTGTATCTGTTTGCTTAATTATCTTTATCATTCTACATTCTATAGTCTACAGAATGTATGTATGTATGTATGTATGTATGTATGCATGCATGTATGTATGTATGTATGTATGTATGTATGTATGTATGTATGTATGTATGTATGTATGTATGTATGTACGTACGTACGTACGTACGTACGTAAGTATGCATGCTTGTATTCATGTCTGCACGCATACAAACGAAAGTGGCATGCTACGAACTGTGGGACCCTGTTCTCAGCTATGTTTTTCTGTATGTATAGTAGGGGCAGATTGTAAAATTAATTAATTTGCACATTAACGCTTACTTCAGATACATGCATACATACATACATACATACATACATACATACATACATACATACATACGTGTGTATATGTGTGTGTGTGTGTCTTGGTATACCCTTTGCGCATGCAACTGACACATTTTCCTATCCACCATTGAACAGGCGACCTTGACGAGGCAGACAGTTGCATATCATTACAAAGATTTTATGTGAGGCGAGAACAAGGTAATCACCACTCATTTGTACACAAAATTAATGATTAGCAAGGTAAATTGAATGGTTTAGGGTAGTTTGCTCCTTGAAAGTGAATTAATTAAACTTTGGCCAAACTTTCCTCAACGAAACCAATTCGATCATTCTCTTACCAAATCAAGAATACATATCAGGGTTTACCGTGCAAAGGTCGTTACTGGAGAATAAATCTAATATTTACGATATTTACTTCATCCGCCCAGACTATTATTGGTATGTATCCGCTCATCCAGTATTTTTGCTCAAGACTGACGAAAGCAAATTTGCACAGCGTAATGTAGTGGCGAAGAAACAACATGGAGTACGAGGCGAAGGCGAGTACAGTATGTTGTGCAAAGTTTGCATTCATCCATTATGACCTAGCACGGGGTACATTATTGCTTAAGGTAGTATGCACCTCGACAGTGAAAGACTTAAACTTTTGCTCTAACTTTCCTCAAGGAATCTTTCAATCATTCTCTTTCAAGATCAAGAATAAAAATATTTTGTACTAGAGAAACAAATTACCCGAGATTTACCCATATTAGAAATTCAAAATGGCTGCCATCCCTGTGTTAACTCTATGGAGAAAAATAAAAATTTTCGAATTTCGAAAAACTAAGCCGGTGAAAAGTTTTCTTTCACCAAGAGCTTTAAAATGAACCGCCACATGTGGTATATCAGAACAGAATTGTAAAAGTTTGAGAGTCCGAATGTCTGTCCCCGAGGTGCGTTCTACCTTAAACAAATTATAGTCTTTAGCTGTACATGTTCTTCACAATATGTTGTGTCAGCAAGGCAAATACGTTGTATTTTAATATACCTATGCGGAAAGAGTATAGGGGAATATTTTGCCACGCAGAACAATAAGTAACGAATATATTTAAAAGTTCAAGATATTCCTTTAACCGGACACATCTGTTTACGTTTCAGATCAGTTCAACGGGAAAATGGTTCTCAAAGTAGAGTCTCGAGGTCATTGCTGTGGAGAGCGGTATGACTATGATTCCATATTCGATAAGTTTAACATCAAGGGAATACAGGTAATGTTTCACTGCACTTTTTTATGTTTTTTTGCCTTACATTGCAACTCACATCGGACAGTTAATGGTCATCTTGATCTTTCAATGATATTCCCATTATTTTAGTTATGATTAATACTTTTCATGTATAGTTTTGGTTACTTATGCGATGAATCACACATAAGAAGTTATTAAATGCGTGTTTCAGTAAACCAGTAAACAACAGCCGCGATTTTGCAACATGTGAGTAAGAATTTTTATGACATTTTCTGCTGATACCAGTGAACTCAAAGGTTGAGAGATGCACTAGTTATAACTTTGATGGGTTTTCAAATATTTTTGTTTCCTTTGTAAAATACGGTATCATGTTTTGCTTTCAAAATCGCCTTGAAACACCGAGTGTACAGCTTGTGAATACACCATGATATAACATAATTAATATGTAATGTTATTGTTGACTGCTTAATTTCTGTCCCGACTAGCATTCATCTATCACGACAACATACACCCACACAATGGAGCACGTTTGAATGGCCGGTACTTTATGCTTTAACATACATACATAAGAGAGAAGGATAAGAAAATTTATTGGTTCTACAGAAGAGAAATCATAGAAATGTCAAGCGTTACAATCATTTTCCTTGTAAAGGGACAAGTCAAAAAAGACGGCGACACTTAACTGCAAAAGTAAATTATATTACCATGCCCTGCCCATTGCGTTTTAATTGGTCGAGCGGAACCACGTGTGTGAAGACCTCAAAGTGGTCCCTGACTTCAAAGTGGTCCCCATCCTAAATGTCCGGTAAGATAGGGGGTTAAACTCAAGTCTGACGACACCTACCGCATAATGGACGCTTTTGTTGTCACACGGACGTTTCCGATGTAATATCAGCTGCTATTTTAGTATTTAATACCTAGAGTTGGGAAAATGTACAAAATAAGGGCTGAGCACAGAATTAACAATGGGGAGGGCTAGTGTCTATATCAATCATGACTATAAAATGACTCATTTGAAGTCATATCGATATTTGGAAGTCATTCTAATCGCTGCTCGTAAATACATAAACGGATATGAAATACAATTTGCAGCATTGCTGTGGCGTATCAATCGCACTTGCGGGTCAAAAATTCATCGCCACAAGCCAGCCCATAGACATTTTTGGTAGTTTACTGCGACCGGTACTATAACACTGGTCAGTTCACGACCCATTGTCTACTTCTGCTAGCTACCTCAATAATATAAACATGTATTTTCAACCGTTTTCCCGTGAGCCGACGTCCACGAATTCTGCAACGTTTGCCCTCTCGCGTAATTGAATACTTTGGGTCTGTCAAAAGTTCAGAACCGAGACGAAACAGTCGACGGCTCTTAAAAAAAGCTGAAATTATAGATGTTGCCACATTCAACATAATTAACGGAAGTAGGAGATGAGTCATAGATAGTCAGAGATAAAGTAGGTACATGTTCATTTATTCAAAGACTAAGCTATTTCATTATTTTGCGAGGTAAATAAAAAAACCGATTGGTGTCGTAGTAAACTACAGGAAAGGTCTATGGACAGATTAACAGCGGTTCTGAAGCGATATCCCTTGACACGAATGCAATCTATAGGCCTCAGCATTATGCTACGAATTGTCATGGGACACATTTGAAGTCAAGAGGACGCTTTTGAAGTCAAACTGATTTCTTTATTCTTTACTAAAAGTTTGAAAAAACAGGAAGTGTACTCTTGTCTTATTTATACCTGATACTTAACAGGTCGCATATTCAATTCTAAAATCAAAACATTCTTTCTTTAACATAAACGATTGAATACAGCACAGAGAGCGTAAAATCATCACAAGTCTTTGGGGACCACCTTGAGGTCAAAAGGACACTTTTGGAGTCAAACTGATTTTCTTTATTCAATACCAAAAGTTGGACAAAATCAAAGAAGTGTACTATAGTTTTATTAATACCTGATACCTCACAGGTCGCATGTTACATTTTTCAAGTCAACACATTCTGTCTTTAACATAAACGATGTTGAATACAGCAGAGAGACCGTAAAATCATCCCAAGTTTTCGGGGACCACTTTGAAGTCAAAAGGACACTTTTGGAGTCAAACTGATTTTCTTTAAGCAATACTAAAAGTTGACAAAAATCCAAGGAAGTGTACTATAGTCCTATTAATAACTGATACTTCATAGGTCGCATGTTACATTTTTCAAGTTAGAACATTGCTTCAATTACGCAAAAGAAGTTGAATAAAGCAGACAGAGTGTACAATCATTCGAATTTCCCGGGGACCACTTTGAAGTCAAAAGGACACTTTTGGAGTCAAACTGATTTTCTTTAAGCAATACTAAAAGTTGACAAAAATCCAAGGAAGTGTACTATAGTCCTATTAATAACTGATACTTCATAGGTCACATGTTCCATTTTTCAAGTTAGAACATTGCTTTAATTACGCAAAAGAAGTTGAATAAAGCAGACAGAGTGTACAATCATTCAAATTTCCCGGGGACCACTTTGAAGTCAAAAGGACACTTTTGGAGTCAAACTGATTTTCTTATTCAATACTAAAGTTGACAAATATCCAAGGAAGTGTGCTATAGTCCTACTAATACCTGATACTTCACAGTTCGCATGTTCCATTTTTCAAGTTAGAACATTGCTTCAATTACGCAAAAGAAGTTGAATAAAGCAGACAGAGTGTACAATCATTCGATTTTCCCGGGGACCACTTTGAAGTCAAAAGGACACTTTTGGAGCCAAACTGATTTTCCTTATGCAATATTAAAAGTTGGACAAAAAAGGAAAGTGTACTATAGTTTTATTAATACCTGATACCTCACAGGTCGCATGTTACATTTTTCAAGTCAACACATTCTGTCTTTAACTTAAACGATGTGGAATACAGCAGAGAGACCGTAAAATCATCCCAAGTTTTCGGGGACCACTTTGAAGTCAAAAGGACACTTTTGGAGTCAAACTGCTAAAAGTTGACAAAAATCCAAGGAAGTGTACTATAGTCCTATTAATAACTGATACTTCATAGGTCACATGTTACAATTTTCAAGTTAGAACATTGCTTCAATTACGCAAAAGAAGTTGAATAAAGCAGACAGAGTGTACAATCATTCGAATTTCCCGGAGACCACTTTGAAGTCAAAAGGACACTTTTGGAGCCAAACTGATTTTCTTTATGCAATATTAAAAGTTGGACAAAAAAGGAAGTGTACTATAGTTTTATTAATACCTGATACCTAACAGGTCGCATGTTACATTTTTCAAGTTAGAACATTGCTTCAATTACGCAAAAGAAGTTGAATAAAGCAGACAGAGTGTACAATCATTCGATTTTCCCGGGGACCACTTTGAAGTCAAAAGGACACTTTTGGAGTCAAACTGATTTTCTTATGCAATACTAAAAGTTGACAAAAATCCAAGGAAGTGTACTATAGTCCTATTAATAACTGATACTTCATAGGTCACATGTTACAATTTTCAAGTTAGAACATTGCTTCAATTACGCAAAAGAAGTTGAATAAAGCAGACAGAGTGTACAATCATTCGAATTTCCCGGGGACCACTTTGAAGTCAAAAGGACACTTTTGGAGTCAAACTGATTTTCTTTATTCAATACTAAAAGTTGACAAATATCCAAGGAAGTGTGCTATAGTCCTACTAATACCTGATACTTTACAGGTCGCATGTTCCATTTTTCAAGTTAGAACATTGCTTCAATTACGCAAAAGAAGTTGAATAAAGCTGAGTGTACAATCATCCGAATTCCCGGGGACCAATTTGAAGTCAAAAGGACACTTTTGGAGCCAAACTGATTTTCCTTATGCAATATTAAAAGTTGGACAAAAAAGGAAGTGTACTATAGTTTTATTTATACCTGATACCTCACAGGTCGCATGTTATATTTTTCAAGTCAACAATTCTTTTTAATTTTCCTTAAAAGAAGCTGAACATAGCAGATGGAGCATGTAATCAAGTGGAATTTCCGTGGACACCTTTGCGGACATTTTGGTGTCATATGTATTTTTTCAATACAATACCAAATGTGTGATAAATCAGTAGTATTGTAGAATAATCCTACAAGTAACTCTGTCTTATAAACTCAATCTCATACACACATACAAATGGACGTTGAGCATTATTTAGCCAAAAAAATCTTTATTTAACTGTACATAAATTTTAACAGTAGAGTAAAGCACAAGAGCAGTTTTTCTCTATAAAGTAAAATAACTACTTTCAATAACCGGAAAAATGAGATAAAGGGCATCAATTTCACAAAAATAAAAGCACATTACTAAAGGCCAATGCAGTCCTGTTGTGCTATGTAGAGAAAGCTTTTGTGACACATATGTTTATGGAGATAGATACCTTTGATAGCACATTTCAAAAAATGTCAAAAAAGCTGCATTACCACTAATACAAAATTGAAAATATTATTATAATTTGAACATCACAGTAAGATTATCCCTGAGAACAAATCAGCCAGTGGTATGAGATGAGTAGTGTTTAGAGAAAGAGATTTTTCGATCAATAATGGAAAACATAGCATCAATGACACTTGGCTCTCATTTGATTTGATGAGGCAGGCCACAGTGTGTATACTTAACTATGTTACCCTTAGCAACATGCATACAAAGTTTCATAGCCATTGGAAGAGGGATTTCAGAGAAAATGATTTTTGACCAAATATGGGAAAAGTTGCGCAAAAATGCCTATATGAAAATATTCACCAAAATTTGAAGACACTCAACCGAGGTTGCCTCTAGATACATTAAAAACAAATTTCAAACCAATCAAAACATTTACTTCAAAGAAAATTATTTTTTGACCAAAATATTGCCCCAAAATGCAAAAAAAACCCAAAAACACAAAGATGAAAATTTCACCACAATTTAAGAAATCATATAGAAAACAACTCTAGAGTCAAGAGTATTAAGTTTCAAAGCAATCCAACAAGAAATTTGAGAGAAAAACATTTTTTGACCAAAAATTGGAAAAATTGCCCCAAAAATACAAAATTGCAGATTTCATCATATATTCAAGATATCATATTTAGTTCATCTGTAGGAACCTGTATACCAATACCAAATATCAAAGCTGTCAGATGGGCGGTTTTGATGAAATAAAGTTTTGACCAAAAATGACAAAAAAAAAATTCCTTAAAAGTACAGATTTGCATATTTCATTACAATTTGAACAAATCTAAGTTGGGTTATCCCAAGGGACCTATATACAAAATAACAAAGCTGTCTGACCAGCGATTATGAAGAAGATTTTTTACCAAAAACGCCTTTTTTGGCGCTAATTTGCATATTTTCAACAATATCAAAAAATACCGTCAAGGACAGTGTGCTCACATTCGGTTTGAATTGGTAAATTCAAGAAATATTTAAACCAGAAAAACAAGAATGACAAAAGCAAATAAGGTCTGCAACTTAGGTACTGGAGGTCGTCTTTGGGAACATGCATATCATCTTCTATAGCAACGGGACAAGCAGATCCTACATACAGAAAGCAATGTCAACAAAAAAATTAGCCAGAGAAGCTTGACAAAAAGAAAAGGTGGGAGAGTGGGGAAAAAATAAAGAGTGGGAAAAAATGTACAAGGGATCTGGTAAAAAGTAATGCTACCTCATCAATCTTCTAGCCCCTACCCCCTCCTGAATATCAAATGTTCCACCCCTTACATAAAACCAGCGCAGGAAATGTATTTACAACCTTGGGGATGTTTTAATTAATGCTATGAGTGCTATTATTCAAATGTAAACAACACTTAAATCAGTTACAGATAGTGAAATGCCTTCCACTGTGGGGGGGGATTACAACATCTGGAATTATCCTGGATCCTAATTTCTCATCAGTTCTTATGTGTCTTAACATGCAAAAGTTGCAAAAATTGGTTCGCAATGAAAATATTTACTTCAACTTTGTTTTCTGGATCAAATTTTACTACAAATTGATATTAAATATGACAAAATTATGTTCACAGCCTTCGAAACTCTCTCACAACATATCCTGGGTTGGTGTAGGTCATTTAAGGTCACAAACTGAAAAAATTACCTAAAATATAAAAATTTGGGGGTTTCCCAACACTTTGAGCAGAAAATTTATCAAATAACATCCCCCGGGACTTTTGTACCAAATTACAAAGCTATCAGACAAGTAATTTTGAGAACAAGTTGTCTGTCCAGGAGCTTTAAAAAGAAAATATTTTTTAAGATTTTTTGACCAAAAATGACAAAAATTGCCCCAAAACAGTAATATTTCCAATTTTGTCGTAACTTCAACAATTAGAAGGGTAACACCCTTGTAAACATCCAATCAAAATTTGAGAGCAATTGGGCTAGCGGTTTCTGAAAAGAAGAAATTTTACTTAAAATGAGAAAAATAACCAAAAAATTCAGCAAAAATACAAAATTCGAGATATCTTTACAATATTCATAAAACTGATTTTCATCAACCTGAGAAACCTGTATACCAAATATCAAAGCTATCAGATTTGTTGTTTTTGAATAAAAAAATTTTGACCAAAAATTCGGAAAATTGCCCTAAAATTACAAATATGAAAATTTCAATTCAATTTGTATAAACTTGACTGAGGTCATCCTGAGGAACATGTATACCAACTTTCAAAATAATCAGATGAGTGGTTTCAGAAAAAATACCGCAATTATACGGTGTCGCTCAAATTTGATCAGAATTGGTATATACCAGTATGGGTTACCAATGATCAACAATAAATGTTGTTTCTATCTGTTCAGTGGAGGAAAATTCTACGTTGATGTTATGGCAATGATTTCTGCACAGTACAACCAGAAAAACAACAAGAAATATTTAAACCAGAAAAACAAGAATGACAAAAGTAATTAAGGTCTAACTTTTGGTACTGGAGGTCAACTTTAGCAACATGCATAGCAGAAACAAGCCCCTCTTAGTTTAGTATAAACTGTCTTCCCCATCTACTGTCTATGGTTGCAGCTGGTCTGTTGATATGTAACAGTTCATAAACAATGACAGGAAATGAGTCAAGATCAGTGGAGTTTGCCTGTTTCTCACTGGCATGCCTCCTGCACATTTGCTGGATTTCACTTTTTCTTACCTCATTTGCACATTTTTGACACTGATGTGTTCATTTGAACAAATTCACATCTCAACCCCTGCATCTACCTGTACACCAAATACTGAGATGGTAGCTTTGGCGGTATGGGAGCCTTTGTGTGTGACGGACATACATCTGCACATACCCACAAATATACAGACATACAGACATGCAAATCGGATGCAAATGAACTGATTCAGCTTATATGATAACCTCACATTGGTATACCAAATGTGAGCTAAAAATTAAAAACATAGGGCCAAAGTCCCTGAAGCTACTATAGACATGGATACAAAATTAAGTATTTCCTGACTGTATGAAATTATCTCACTAAGGTCATCCTAGGGACACGTAAACCAAATATTAAAGCTGTCTGACCAGCGGTTTTGAAAAAACAAGCGACTCGACAGTTGACAGAGCTCTGCTGTGTTATGTAGAGAATAACCTTTTATGACACATGTATTGATGAAGAAGGTGGATATCTTTGATAGCTCATTTCAGGATGGCTGACCAAAAATGGAAAAAAATTCCGTAAAAATACAGATTTGCATATTTCATCAGACTATATATTAGTCTATAATAGCAAATAAACGAGAGTTATTTACATTCTAATTAAAGTAAACAAGACTTGCTTAAATCAAGATTTACGTCATAATAAAACAGCATATCTGTCAGGTTATACAGAATCTTGAGCTGGTTTTAATCTTTTAATATCAGTATTTTCATCCTATCAACCAAGCACATTTTAACTTTCAAATTAACATTGTAACTAAGTTCTGTTGAATAAGTTGAGACTGTATGTACTCAGAGAAAGCACACTGAAGAGACAAATGTTTGTAACTTAAGAAGTTCAAGGTCATCAAAAGCATTATAAGGAATCATGTTACACTTTCATTGCACTGTTTACACAGATTGCATAATTGCTATAAATAGCACGAGGAATCTTACAGCCCAGCTTTACCATAAAAACCCTATCACTTTGACCACTCTTTTAATTGACCACTCTATTTTTTTCCTCAAAAAGTAATCTTATTTTATCTTACCAAGTCAACCATAAATGAAAATTAGAACTTTCTCTATCTCTATTTATTTTGACCACCCTATCATGACAAACTATTATGAGCAATTTCTTTTAGATAACATAAATGGTGGTTCAGAATATATCAAAGTTGGGATTGAGGAAAGTTGCCTTTACATGTTTTAATCCTCCAAGCTGTTAAGCATTTCACTATGAACTGTCAAAAAAAGTTGAACTTTCTGATAATTCCACACTAAAATTATTTTGCCTTTGATGATTTCCTAATTAATTCAATTATTTAAAATCATATTAATTATTTTTTTTCTGGGTGAATTGATAGGGTTTATACAGTACAAGAATTACATACAATGTAAGTCAAATTTTGACCAAAAATGACATAAAAATTCCTTAAAAATACACATTTGCATATTTCATCACAATTTGAACAAATCTAAGTTGGGTTATCCTTAGGGACCTGTATACCAAATAACAAAGCTGTCTGACCAGCGGTTATGAAGAAGAAGATTTTTTACCAAAAACACCTTTTTTGGCATTAATTTGCCTATTTTCAACAATATCGAAAAATTAAAAAAAACAGTTCCTCAAAATCATATTTTTCATCTACACAACAAATATCAAATCAGTAAGTACTGCGGTTCTCAAGATATTTGAGTGGACGGACGCCTCACAAACGGACATACATACATACATACATACATACATACATACATACATACATACATACATACAGACTGACGACGGACGCCGGACGGATACCCATCCCAATAGCTTCTATAGACTATATAGTAGCTAAAAAGTATATTCTCAAATCATATTTTTCATCTACGCAACAAATATCAAATCAGTAAGTACTGCGGTTATCAAGATATTTGAGTGACTGGACGCCTCACAAACGGACATACATACATACTGACAACGGATGCCGACAGATACCCATCCCAATAGCTTCAAAAGACTATCGTATAGTAGCTAAAAATGAAAATTTCACCACAATACTAACGAAAATCACCATAAACATCCCGCATACAGACTTTCAACAAAATCTAGACTGCCGTTACAGAGTTTAAGCATTTGCTGGATTTTCTCTGTTTTCTACCACATTTCTTTTTTTTACCTCATCATCATATTTTGAAGACTGACACTTTCATTTGAACAAATTCACATCTCCACCCCCAGGTGCACCAGTACACCAAATACTACAATGGTAGTGCTGCGGTTTTTGAGTTTTCGATGTGCACGAAGATAGCATGCACACATACTAACATACATAAATGTAGACACCGCTGACCTACCATAAAAACTCTTTTTGGTATAATATACATACATGTATACACCAAATGTGAGCTAAAAATTGTCCTGAAAATAGAAAATTGTGGATTTATCAAAATTTGAATATTTCACAATTTGATCATCCCTATGAACCTGTATAACAAATATCAGTGCTGTCAGACAAGGGGTTTTGGTGTAAAAAATTCTATTTTGTTTCAGCCAAACCTTAAAGCCCCATACAGCAGCAAATGTGTTGTAAACCAATCTCAAATTATCCTCAGTTTTCAAAGGGTTTTCTTCAATAAGACACATTAAAGACCAAAAAAGTGTACAACACTGTAGATAGCCTAAGAAGTAGCATTTAAATTCAAACTTTTAACATGATTTTAGATTTTCCGAGAATTTCAAAAAAAAACAAGTCATTGACAATGACATAGTCCCCACTTGTAATAGGAGTATTAGTCTTGATGGGGCAGGGAAATGTGGTCATTAAGAAGTATCACTGGAGTGTATATGTTCAGATCTATGGTCACATAGGTCTATGTCATGTTCCCAATCATGTCTAAGTTATGGTTCTAAATCGGGAAAAAAGATCAGACCTCTAGCTGTATTGGCCAGCCAAGAAATACATATGCGCATAATAAATGAGGTACAAGATGTGACATCTTAAGGTCTATTATCCTATCAAAATTGAAGCGTAAAGAACTTGTGGTTACTGAGTTGTGCATATATATGTATAATCAAGGTCAAAGGTCACCGAGGTCACGTGACATTTTGTCAAAAAAATTGTATTGCTAAGTTATCCCTATATACCAAAAATCAGACCTCTAGCTCTATTGGCTCGCTCAAAATTAGATATGCACATAATTAATGAGGTACAATATGTGGCGTCATAAGGTGTCCTATCATACCATATATGAAAGGTTTAGCACTTGTGGTTACTGAGTTATGGACAAATATGTATATTTGACGTCAAAGGTCACTAAGGTCACGTGACATTTTGTCAAAGTGTCTGAGATATCTGCGTGAACGGATGGACTCACGGACGGATATGTCCCAATCTATAAGCCCCCTGGACTTTATCTGTGGGGACTAAAAACTGTGTCACTGCATCCTTTTTGCAATATGAATAGGATGAGGGAGTCTATGGAGAGCTGCCTTATACATGGGAGTCTATGGAGGTGTAAACTAAAAAGTCCTCTAACACGGCCAAATTTGATCACATTGTGAAACAAATTGATGTGCATCTGTATGAGGTAGGGTACTATCCTTGTACCAAGTTTGAACAAAATCGCTCCAGGCGTCTCTGAGATATCTGTGTGAATGGACGGACGGACACACACACGGGCCGACAGACGCACGGACATGACCAAACCTATAAGTCCCCCCGGACGGTGTCCTTGGGGACTAATAATCATATGACAGGAAAATAAAGATTACAACAAATAGTTGGCATTCGTGTGTTGTGCATTAAGTAAATGGCATCATGCTTGTTTCTGGTATGATCATGGTGTGTATGTGCGGGGAAATACTGTTTTTTTTACTTTTCTGTTGGTCGCCAATTTTTGAGTACGTCACCAGTTTATTATTCAGCCTGTTAAAACGTGTAGGCATGGTCCAAATCAGCAAGCAGTGATAACTCTGATCTTTCCACATCATTCCAAGAACTCTGTTATCTGGAGAGATTAAAATTGAAAAATTTATTACCAGTAAGCAAATCAATCCAGTCATCATTATCAGAAGATAAAATGTATGCAAATTAAGAAAGAAACACAAATATAATCTCTTTTTGGTATTTATATACACACCAAATATGAGCTAAAAACCGACTCAAAGCAGGTCTGTTCATTATAAGCACATATGTAAAATTATGACTACGGTAAGTATTGAAATGGAGACATAACAAAATACATAAATGAGTACACTATAGGTGTAACCGTAAAGACTCAAATTGTGTGCTGAACACACATGAGGCTGAGATTGGGGATTTGGCTCAGCGGTTTTATCTATGGCTTCTGCGCTAGGTGACTGGTGCTATACGTTGTGAGTTCAAATCCGACTGAAACCACAATATATTACAAAAGTGTATGGACACAAATTCCATGAGCACAATCATATTGTATTCAGTTTAGATTGTCAGCTTGAATTTACAGCTAGACATCAGTTAAGACTGATGACACAGTCCTTGACGTAAAAGAACTTTGTCATTCAAAGTCACTGAAATGTACGTTGTACCAATGATGTGAAATGACCTAAGTTAAAATGAAAACAATGTCAAGGCATGTAGAGTACGAACTCAACACATGGAAACTAGACAATATGGCTGCCTCCAAGTGCTAAATTTGCTTTCCTGTGCTGCATGATACAGCCTTGGGGCTTAGTGGGCCAGGGTCGGTGTGTTGGAGTATATTTCTATTCTTTCAAGTATCATCATAAATTCCTGACAAACTGTGTTTAAAACCCTTTCCCCAAGATTCGACGGACAGGTAAAAAAAATCTAAGTTGGCAAAGAGCAGTCAGGGGGGGGTCACTTCTATTACTTGCCAATATGTATATGCGCCGCCCAATGGGGTGGGTATTTCAGCAACTTGGTCCAAAATGGGGGGGGGGGAGGTGTCAATTCCACTGTAAACCATGGTCTAAAATGGGGTTGAAGTTTGAGTGCCACACAAGAACAAATTTCAACAGTCTGTTCCCATCTCGCTAGCAGGGTTCTGAGCTGCACTCAATAAAGCATGGATATCTTTTCTGTGGCAGGGGAACCATTACAGAGACCCCCTGGCTTAAAGTAAATATGGACTTTGTTTTAAAACATTGTCACTGATTTGTCAGAACTCTACATATGGCAGATTTTTGCCCAATAGAAAATACCAAACAAAGTGGCTCTACTGCTCCTAGTATTATTCAGGTCGACCATGGCCATATGAAGTAGTATTGCTTTACAGACAAACAGCGAGGTTTGTTGTGAATTGTACATAATTTTAAAAAAAAACACCACTCAGACTGTAACTGCAGATAACTGAAAATTTGCAGAAGCTGGACCAAAATTTGGTGAGAGTGAAAGGCATTTTCTTTCACAAAATTTGTTAGTATTTCCTCATGATTTTTCGGAATCATGGCTTGGCCAGCAACAAAATAGCTCTAAAGGCAGTATAAGCTTACAGTGGTAGGCTTTGCCGGGGCAAATACTTGCTTTTCCGTTTTAAAAATGTTGACGCTATGACTGTTGACCTGGGTCAAAGGTCATAAAGGTCTAAAATGGGGTCCTAAAACAACGAGATTTTAAGTCTAAAATGGGCCCTGGTATTTATACCTGCGGCCGCACACCTCTACTACTTCTCTGAACAAGTACTCCCACCTCCCCCCGAGAGAGGTACAGCAGTTCTAGCTCTGCGTTATATAACGCCGGAAACACACAGCATCGTACGCAGGCATGAAGGCGCGACTTTGCACAATTTTTCAATATCAGATATTTACAATCTATAAGTATCGAAGTTTGACATATCGACGATTTCGGGACTAGTATCGATACTAGACGATACTAGAATGAACTGTGGTTGTCCCATGGGGAAGCCGGATCTGTGAAATCTCCGATATTTACCCGATATTTATCGGCGATTTGGGGACTCTAATATCGATACTAGAAGATACTAGAATGACTTGCCTCGTGCCTCGGCACGCCGGATCTGTGAAATCTCCGATATTTACCCGATATTTATCGGCGATTTGGTGACTCTAGCTTCGATACTAGACGATACTAGATTCTGTCAAATCGCAAGTAAATATCCGATATATATCGGAGATTTCACCACCTCACAGTTCTGGCCAAACCCGACTTCCAAGGACTGACTCTAGCTTCGATACTAGACGATACTAGATTCTGTCAAATCGCAAGTAAATATCCGATATATATCGGAGATTTCACCATCTTACAGTTCTGGCCAAGCCCGACTTCAGCGACTTCCAAGGACTGATTCTAGCATCGATACTAGACGATACTAGATTCAGTCATGGATGTAAAAAATCTATTTTTTACATCCATGATTCAGTCAAATCGCAAGTAAATATCCGATATATATCGGAGATTTCACCACCTCACTGTTCAATCTAAGTTCGATATTGTAGAGTCTAGTAGCCCTAAATATCGGATATCATATAAAAGTGCAATGTCACGGTGTCCTCTACGCAGGGCCATCATTCATTGTGCGATGTTTCTGTGTAAGTTCACAGTGTAATTTGATTTTGGACGAAGACAATCAGCACTCGCACACAGGCGTTCTGTTTACTGGATAGTTTGTATAAGTGTAGTTTATGCTACGTTCCGATGTTCTGTTCCGTAAAAGTCTACGGAACAGAACGTCGGAACCATGGTCGGAACGTAGCATAAAACAAACTACCCAGTAAATAGCTCTGCATGGCCATGGCAGGGCTGTGTGTTAGCGGCGCGGCGTTATACGACCTCCCAACACATGTGGTGGGAGGCCGTATAACGCCGGTAACACACAGCCCTGCCATGCAGAGCTACCCAGTAAACAGAACGCCTGTATGCGAGTATGAAATATAACGTCGAGCAACAAGATTGAAATTAATGACTGTTTGAGCTGGTACTCACTCAGTAAACTGCTAGGCCATATGGACATCCGCATATCCGTACAGTGATCGGTGGGTCGCGGTCGCTGGTCTCGACCGTGCCGTGTGCAGCGCAATCTCCCATGATGCTAATATGAGACACCCTAACCAGGTGAAAAAATTGGACGCGCAGTTCGCATTGTAAAATGCATCGGAATTTTGAAAAAGTAATAAAAGTGAGCGCATATATCAAAAAGGACCAAAATAACAGATTAGTATTGGCAATGTTACAAAGTTTAACAACTTTATGCAAATATAGGAATGGAAAAATCCCTGGACTGCGTAAAATTTCAGTTCAATTACAACTACGGGGACCACTTTGAAGTCAGGGACCACTTAGAGGTCTTCACACACGTGACTGCCAACAAATACACAGTAATGGTTTGTTTTCATGCCCGTGAATATGAATAATATCGTAAACATAGTAACTTTACGGCTAAAACGAAAATTGTGATTTGTACAAAGATCATAATCAACCACAAAATAAAATGGAGCATTTGTGGGCCAAGTTTAGACGCTTTTTTCAAAAAGATCTCCGGATTTGCAAAATTTTTGCAGCGCGCGCACTACTCACTGACAGGTTCTGGGGCCACGTTGTCGTTCGCACGGGAAATTTTCGTAACTTTTGACGGTTTTGGGGGATTCGTTGATAATATAATTGAAATAACAGACTCCGCGCTGACCATTAACGTTTATTTATGGGCGCGGACGAGAGGAAAGCCAAATTAACAGGCTCGGCAAGCCTCGCCCGTTAATTTTTGGCTTTCCTCTCGCCCTTGCCCATAAATAAACGTTAATGGTCAGCGCGTCGTCCGTTATTTCTATAATATAACCCCTTTGCTAAATACAAACAGATGATTTCCTTTATGACCTCCAGACAGATAGAGTCGTTCCTATTCCGACTTGCTTTCCTGTGACAAAGGACAACATTACCACAATGTTCGGGAAAGCTGGTATCTTATCTATATGAAAGGTATAACAAAGATTTCATTACAAAAGCTGGCATGAGGTCCAAACTTTATGTAACAGTGTATGTTCAGCCATGCATGGTGACTGACAGTGTGACACTTGGATTTTTGCCCTTGATTTTTTTGGTACAGACCGTAAAATGTTTGTCTGGCTGCAAGCAGAGTTTAGGTTGTGTACAGTTGACCAGTTATTTTAACATCTTTCAAGCAGATAAATTTATGAAAAAAAAGCTAAAAAACGAGCGACTTTGTCCCTTTAACCATTTTGTGCTGTTATGATTGTTATCAGCGTTTCTCTTTCCAGTATTTAGATTATACGTACTTCTTGCTACCTGTCGATCTTACAAGTCTACACTGTTTCGTTTCTCTTCTCACAGATAGACAATGAAAGCCGAAATGAAGTAAAGAAAGCAATGAAAGAGGTTGGATTCAATCAATGCACTTGTTGCATCAAGTGCTGCACTTCTATATATACAATGGAAATTTTATTGATGCTGTTATTCCTTGTGTTTTTTTTCGTGTTCTATTTCGCGATCACTGGTGCCAACCTTGCTGGCGAAGTACAGAACACTCACTTCACGACCTTTGTGTTCATAATTACTTTTATTGGAGTGATACTCTTACTTTTGTATCTTATGGTCTTCTTCGGACTCTATGAACTGGTAAGTAACTGCTGTCATCTAAGCACTTAAAATAAGATTTTTTGAGGTTTTTTGTCTATTCATATTAAACTCAACCCTAATCTATGCTTAACTCAGTTCAGGCCAACCAACCGAAAACCAAATTGAAAGGAGGCCAACCCGGTCTCAAATCGACGATGCATAGAGTCATCTCAGCTAACATGATTGGGTTTATATGTCAATATGATGAAAAACATGATCACATAATAATTACGATTCAAGGTATATTTCTCGTCTGATCGTTGAGACATTTATTGGTTACAGTATGTAGTAGGATTGTCCTAAAGCACTGATATGAATAGGCGACACAATTCCAAAGCGTCAAGAATGCGTTATCGTACCCTGTTAGCATGCGAGATCCATCAAGGTTAACAGTTGTGGAAATTTATGACTGATGCAGTGGCTAAAAATTCACTCCACAAAGTAACAGATATGTATACTTGTCTATCATTCTTCATTTGAGAGACAGAAGTGCAATCATCGCTACAGATCTCCAAATTTCCGATAGAGCTATTTTCAGAGACCTAGTTGGTCGACTTTGTATGTATGTAGTATGTATGTATGTATGTATGTATGTATGTATGTATGTATGTATGTATGTATGTATGTATGTATGTATGTATGTATGTATGTATGTATGTATGTATGTATGTATGTATGTATGTATGTATGTATGTATGTATGTATGTATGTATGTATGTATGTACACCCGTGGCCACTTTAGTGTTGATCAAGGCTACTTGATACAGAGAAATTCTGCTTGTACAAAGGCAACTAGCTCTGTCTGGGGTCGATTGGCACCCTGTGTTCAAGATTGAGATACAATGTAACTTTACATGCAGTGGTACATGTACAAGTCTTGTTCATTTCCATTTCCCCAGACACACTGTCTGCATGGGACATACAATTTTACTTGATGCTACAGCAGTGAGCTCATAAAAGTGTGTTGCCTCGATAAACTAATTATCGAATAAAGGCTTTCATAAATGGAAATGGTATCTTGTGTCTCAATTTTAGCAAAGGGTGCCAATGGTTAGATCTCATTTACAACCCTTAGCAGGATCTGTTTTGTCTTTATACAAGCAGAATTTCTGTCTGTATCAAGTAGGCTTGATCAACACTAAAGTGGCAACGGGTGTGTGTATGTATGTATGTATGTATGTATGTATGTATGTATGTATGTATGTATGTATGTATGTATGTATGTATGTATGTGTAGGATCTACAACCCCTACGTAGCTTGGGCCCCTGATTTACACTCTCTGGAGACTCGTATTAAGTTTAAATGGTGCTTTATTAACTCTATATAGTCGCAACACCATTGCGTAGTAATTACAAAATGCATATAGTCCACTTCACTTTGTATGTGCTTGACGCACGCACACACGGTTCTGAATAGCAAATATACAAAATTGAAGGTAAGTCTCGGAGTAAAGCAAATACAGTAAAAAATTCACAAAAGAAAACTCGACATACATATGAAGTGGTGTCAGAAATACACAGGTAAGTAACTTTCAAAAGTAAATTCCAAACTACTTCATGGCGCGTAGCTGTAGTCCAACAAACATCCAAGCCTCGCCTCATACAATATATATCTGCGTCGAAAACAATTTCCACTAAACTTGAAGAGACAGTACGGTATTCAGTTGAGTATCCAGTTGAATAACACAGGTAAGTCTTACCTCAGATGGTGACGTCTTCAGGGGCAGTAAATGCAAGTGTAGAGAGAGTGCACAAGAGAGACAGCCGGCTGCTAGCCCAAGAAAATGACTGACTTCGTACACGTTGGCAAATCTAATGTATACTTGATCATTATTCAAACTGCTGGACAGCATTTATTTGCAAAATGTGAAAACTGTAATTCAGGAAACAGTATGCGGGGAGAGCAGATGTGGTAACTGAATGTAAGAAATGAACTGAAGCATGCACAACAGCTGTGTGCATGTGCACCTGCACACAACCACAGTGCAGGGGATGACCAATCAAGGACTTGCACTTACACACCCGCCCCAAAAGGCGCACCATCCAAGAAGCCTTTTTCACTGCATTTCTGTTCAAGTCCTAAAACAGACAATAAAGAGTTTGTACATGTATTTAAATCAAATTTCATGCAATTAACTACACTGAGACTCTCCCATATCCAATAATTTCGACATTTTTTGCACAATTTTCACTGTTGTAAAAACAAAAATTCCTTTGAAATATGATCATGATAATGAAATGTATGTCTTTTGTTTTAGTCTAGTTTTAACACACGATGAGTTCTTTTTACATGTCAAGCGCTGAATCAAGCAAACAGAGTTTACGGACATCTCTCCGTAGTCTCCCTCCAGAAGTTTTAACTAGAACTTGTCGGACACAACCATTACGATCTGGGTAGGTTTGCTCTATCAATCCCTTTGACCATTGTCCTCTTGGGGCATTTTCATCGATGATTATAACCAGATCTCCAACAGCTAGATTTCGTTTAGGCTTCAACCATTTTTGTCTCTGTTGAAGGGATGGTAAATACTCCCGGATCCACTGCTTCCAAAACAGGTTTGCCATCTGTCCAGCATGTCTTCGTCTATCATTGGCAGTATATCTGGCTACAAGATCGACTGGTGTTGTGCATGGATTTGGTCGCAGTAATAATAGGCTATTTGGTGTGAGTGGTTCAAGGTCGTTCGGGTCATTTGACTGATCAGTCAGAGGTCGATCATTGATTATCTTCTCAACTTCTGCCATTAAGGTAAGTAGCGTTTCGTCATCAATCAGTCGATTTCCCACGATTGATCTTAGAATTTTCCGAATGGAACGTATCATCCTTTCCCATACCCCTCCAGCGAGGCTTGCAGCAGGTGGATTAAAGTACCACTGGATATCTCTCTTGCGGAGACTGTCAGTTATTTTCTCTTGATTCCAGCTTGCCAAAGCTTCTTTAACTTCAATTTCAGCTCCCCTGAAGTTTGTTCCATTGTCGCTATAAACTGTGTTTGGTGGGCCACGTCTACTCACAAATCTCCATACTGCTTGGATGAAGGAATCTGTGGACAGGGTGTGTGTTACTTCTATATGTACTGCTCTTATAGCAAGGCATGTGAATATACATCCGTATCTTTTGGCTGTTCCTCTTCTCCACTTTACCTTCAGAGGACCAAAGAAATCAACACCTACTGAAGAGAATGGTGGTTCTCCCGGAGTAACCCTAGCATGTGGCAGTGGTGACATTACTTGTGTTTCAGGTTTTGTGTTCCATATTCTGCATGTCATACATCTTTGAATGACTCGCTGGTCCTCTCAAATCCAGAATCTTCTACGGATGCTGGCTAATACATGATTGGATCCAACATGGCCTTCTATCTCATGATAAAATTTTATGATTAACGACGTGACATAATGGTTATGTGGCAAAATTATAGGATGTCTCGCTTCCTTACTTATTGGAGCGTAGTTTAGCCTTCCACCTACACACAGGACGCTGTTTATGCAAATTGGACTGAGTTTACGTAGAGGACTGGTGTATCCTTCACTGTCTGGCCTTGTACTTTGTGACTTCGATTTCGTGGCCAATTCCTTAGGAAAGGCTGTTTGTTGCACTACTTTGACTATCTCCACAGTAGCCTCTGATATTTCTCGCACAGTTATGGGACCAGTTGGAACCAGATCACCTTTGCATTTACCAAAGTGAGCTAGTAGGTACTTCTTAAAACGCAGAATCCATGCAACAGACTTGCAAAGCGTGTACCATGAAGAAAATCTTCGAATCAACAGGTTGACGACGTCATCACAGGTTGTTTTAGCTCCTTTTACAGCCGTGTACACTTTTGCAGTTTTCAATTCTTTGTCTTCTACTGATATTGTTGGTAAGTCGTCAGGCTGGTTTGGCCAGTTCTCTTTGAGTTTCCACAGAAATTCAGGACCATTAAACCAGAGTTTTGATTTCTGTTCAGTTGTATCGAATTCAATACCACGTGATGCACAATCCGCTGGGTTAAGTTGAGATGGAACATGGTGCCACTGGTCGGGTGATGTTGCATCGTGTATTACCTGGAGACGATTGGCTACAAAGGTTTTGAACCTCCTTGTTGAGTTATGGATGTATTGGAGAACTATGGTGGAATCTGTCCAGAAATTTTCACAGTGGATTGGTAGTTGTATTTCCTCTCGTATTTGATTACCGACGTTCACAGCCACTGTTGCTGCAGTTAACTCTAACCTTGCAACTGTCATCGTCTTCAACGGAGCAACTCTAGATTTACCAATGACAAGACTACAGTGAATTTTACCATCATCATCGATGAATCGTAGATAAGAAGCAACTCCATATCCTTCTAATGAGGCATCTGCAAAATGATGTAGTTCAACAGCTTGTAGTTTGCCGAAGCCGGAAGGAGTGTAACAACGGGAAATTACCTTGGTTTTTAATAAAGGTAATCTCTGGCGCCATTCATGCCATGCGTCAAGATATTTCATCGGTATCTCTTCATCCCATTTACATTCTAGTCTGGTCAATTCTTGTAGGATACGCTTTGCTGGTAAAACGAATGGTGCTATCAATCCCAGGGGGTCGTAAACTGAAGCGACAACTGATAGTATACCTCTGCGAGTCTCCTTCTTTGTTTCATTGCCAATTCTGAAGTGCAAGGTATCCTCATTTACATCCCACTGAACGCCAAGAGCTCTGTCAATAGGCAGGTCTTCTAAATCTAAATCCATTACTGATGGCGCTCTTTCTTCAGATGGAATTGAAGATAACACTTCCTTGCAGTTGGAAATCCATTTTGTGAGGTGAAAGCCTCCTCTGGATAAAAGCGCTGAAACTTGAGTGATGAATCGCTTTGCTATTTCTGTAGTGAGCACAGATTTCAAGTAATCATCAACATAGAAATTGCGGTATACCGAATCGACAACGTCTGAGTCAAAGTCACTTCTGTTATCATCAGCTGTTTTCTGAAGTGCATAAGCTGAACAACTTGGCGATGATGTAGCTCCAAACAAATGAACTCGCATTTGATGGTCCACTGGCTTCTTAGAGAGGTCTCCTTTAGGCCACCAAAGGAATCTTAGCGCATTACTATCTTTGGGAGTAACATGAACTTGAGGAACATTTGTGGAACACCACTAACTATCAGTGGTTCAGGATGGTCCCACTTAAATTTGTAAATCTCAAATGTCCCATGGACCTGGTAATGTATTACCTTGAATGAAAATGATTATTGGACCAGTTTTATGTCATATTGTTTGATATCTGCTACCAATGCAATTGGATATTGACGAAATCGTAGCAAGACTCCAACTAAGGAATTTGTTAAGTCCGGACCTTGTAAGAGCTGATCGTTCAATGAAGTACCACCACACTTAGCAGCACAGTCAAATACAACCCTCACCTTATCTGGTTTATTCGGATGGACCACTGGATGATGGGGTAAGTACCATAACAATGTGTCATTCTTATGGGTTTCATCAGACACTTGTCGTGCATGACCTTGTTTTATGTAATTGTCTATAGTTGCGCTGTACTTTTCATGAAGAGCAAGAAGACGTCTTTTAAGCGCATTAAGTCGCTTCTCCGCTATGTGTTTATTACATGGTAAGCAAGGCGTGTCATATCTCCAGGGAAGATTCAACTGATAATGGCCATTCTGTAAACAAACTGATCGGTCCATAATTGCCTTTGCCCTTCGATCTTCTAATGACATACAGTATTTAGTCTCCACCAAGATTCTGTAAAGTCGGCATTATACATCCGATGTAACTGTGAGGAAATAGGCTCTAGACACTTGATTGGAGATTCACAAATTATTGCTCACCTGGTGCATGTTGATAAAGTTGATGGTGGCATCACTGTCTTTCTTTCCTTTCATCGGCCCAATCACCGTCCAGCCAAGAAGTGTACGGATTGCGTATGGTTGCTTCTTCCACCACGCTTTTCCTCTAGTGCCCAATGTGCTTCCGGTACATCGTTGCCAATTAGGATAGTTACCTCCTTTTCGTCCAATTCTGGCAATTCAATACCATTATGATGGCGCCACCCTTTCATATCTTTCATTTTAGGAATGCTGCTGGCGTTGATCGGAAGCATGTCTGTAGTCCACACCCTGTTGAGATGTACACATTCAACGCCATTCAAAGCTCTCAAATCCACTTGAACTTCTCGACCATGTTTTGTGCTTTCTGCATCAAGGGTGGATAGGGTATAGTTGATGGGTTTTCCTCTTAAACTAAGTTTTTCTGCCAAGGATTCAAGGCAAATTGTGGTATCTGAACCACTGTCCAGGAAGGCATAGGTATGAATTGCTGGTCCACCATCTGATCCACTCACCTTAACTGGCACAACTTGTAAACTGATGCGAGGTTGGTTCGTCTTGATAGCTTTACAATTGGCGGTTGCACTAGCACCATTGGTGGTTGAAGCTGTTGTGGTTGATGTACTGCTGCTGCCAGAACTTGCTTGATTCATTTGGCGAGATGCTGATGACACTGGATGCAATAATGGATTATGTGGTTTTCCACAGCCGGTTACTAGACAAAAGAATCCACTCTTACAGTTTCTTGCAAAATGTGAGGTTTTGCTTCTAAGCAGAGATCGCACAACCTCTGTTTTCGTACAAAGTCTCTCTTCTCATCATAAGACTCTCCGGCGAATTTCCGGCATCTGTGAAGTTTGTGTTGACCCTGACAAAAATGACATTTGGCATCCTTGTTAGATCGGTACTTAGCTCTTTCATTTGGCTCACCACTGACTTCCTGGTTACCAACTTGTGTTGTCATGGTAGTAGCCTTTGTAGACTGGTTCGGTACCTTGACTCTTGATTTTGTGTCTTTGTCCACATCAGGTTTGGAACCTACCAGCTTCCCAAATCTTGTATTTGCTATGGCGGCTTGCGTCTCCAAAAACTCTGTCAAATGAAGAAATTCGGGTTCAACACCACGATATATTAGCTTACTAGCTTCTTTAGCCCATTCTGCCTGCAGAAAAGTCGGAAAGCGTCTAACTATCTTCTCTAGTGTATCCATTGAGTTGATGTCAGCCGTATATTTCATTTACGTGAACATAAATGACAGTTTCTCACGTTATGAGCAAGCTGTAGCAACTTACCGTTTCTGAAGCTTTGATCTGTGGTCCTTTTACAACGTTGTCTATAGCTGCATGAACGATGATGTGCTTCTGACCGAAGTTATGATGCAAGATACTTCTGGCCTCCCGTAACCATCTTTAGGTGGCAGGATAACACAGATCTTAATTGCATCCTTAGCTGGTCCGGTAAAGTTTTGGATAAGGTAGGTCAGTCTGGCATTATTGTCGGAGACCATTTGTTCTATATTTACCTCAAAGTTCCTGATGAACACCGGATATGAGACGGGATTACCATCAAATAACAATAATTTCCTCTTAGGCATATTCAAATTGACTATAAGTGCCTGGGTGGTTTGGTTCTGTTGTCTGACAATGTTCAACAAGACGTTATCTCTGTCATCATAGGGCAGATATTGTTTTGGTACCTTATTTGGCTCAGGTCTATGGGCTGGGTTATCTGTGTTATGGTCTAATGGTCGCCATTCTGGTGCATGTGGGTTTAATACTGGAACAGAGTCTTCAATTTCTTGCTCTGCTAGACTCTGGTTTTCTGGTTAAAATCTCCCCTCAGATACAGTAGCCTGCGTGTTCACCTTAGGGGAGATATTGGTCCATCGACAGAGGTCACTGGAGGGTTTAAATCCTGACAAGATTGGAAATACCTTTCAATCTTTTCACTCTTACTGGCTATTTGTATACAACAACTCACAATAACAGAACCATAGACGGACCAATTTCCCTCTTCAACTAGTTCAACCTCCATTTCCGCGTATTTGACCTTTCTTCGAACTTGTAAAATCTTTAGAGTTGATTCGTGTCTTTCCTTCTCCTCTCGAATTTGTAGTTCCCTCATCTTGGCTTTGACCTTTTGTTCCTCTGTCATCTGGTTCAATTCAAGCTGAGCTTCTAATAACTTTCTTCTGGCTGTCCTTGAAGCATGACTAACCTTTGAAGTCGACACAGAAAAGTCAGATCCCGCAATATGGCCGCCATTGGCTGTTTGACCGTCACTACGTTTCTTCTTACCACTGCCATTCGGATTAGTCTTCTTAGGAGTTCCCTTTGAATGCTTAGAAGTCGTTGATCTAGGAGAGTCTGCTGGAACATCAAGAATTGCACTACCTGGGTTTGCATCTGCATTAGGTATAGACATCTCTTCATTCCTTACTTGCGCACCATCTTCTGGCACCAAATCATGAGGCGAAGTCGATACAGACATACTATGAATGTAACCCAATTCTCAAGAAGGTGATCCAAAAACTCCTTTCTCTTGACTTCTAATTCATATTCAAGCTGTAGACCTGTTTCTGGCTCGGGCAACAGGCGTTGATACTCATTGCAAGTTGATTCATAGGACGTAAAAAATCTATCTAAATCCTCCCTTCTACGCATTACTGTTTGATAGTCAGCTGAGGATGATATCAGAGTCTCAATATCCAGTGTTGGAAACTACCGCCCGTCCTCCCGTCCGAGACGGGTAACTTTTCAGTCGGACGGGAGGAAAATTGTACTTCCACGTCCGTGTGTCGGGCTCTCGATAGTAGCCCATACGGGACTGTGCCCAGTAATCTCATCAATCAGCTGCTTCTAGATATTGTATAAAATAAACGAAATGTAGTACCGGTATACCAATACATCCGACTTCGACGCGCTTATGCTACTGAAACTGTGCAACTGTGTGACGCCGGAACGCAATGCAAGCGAGACATGTAAACACGGGTAAAAAGGAAGTCGCTCATACTAGTAAATCTCACACTATAGCGAGATTTGCACGATATCAGCCAGTGCTATAAATATAAAGATATAAAGGAAAGATATAAAGGATATAAAGGAAAATGAGGGCAACTCCACACATCGACTCTTCCAAGATTGTTTAGTATTATGATATGGTGAATAAAAGGATCATTGCATTTATTTTGTGTGGAATACATGGCGAGACACCAGTGAATCGATAGTGCTTTGACCCTAGTCATGTGATTTGGGTCCCCGGTAAACCGGTTTGTTGATTGAGTGATTCGTCTTAACGGTTTTCGGAACCAAAAATGGGGTTCCTTCATCAGTCGCTCTCTTGTTTTGTATCCCATCCGCTTGGTTGTGTGATGAAGTCCTCGAGGAGGAGAAGCCAGATTCGTTATTGAGAGAGTCAGCCACTATTGACTGACTCTATAGTGAGCGATCCGGTGTGTGGTGTCATATTATAATTAACATGACCCAGCATCGACCGGAGTTTCTGGACGCTTATAAGGATTTTGTTTTAGGGCATATTTTGAGCGTTGCTAGTGCTCGTTATGTGAACAGTAAATGTTGTACTAATCTGTCAACGATTAGTTTGTTTTAGGCATTTAAATCGATTATCCGAACTTTTAGTTTTGTGTCAATTTTTCGTGGACTTTGTAATAGATTTCGGGTCGATATTGGTGCCTGCTTTCCGGTGTTTGAAAAGCATGTTGTGAAGGGCTGCTTCGAGAAATAAATCTTGTTTCTCTGTGTTTAGCCATTCCCAGGTTTCATGGTTTCGTTAACAATATTTGCTGAAAACGGCCTTTGAAATCGTTTTGGTCTGAGGAGAGTATTGGTTTATTTAATTCATGCCGCCAACTTTGATTACTTTATATGGCAGCTCTCTCAGTTTTTGATTTTCTTTGCCAGATGATGTTTTCTGTATTGCTCAGCAATCTTTTCAGTTTGGTTGATTGTAGTAACAATTCGATGACAGATTACATCTTGGTTTTATAGGATAAAGTGGCATAAAATGGAGACAAATTTAAAAAAATTGTTTCCCCGTTGTTAAAACCGCTATCGTGAAACCTTTTAACTGTTTGAGCGATATGGGCAAAGTGTGTTTGAATTAACTAATTAATTAGACATAGTGTTATCAGCATTGTTATTGTAGAAATTTTTTTCAAGTCTGGATTAGAATTCATTTCAAACAGTGGAATTCAGAACAGTTTGTTTGTAAGATCAGAGTTAATACTCATGTCGAAAATAAAGTTGATTCCAGTTTGAAGTACATAATGGTTTTGTGTTTTTTGAATGAATGGATTTGTCAAAAATTCAGGACAGGCAACTTTCTGGCAGGACAGGCAAGTTTTGAAAGTTACCAGTCCTGATGTCTGGCAAATATTTTGGCCAGTTTCCAACACTGCAATATCCATATGTATCCGTGTCATGTGCCCTTTGTAAGCAACAATTGATCTCTTCAACTTTTTAGATAATCAATTTGCTAACCTGCACTTCTTCTCTTGCAGAAGAAACACTAGCAGCAGCCTTCGACGAACAGCTACTCTCTTCAGACATTGATGCCGCAGAACCAGGGTTACTGGTTGTCACGTCCTTACGCCATGGCTTCTATGGTATGCTCGCACACGGTTACACCATCAAAGAAGAGATGGACGTCATCTGAGAACTATGTAGGATCTACAACCCCTACGTAGCTTAGGCCCCTGATTTACACTCTCTGGAGACTCGTGTGCAGTTTAAATGGTGCTTTAATAACTCTATCTAGTCGCAACACCATTGCTTAGTAATTACAAAATGCATATAGTCCACTTCACTTCGAATTCTGTATGTGCTTGATGCACGCACATGCGTTCTGAATAGCAAATATACAAATTGAAGGTAAGTAAGTAAAGCAAATACAGTAAAAAATTCACAAACGAAAACTCTACATACATATGAAGTGGTGTCAGAAATACACAGGTAAGTAACTTTGAAATTTCAAACTACTTCATGGCGCGTAGCTGTAGTCCAACAAACATCCAAGCCTCGCCTCATACAATGTATATCTGCGTCGAAAACAATTTCCACCAAACTTGAAGAGATAGTACGGTATTTAGTTGAATATCCAGTTGAATAACACAGGTAAGTCTTACCTCAGATGGTGACGTCTTCAGGGGCAGTAAATGCAAGTGTAGAGAGAGTGCACAAGAGAGACAGCCGGCTGCTAGCCCAAGAAAATGACTGACTTCGTACACGTTGGCAAATCTAATGTATACTTGATCATTATTCAAACTGCTGGACGGCATTTATTTGCAAAATGTGAAAACTGTAATTCAGGAAACAGTATGCGGGGAGAGCAGATGTGGTAACTGAATGTAAGAAATGAACTGAAGCATGCACAACAGCTGTGTGCATGTGCACCTGCACACAACCACAGTGCAGGGGGTGACCAATCAAGGACTGGCACGTATGTATGTATGTATGTATGTATGTATGTATGTATAATTTTTTTACTGTAACCCAAACGGGATTCGAACCCCCACACACTTCACAGCAACATCGCCTAGCTGCTAGGCCTCACACAAAACCGGTCGGCCAGCGTTTCCAACCCAAAAGAGTTGGTCACGGCAACCGACTTAGATGTTACAATCCTGTGTGCGACCGAGCAACACAGTGTGCATGGAGCAGACGACACACAGACACAGTACAAACACACATATAGTGTATGTGTATGTATGTATGTATGTATGTATGTATGTATGTATGTATTTATGTCAATTTTTATCCTTTGACTATTTCACTACCATCATTGTCATCTCCTTTACCTGACATTGCCAAAACAATTCTCTCGCCTGCTGCTACAGGCACATTCAAGTCTACCCCAATCAGTACACTTTGAACATATTCATCAAGTCGTCATTAACGATTTTATGTTATAGCGCCCTCTACAGCCATTTTTGTATTTTCCATACTCTTATCCATTTGTCCAAATGAAAAGAAGGCATTTTCAGCATATGTCACCACTTCTATTTAAAGAGATAAGGGAACAATTATTTCGCCTAGTAGGCACTTATGGACTGGAAACTGCAGTTACAATTACTTTTGTACACTTTACTGTTGCCCATTTACAAAATCATATCTCAGGGAAAATATGCCATAGACAAATACTTGTTGCCATGTCGGTTTTAAGAGGAGTTAGGTTTACTCTGGGAGGGCTTAGAATGTTTTGGTCCCAGTTGGTCTTTGGCCGAAGTGTAATGATTTCTTTCTACTCTAACTGCTGTTTACTAATCTGTCATGCCTTATAGCATGAATGTGTGTGAAATGCGTCACTGTTTACAGTGAAAAACATACAGAACGTATTTGGGCTTCAACGTTTCATGCAATTTCATGTGAACCAAAGAAAAAAAGACTCAAGCACGATTTACTGCTATTATACAAGAGCTGAACACTTCCTATTCACGTGTGCGCCTGACATGAAATTCAAACCTACTCGGAAGAACACAGTCACCACCTCATCTATGCGATAACCACGCCACAGACTGACTAGCCCAGAGATGTATGCATTATTCCATTGAGAAGAAATTGAAATTCACAACATAAATGCATGATTATGTTATGTCGTATTGATACAATATTAGTGCAAAGGACTAAACGCTTGTATGCATGTTTTTTGAATGTGGGAGCATAAGGGCGCAAAGAGCCGATCATTGGCATAAGGGGCCTCGGTCGTCTCGGGTCAACCTTGGTCGTGTCAGGTTTTCCGGTATCCGTTATCTGCCTGAACGTTTTGAATTTTTACCTGAAGGGAGTCTGCTAATAAGTTACACCTCGCCCTAAATTCAATTTCGGTAGGTTGAAATACATAAGAAAGACATGTTTAGAATTACAACCCATTTCGTCACAATATTTCAAATTTGTCTGGTCTTGTTACCCTTGGGCAGTACTCGGTAAATGACGGTTCCCCAGCTAGAAGCGTCTTTTTGGGTTCGATCTTGACAAGTCAATATTTTCTGTCAATTTCAATCTGCAGCTAATTGTTTATGTTACGACAGCAATGCGAGCTTCAATTCCGTACTCATTGATCATGACGTACTCTTTGGACTTGGGACAACCAACTACTTTACAGGCCGTAGAGAGGTATCCTTTATATAAGTGTTCATTTGTTAAATATGATCAATTAGAATGCCAGGGAGGATTGTCTAAGACTGATATGAAGACCTCTTTTGTGTCCTGTACCATGCCCCCGTTGAATAGGGTAGGTGGTCAGGAATCTATTATCTATCTATCGGGTCACTATAAAGAACGCCATAAAAGTCTTGCTCCCATATTGTAAATGACTTTTGGCTTGTGCTAGGAAGCAAACTACACGATATTGAAATGCACTGTGGGTAAAGAGTTGACTTCTCACCACAACAAGAGTTTGAGATAGTGATATAGTGATCTCATAAACACTTTAAGACAAATGTAACCGCGGTCATGACATATATCATTATGTTTGTTCGTGAAACTAGCTAAACCCATTCATTTGTTCATCCATTTGGACATGTCTGGCCTTCAATTCCTGTAGGACCTGAAATTTCACCTTTACTTCTGTAATCTTATGCGTTTTACCTGCAAAAATCCGCAATTTTGGAAATATGACTCATTTATATGGCAAAATCATATTTTGGGTACCGGAAATTTGGTGTTGGCATCATGATCTTATGCGAATGCACAGAAAAATGGGAATTTTTTACACAGTGTGTTCGTGCTTTCCGGAAAATCGCTCATACTTTTTTCCTTTGCTTTGGCATACTTACAAGAATATTAGTACTTTGTGCCCTGTGGGCACAAGGTACTAATGTGATGACGCGGCCCAATATGGCCAACATAGTGGGCCGTATGCTGTGGACGCAGGTATCTCAGAAACGCTTCAGTAACTTTTTCTGAAATTTGGTCTGGTGGTCACTTGGACATGTATCTCAAACGGTCTTTTTTCTTTATTGATTGAATCATTTTAAAGTCACTTTTTTAGCTTTTTTCTGAAACCACTATTTTCACTTTTTCCTCAAAACCACTGATTTGATTATTGTGATGTTTGGCATGGGTGTTCGTATAGTTGAAATACCGTCAGAAATGTTCAAAATTTGGTGATACATGCCCTACATTATTTTAAACAATATTTTTATCCATTTTTTTTATATTTACTTGATTTTGCCTCACTTTCGCTAAAGCTACCGTCTGCGCATGCGCACAACTGTAGGACAAAATCTGAGTTGAAGAATCGAAACGGACGCCATCTTGTTTCTCGGTATGGGCACATTTTTTACGTTGTGAACGTTTCACTGTGTACTAGTATTTCAATATGTTCTATAGTTATGAATTTGACAGTGATGCACTTTTGCAGCTGTCGTGTATTTTTTGGTACGAAAGGCGCCTTTGATCGACTGAAGAATGACGGCCTCCGTAGGCGATAAACTGGCAGGCATATCAGTTCTACTGAGGAAGTAATCCACTGGCCCGTATAGGTCAGGGGCTCACTTAAGGGAGAACCACTTGATTTCTGGGGGGGTATGGAGGATTTCGAGGAAAAAAAATTGTCACCAGGTGAAATAAAAGAAAAAAATTAAGCCTGTAATGGCTTGAGAAAAAAATATTCTCATAACAGACAGAAATAAAAAGGAATTGTCACAATGCTGTTGAAATGAGCAAAATTTTGGAAACTTCATTCTCATGTATTCTTTGCTGGCATGCTGCCAAAGGCACGCAAATGTTTTTACCACAAGTAATTCTTATGTGTTTTTTTTCCAGCACTTATGATATAGCATTCACTACTTTACACCTCGGTGCACTCGATGTTTTCCTTCCCTTTTCTGACCCAAGAAATCGTGTTTCAGGATTTCTGTTGCAATATCTCAAGGGTATAGGCAATATCTAGATGGGACTATTTGACTTCTGTAAATCGTGAAAATTTAAAACACAAGATAGGAGTCAATAAACTAGTGTTAAAACCAATACATTATTCTCTCAATATAAATATGTTAGAAAGATTACAAGTTGACAATGAAAATTGAGGAACAACAAATATACTGAAATACAATGTGTGAGCCTTGTTTCTCTGACCACAAAAGATAACATCTCCCCTGAGAACTAAAAAGGAATTGACTGTTTTAAAGAAAAGCAGGTATAGTACTGATCACAGTTGATTTGCCAAAAAGTGTTCTATAATTTAAAGTTGTATATAAAATAGACTTTCCATTTTGTTTGTCATTTGTTGGAATGTAAAATGAATAAATAAAAACATCCTGTGATATGTGAAACACTGGCTTAAATTTGAAAAGTTGCACTGCTACTCCATTTGAGAAAAAAATCGATGCAGGTCTGACTGTAGAAATAAAAAAATGCTGTCTCTCTAACAAAAACAGTTCCCTACCCACTTCCTGCATACCCCCCCGAAATCAAATGGTCTCCCCTTAGTATGCGCATGCGCACATAACAAGTTAGCGTTGTTTTTCAAGGACTTTGAAAAATCAAACCGACGCCATCATATTTCTCGGTCAGTTGCGAATTTTGACGTTTTAAAGGTTTTAGCGTATATTTGATTGCTGTCATGTATTTTTTGGCACGAAACGCTCCTTCGATAGACTGAAGAATGATGGCCTCCGTACTCGGTACCCCCCCCCCCAGTACCGGCGAATCCATTGCTTTTAATAGCGAGGCAATCCCACGGCGGCCATAGCTGGTGAGAGCGAGGGAATGCTCTGTCCTTCTACCTCCGGCCTCCATGTCATAACAAACTAGCGTCTTTTTATGTTGATGTACTGTCCTTTCGACACAGCGATAACTTTTAGTTTTCTGTTGCTTATTTTGGGTAATTTCGACAGTTGTGCATTGATTTTGACATAATTTTTGACTTCGTATGTTGACCGATTTACTATATTAAGGAAGTACGCGCACTTCAGAATCACGGCATAATCCGACATGGTAATTTGTCTTGATCATCAGATCATACATGATCCGAGATTGCACTTTAGCAAGGTCACGATAACTAATGTTGTTTGTTTCACTGTCGTTTAATACCTATATTTCCACTAAAAGACCATTAGAATTTCCTCCTGGCTACTTTGAAATCGTGCACTGGCATGCATGTAGTTGTCAACATCACTATGCTTTAATGTACAGTAGACTCTCATACTATGAATATATCGACTGTCACTGCATGTGTGCAAATCACTCCATATCATATCAAAAATGTAGTATTGCGACGTTTGAGCTGCCAGAAGCCAGAATTTACAGTTTACGAGAAAGTTATCTTACATGTAAAACTCAGTTCTACTGTGAACAAAATGCAAGCTATGTTGTATAACTATCGTGAATAGCATAATATTTTGTACCTATCACTGTGTCAGAAAATCAGAAGGAAACAACCAGTCAGACAAACTGTGGTCAGGATGATACTGTCCAATTTTAATATTTGTCTCTCGGCACACACCAGATGCTCATGACTGTAAAACAACATTTCCATATAATTGTATATTCAGTTTTTATATTTAGTTTGCTTTTCACCATATTGTATGTCCTTCCCTGCACTACATAATTCAAAATTAAATATTGTTTTTGGCCTATACATACTTGAGGGGTAAGCTTATTTAGTCTCATACATTAAAGATGCACTGTTGACCTACAGAGTCCAAACTTTTTATCATTGTATTGTAGATAGGTGTACACTCCAAATACTAAGTACAAGT
The DNA here is from genome assembly GCF_041260155.1 of Ptychodera flava. Taxonomy (NCBI): domain Eukaryota; kingdom Metazoa; phylum Hemichordata; class Enteropneusta; family Ptychoderidae; genus Ptychodera; species Ptychodera flava. The sequence goes on from NC_091943.1 coordinate 28,723,664, forward strand.
GTGGTGAGTGCAACAAGCAAATGTTTTTTAGTCAATGGTTCATATCAAGGTTGTTGATACTTAGAATCCACACTTGAACTTATGCTGGAGCGGTAACCAACCAGTTCAAATAACTTTCATTTATGTCAAAACAATTTGACTTTTTGCCAAATTTCACATTTATGGCAATTAATAAACAGTAAGGAGGTACAAAGGACGTCGGTGCCCCCGGGCCCCATGTTATACATTCCATTATGGAGTAGCCACACACATTACTTTGTTGCCAAGGACGGTTGTTACCGAAAAGAGTACCGGGCAGTGTTTGGCAAATTAGTCTGGCTTGTTTCCGTTTTCTTTAATTCAAATACCAGCTCGCCTTCTTTCACTTTCGGACAAAAAGCTGTCAGGTAAGTATGAAGATATACGGACAATTACACATCATGAACATCTATCATAAAATTCAAAGTCTGTAGAATGATCAGATTTATTCTCTTCTATACTTTTGCTAGCTTGATCAATAGTCCCTGTCTGGATATTTGTACTCAAATGTCATCATTCTTTGTATCTACTCCATCTGAAACGCGCGAATAATTTCTTTCTGTCTTTCTCTCTCACTCTATCTCCTTCACTCTTCTTTATAGATAGATAGATAGATAGATAGATAGATAGATAGATAGATAGATAGATAGATAGATAGATAGATTTTTTTAATCGTCCCGTGAAATTTCTCTATCCGCTTTAATTTCGATATGATTTATTTTCCATTATTTTTGTTATTTCAGTAGTAGATCGTCTACTCTCAAAGCGGTTTCAAATACTTAGTGTTTAACTGGTCGACATGCCTTTCTGTTATTATTGTTATTGCTGTCATCTGAATCTTATTTTAGCCCTGGCCGGAATTTCCTGTCAACAAGACCACTGCAAATTTTACACAACGCATTATATTGGCGAGGTTGATATTTCATATTTCAAAATACTTTAGGGATCAGGAGGCAAAATGACGAAAGATTTCTCAAACGCATTTTCCCTCTAACTTACCAAATAATATAAGTAATGTCAGACTATGGAAAAAGAGCAAGAAATACGTTACCTCCTGAGGTGTTTTCTCGAATGAATGCTTTGGTTACATGTAATGGTAACCGTGATTGGTCACAGATAATGAGGCCTTTCGCCTGTATCTGGATAGATTGTATGCATTGTTCTCAAGGTATACTATCTGAAGAAATGCCTGGTCTCACTAGTTATAATCAGGACTTATATCGCCATCGCTAGTGGAATCATGACGGTTATGGCTACTCCTCCTCTGACCATTCGGTTGATGGAATACAATTTCAAAAGCATGCTTCTTTTAACGAAGTCATGCATGGTAGACCAATTTTCCTCTCTTGCACTAATTACAATATATTTTGTGTGAAACATAGGAAGGAACTCTATTTCTAAAAAAATATGCTTATTCGTTTATTTAAAGGCATATATCGAAAATTACCTTAGAGAACACTTGAAAAGTGGACAAAGGAGAAAGACGGTAAGTTGAAAGTCAAGATGGCTTGACGATTTCTGCGCATATAAAGTGCAATAATATAGAAATAACGGGCGACACCCTGACCATGAACGTTTATTTTTTGGCAAGGGCGAGAGGGAAACCAAAAATTGACGGGCGAGGCTTGCCGAGCCCGTTAATTTTGGTTTTCCTCAAGGCGGAGTCTGTTAATTCCATTATATTATCAGTGAACCCAAGAAAACCATCAAAATTTACAAAAAATTCCCAACGCGAAAGACAACGGGCCGAAGAACTTGTTAGTGAGCGCGACGCACTGTCACGCGCGCTGTAAAACTTGTGCAAACCTGGAGATTTTTCGGGAAAAAGTGTTTAAACTTGGCCCACAAGTGTTCAATTTTAATTTATTATCGATTATGATCTTGTACAAATCACAGTTTACGTGTTAGCTGTAAAAGTTATTATGTTAACCATATTCATATTCACGGGCATATAAACAAACCATTTCTGTGTTTTTATGGTCATTCACACGTCACGTGGTTCAACTCGACCAATTGATATGCGACTGACAGGGCACGGTTATATAATAGAGTAATATTTTACTGTCATAATAGACGAAACAAAACTATTATTGGTGGCCGGTTTAGCGTAATATAAAATCAAACGAACTTTCCGAAGCGAAAGAATTGTTAATGCTAAAATAATGAACATTTCGCTATCATTAATATCCAACTTTATTGGGTATCAAGCTAATGAAGACACTCTTTGCCCAATATCGATTCCTTGGAAGTAATGAATTTGATTCTTTGGTATATCAAATAGGCCAAGGACGTCGATCATATTATATATAAATACATGTGACTACATTAAAACTTACTCTCCGAGTATTTCCCTATAATGTGATGGGCACAGATAAAGAAAATGAGCAATATGTAATCTGTATCAATTCTTACAATGTTGTATATTTACGTAGACAATTTTGAGTGGTATAACGAAAAATGAGCAAATGTTAATTAAATAAATAATAATATCATATTAAAAAAAAACAAGTTTACAATTTATATTTCTTAGATCTGGAGATGTTTTGATTCTAATGTTGAAGAGGGATCTGATGAAATGGAACCTCCTTTGACTTCAGAAGACACAACCATTGAAGTAAGTACAGCAATCAGCAATACAGCTGGCTCAAGCACAAAATTTCAAGCTTTTACGCGATTTAATATGTTAAATATTTCATTTCATACACTGTAAGTTAGGATGTCTTTTTCTTTTGATGTAGTGAAAATTTTTTGAAGTTGAATAAATATGTAAATAAAAAAAAAAAAGCAATACAGCTGGCGGTTTTTTATCACCAAGAGAGAATTTATTAAACCGCATGCATTGATGTCCAACGATAAACACACTTTTAGAGTATTTCATGTATTTGATTTGATATATACCTTTTTGCATATCATCAATGGTAAATAATGTATTAAATGGACAAGAAAGCAAATACAAACATTATGATGATGATTGCGATGGTGGTGGTGATGATACATTGTAATATGTAACATGAAGTTGTATATCTGTATTTAGTTCGGTACAGTACCGGTATCTTAATATTGAATCTTCTTCAACTTTAAAGTGTACGTGTGAACGTTTGGTTGTCTCAGGCATAAGATAACGGTTAGCAAGCTAGGCTAGCTATCGGTGACAAACAAAGTCAAGACAACACCGACAAGACAACAAACGATTAAATAACAAGATAGTCACCACCATAATAACCGCTTCTTCTAGTTTTATCAAAAACGACGCAATGTTGATGTTGAATGACCAAATGTTTTTCATCGCCGTATATCATATTTTCCCTTCAGAAACTTGCAAAGAGGTACCTGTCCGAGGTAGCCGGTATCTATGTCTATCAGCAACTTCGAAGACGTCTGATCAATCCGTCGACAGGACAGCGACACTCGCCTCAGGGTCCGTGCTTGTGTCAGCTGGTTGACGAACTCTTCTTCAACAAACCACACACCGACAGAAGTCCCGACATTAGTCTGTTCAAGCGTCAGGTCTACAGCGACATTTTCAGACTGAACTTTTAACGACGGTTCATTGGGATTGTTTTCGTATCAATCATTTAGCGCAATGATGTGAAAGTACTATGTGCACCTACATCAATCTTTCACTGCAGGAGGCACAAATATGTAATTTCTTATGCAGTACTTTTCTAGCTATGGAGTGGGAAATTTTGCCTTCAGAATCCTATTCCATAGACTCTTCAAATCAATAACGATTTTTTGTGTACCGTAATATCATCTGATGTCATTCAAGGACTGCCCCACATCTACACATATGACATCTAGATTTTACATTATGTTGTTATATTGTTTATATCGAATCTATTAGGCCTACATCAACTTTGGGTGATCATCCATTTGGCTAGCCTCTCTATAAACAAGTCGGGGAGAAATCAATGATTTAACTCCACATCTTAATGTTATCCACTAAATTAATTAGGGTAATTGTCATTCTTTTGTTTATTATTCACTTTGAACTTCAAATAGCACAACAATTTTAAATCTGCTGAAAAATTGTCTTCTACATACACAAAAATAAAACAAGACATTTTGCTCTTCTTCAAGTATTGTTTACGCAGACAATGTATCGATTACTACGGTGCGATTCAAATCTTAGAATAATTTCACAAATAAATAAGTAATATCGTTGGTAAATGATAGTGGTGTGGTGGGTAACATGAAAAGGAGGTTAATTTCTGCTCGCTTTATATCATATGATACCAGTCGGTTATTTGAAGATCTTTCGTTTGCAAATCTGTTTTACAGCTTTATTGATGGAGATTTGTGTGAAGTGGTTGCCAGTAATGAAGTAGGAATCGTTTTTATGGGGAATTGTTACTAAATTTTTATAATGTGAAATGAATCGATTATTTCATTGATCATTAGTAAATCATCAATAAATAGATTACACTGTACCCGTGTCTTTTGTAGTAATATTCACCTAACCTTGTTTGACAATCCTTTGCACTTATTTCGTACAGGTCTACAAAAAGAGACAGGTAAAAACACTAGCACGTGAAGACAACAACAATATATCAGCAACTCATATGAAAGGTGTCGTCTATTGTTGGTCGGGCTTGAATGCTTAGTTTTCGTTCTCTGTCTGTAGGCCCTAATAAAAAATATAAATTTTATAACATCGTAGATTTTAGGCAAATCTATATAACCTGACCATCTTTTCTTTCACAAAACATAAACTAGATACATCTTGCATTCAGGTAATCTGGGTTTCTACAAAGAAATTTTATTAAGAACATGTTTGAACCAGCGTGTCAGTACTTATTCAAAATTAAAAAACACTGTAGTAGAGAAGAATAGATGTCGATGAATGTGTAAATGAACACTGCAAGATGCCTTTCTGACGTCGCAGGAATCAAAGAGGGTGAGATGAAAGGTCCATATATGACCAGAAGAAACAGCCGGTGGCAGAATGTATAATATGCTGGCGCCAGATACAACAATAAAGGCATGAAGTTTCATATTTCAATGCAAAAATTGGAATTTATTTATTTACATGTAAAACATTTTGCCGATCTTTTCCTTTTGAGACGATAAAGAGGAATCTGAACACACAATTGAGAGAAAGTTATAATTAAAGTCATTGGTCCCAACCACACTTCCCTGGCCAAGCTGATTAAAATCCTACGTAGAGGTACACTGGTCTTTAGTTTTCAGTCGTTAGTTTGCCGGACATTTCTGCTTTCCTGGCGTCTCTTCAAGTTATGTATGGAGGCGTTGCAGATAAAAGCAGTACACACGTTGAATTCGTTGTAGAATAGTACCCAGCGTACGATCTAACAATTTCCTGAATCGTGTGAGCTCCGTTACATTTTTAAGTTAAAATATTCCTGATATTTCAAACCTTGGCAAAGCAGTTCTTCGGCAAACGCCTGTTTCTCGCTCTACACACGTACATTATTCCCGGACTAGCAGTAATTTTTGATGTTCATTTTAAAATCATATATCCAAAAAAAATTCACGTGTACATGTAATTTCACAAAACAGGCTCAGACATTCAACATGAAAACGCAGTCGCATACTTGGAGACTTTGAGAGAAGTAAAATAGATTGTAAGAAACTCGTACTTTCCTGTAACCCGACCAACCCTCTTTTAAAACCCTTCGATTCTGAACTTTTGTACTGCACTTTTGAAAACAACCGTTTGCCTTATAAAATTTCTGGTTTTCGATGGTTAAAAATTTATATTTTCGAATTAATCACCAAAATTGAACAATACATGGCTCTTGTTTGTTCGTTATTACATGAACAAAATATGTAATGAGTGTATGTATTAGTAAATTAAAAAAAAATATTTGCATTTGAATTAACAATCAGGTACATGTATGGATCAAGTAGTCTCGGTGTACCTTTGGCGATAAAATTTCTTCTTTGTATTTAGCGTTCTTCATCAAGTCTCACTTCAATGACAATTGTCAATTTCGGAAGCCCCGGAATGGGATTCGTCTTGAATGTTTGTTAAACAGGATGGAGTGGATCTGTCGCCATTATTCGTACTTAAACCATCGGTTATCAGAAATCAGTTAAAGCCGATATAAAAATAATTTGTAATACAGAGAGGGGAACAGGGAGTAGCATCTAGTCCAAATACAAATCAAGCCTGAGTAGTTATTAATGAATAATATTTTATACAGAATTGAAGCACAGATATGGTGGCACATCGAGCGATCACATGTTCATCACTTATGTACCTAGATGCGCGGGGATTTGTCGTTTTCAATTAAAGCCCAAAGAGCTGGAACTTTTGACATTATTTTCATGATTTTACTTTCAAACCACGATTTGTCCCTGTAGATGAACTTACTGTTGGGCGTGCATACGCGTATCATCGACCTTCGTCGAGGCTCGATGTAAATTTCGACCCTTGTCCGGCTCTATAGTGTTTGTATATATGTATGTATGTATTTCTGTATGTATTTCTGTATGTATTTCTGTATTTCTGTATTTCTGTATGTATGTATGTATGTATGTATGTATGTATGTATGTATGTATGTATGTATGTATGTATGTATGTATGTATGTATGTATGTATGTATGTATGTATGTATGTATGTATGTATGTATGTATGTATGTATGTATGTATGTATGTATGTATGTATGTATGTATATGTATGTATGTATGTATGTATGTATGTATGTATGTATGTATGTATGTATGTATGTATGCATGCATGCATGCATGTATGTATGTATGTATGTATGTATGTATGTATGTATGTATGTATGTATATGTATGTATGCATGCATGCATGCATGTATGTATGTATGACATGATGTATGGTGGCGCTGTTGATCGGCAGCCTTTCTCCACTCTCTAAGTTTTTAACGTTTTACCGCTTTTTACCAGTGAATTTCCGCGGAGTTTTTATACCTTCTGGTTTTTAAACATTTGCTGCCTTGGATTCGTCACAAAATCTCGAACTCTACCATGCTTGGAAGCAGTATTCGTTCAATTATCAATGTACGGCAGTGCCTGGGTGCAAGCAGAAGTTCTTTCAATATGGCGACGAAGCTGTCTCTTTGTTCAGCTTTGCCTACCAAGTTATTTTTTCGACCACGTGGACGCAAGGCGGGATGCAAGCATCCAAAGCCAAGGTATGGGATCCAAACGATTATAACTAATCACCGTGCTCCACAGATTAGACACAAAAATTCACGTACAAGAGTACTTCGTCTGATTCCGGTCTCTTCACAAAATAATGCACTCAACGAGCATGCAATTGAAACCTTACTCACCACTCGCTCTGATACACAAACACCTGGATACAAGCGAACCTCCACACTTGTCAAAATTCCAAGAACGTCTTCCTGCTTCAACAAACTCAATCTGAACGCTGCTCTGTGGAACGCCCGTTCTCTGAACGGCAAAATCGGTGCTATCGCATCTACTTTGCTCGAAGGGAAATTGGACATCATGATTATCACCGAGACCTGGCTAAAGAATCAATTTGATCCTGTAATTGCCGAACTTAATTCTGCAATTAGCGGGTATAACCTTTACCATCAATCCCGCTCTCAGCGAAGAGGAGGAGGGGTAGCTGTCTTGGCTCGTTCTAACCTACGACTTGCAGAAAAAAGATCAAAGATGTTCCAGTCCTTCGAATCGTTAGACGTGACATTTAAATCTGCAAGTCAGTTTCTACGTATTATCGCTATTTACCGTCCTCCAAAATCAACGAAGAATAAGGCGACAGTAAGTGGCTTTATCTCCGAGTTTTCCACTCTTTTGGAAACAGCCGTACCTTCCTCGGGCCATCTCTTAATTGCTGGAGATTTTAATTTTCCATTTGAGAACACAGATTCTTCCGACACAAGTAAGCTAATCGACCTTCTTCATTCAGTCGGCCTACAACAGCATGTCAAGATATCAACACACAGCAAAGGCCACACATTGGATTTACTTATAACGCGATCATCAGAGCAATTGCTTCACTCCATCAAATCTGACGACTCGCTTAACTCTGATCATAGCTTATTATATTTTGGGCTGAATGTTCAACGATCACCCAACACCAAGGTAAAAATCTCACAACGTCACTTTCGTACGATGAACATTGACAGACTGATTGATATTATTTCATCCAAAATGATCGGTCATCCACGCAACACCAACCCAGAGGATTTGTATCTTTATTTCCATGATGTTGTTACCGATGCTCTTGATACAGTCGCCCCTGTCAAAAGCAAATCGGTCTTAAATAAAGTGCGTGCACCATGGTTCTCTGAGGATCTACTGACTCTGAGAAGAGAGGTTCGTCGACTGGAAATAAATTGGCGCAAATCACAGTTAGAAATCGATCGTCAAATGTTCGTTTTAAAGCGCGTGGAATATTCACGCCGCTGTGATGCAGTAAATCAGCCTATCATCGGACTAGAATTGAAGACGCAGATAACAAGAAATTGTTTGCCATTGTTGCAGAGCTATCGGATTCGAAAACAGCTTCATCCAACGCCATGCCAAACAACATCCCAATGAAAGAGATTCCATCAGCATTCATGAATTATTTTGAAAACAAGGTGTCGCAACTTCGTGACAGGATTGGTTTACAACCGCACAGCTGTGAGATTAATGATGTAATGCCGACCCATACTTTAGCTGAATTTGGCCCGGTGTCACCTGGGGATATAATTGCGTTAGTGAAACAGTCATCGCCGAAATCTTGTGAACTCGACATTCTACCACATGGAGTGTTGAAGAAATGTGTACACATCTTGGCACCTTTCCTTGCGGATCTATTCAACAATTCGTTCACAACTGCATCGTTCCGAGTCATTTTACGTCAGCGATCATTCGTCCATTAATAAAGAAAGTAGATCTTAATCAGAACATTCTGGAGAACTACAGGCCGGTTTCAAACCTCCCTTTCTTATCGAAAGTCCTCGAGCGGGCTGTTGTTCAGCAATTGAACCAGTACCTCACTAGATTTAGTCTTTTTACAAAGTTTCAAAGCGCTTACCGGCTAACCATAGCACAGAAACTGCTCTCCTCCGTGTTCACAATGACATAATGCTTGCCTTGAATAACAAACATGATGTGATTCTCATCATGTTAGATCTATCAGCGGCGTTCGACACAATTGATCATGAAATTATGCTTCAGAGACTACAATTTCGTTTCGGTATAACGGGCAAATGTCTATCTTGGTTTCGTTCGTACCTCGTTGATCGCCAGCAATGCGTCAAAGTTGGATCTGCATCATCCCCATTTTCTCGCATGAAATACGGTGTTCCGCAAGGATCTGTTCTCGGCCCTCTCTTGTTTACACTCTACACTGCACCTCTTGAAGACATCTTCGTACTCCATGGGATTGATTGCATGATATACGCGGACGATACGCAAATTTATGTTATCTGCAATAGACCTGACGATATTCGTAATAACATTGAACTCTGTGTCGACGACGTCCGCAGCTCGATGAAATCGAATATGCTTGTACTGAACGACAACAAAACTGAAGTTATTCACTTCTCATCACGTTTAAAATCTGATGTGACAAAGCTATACAGTCTGAGAATTGGTCAATGCGACATAATCACTTCAATTTCAGTCAGAAATCTTGGCATTACTTTAAGTCAGGACGGTAGCATGTCTGACCATATCAATATGTTGTGCAGAAATGGTTTCTTCTCTTTGCATAGAATAAGTAAGATTCGTAAACTTCTTGACAGATCTACAACTGAAAAACTAGTCCATGCATTTGTGACTTCTCACTTAGACTATTGTAACAGTCTTTTGTTTGGTATCCCTAGAGGACAACTTGCTCGACTACAGTCTTTACAGAATGCTGCGGCGAGGTTAGTTTCTCGTACGCGCAAATTCGATCATGTCACACCCGTTCTCAAAGATTTACATTGTTACCTGTAGAGGCCCGCATCAGATTTAAAATTCTGTTGCTTACATTCAAATTATCCATGGAAATGCACCTATTTATCTGAGAGATTTATTAGATTTATATGTACCTGCCAGAGACCTGCGATCGCGTGACAAATTATGTTTAACCCAGCCCCGTGGCAACTTTAACAAGACATATGGACAGAGAGCATTTTCAGTATGTTCACCCTTACTATGGAATGATTTGCCATTTGAAATTAAGACCGCCAGAAGTGTAGATAGTTTTAAGCGCAGTTTGAAAACCTACCTTTTTACTCAGTTTTATTAGTAATTTTCTGTTTTAATTTTTTAGTGTGGTTGTATTTTTAAATTATTTTATACAGCTATGTACAATGTGCTGAGACGTATGTGTAGTGCATTTTAAACAATTTTTAATAATAATAATAATGTATGTATGTACGTACGTACGTACGTACGTATGTATGTATGTATGTATGTATGTATGTATGTATGTATGTATGTATGTATGTATGTATGTATGTATGTATGTATGTATGTATGTATGTACATGTGCGCAATCGTGCAATCTGGTGCAATCTGAGAGGTGTTTTTAATTTGTCCGTTTTACTAAGTAAAACTGTTAGAGCACCCCGAGGGGCAGAGCATGAGATGGTGGTATCCCCTTTCGTATTGAAAATTTTGAGAAATAGAGTAACTCCTTCTTTCTCTCCACTTTGTGAGCACCCCCTGTATAGCTTTCAATTTTTTGAGTGACCTCCTCAGATTCATCCGGCTCTCCCCCAGGCCGTGAATAATCGACGGCTCCCTTACATCTAGATGTGAATAGTGGTATGAAGTCACGTATTTCTGGAACGGATGAATTAGATTTGAACTTTGAACTGTGCCATCCATGCCACAGCAATACTATTTTGTTGCTCGTCTGGGTACCTTGTTGACTAACGTTCGGTGCCTGTCAGTACATAAGCCTTGGCACTGATAAAGCGTCCAGGAAAAGTTTCTTTCTCGAAAGACATTATTTTATTAATTGGCAAAGCATCGGCCCGATAGGCACATTCTTCTTCGTCCTCGTCAACATAATTGACATTCCTGTAAACTGGTACAACATGGCCGCCACTAAATTCACCATCGAGAATGAGGTTGCTTCAGCGGAAACGGGGAGTACCAGGAACAAAGGTAAACAGTCACTTTAAGTTGTCTAGGTCAACCTATCATTTCGAAACTAGTCATAAATAGGTACAAATAGGTTACGTATTATAAGTCGTATATCGAAAAATGAACACAATCAACAGTATACCCCCGATGACCCGAAAATACACTTCACGTGCGGGGGGTAATACTAACAGGGTCAGCTGTCGTCCGCACGTCATGTTTACATCACCAACCAATCTCCACACATGAAACCTTGGGCCGAACAAGCTACTGTTACGACTGACTTTTCGTAACTTGTAGTTATCGACGGATCGTCACTCGCTCAAAGTCACACAATCGAGAGATACTACGGGAATCGTAATACTTTCAGTAACTGGAACGCACACCAAGTAGTCAGTTTAACTCACCACTTCAGATCTTTATTACTAGGGCAGAGCAGAGCGGCACCAAGTCCGTACTCAGGATACAATCATCGATCAGCAAAAATTCCCTTAGAACTATCAAAATCATTGGCTTTTATACATTTCATCAAAATTATAACACGTTTTGACTCCATGTGACATACGTTCATTGCACATGATGTCACTTGTGTACTTACAACGTAATAAGTTATAAAATTATAAAATCATGTCGGTAAAAGGTCAAAGTAATAAAATCCCAAATACCGATGAAAGGTCAAAATGTTATTGATTTAAGGCATCACACTACATTCGCATTGGTAAGGTCACAGTAACAATGAGCCAGTGGCTGCTATCCCATGAAGTTAAACAATTGACACTTAGTGACAAGTGGTGGGAAGAGTTAACCCGTCACGGTCGTGCGACCGGTTGGCTGGTGAGTCGTCACCAGTAAAGTCGTAGTGGCGAAGTTGAGGAAAATATCATAAGATATCGACGTTTGAGCTAAACTTAAGACATGACGAATAGAGAGCGAAGGGAAAAATAATGACCTCTGTGGAAGGCTAAAATTATCTGAATAAAGGCCCGCATACTCTGAAATAAAATAAGATGAGAGTGAAATGAGATAATTCCAACGCTCAGGCTTTGTTGCAGTATATCAATAAATTGACACAGTGTCTTAGAGCTACATGATGTTAGAATGTCTAAGCAGGCTACAAAAAAAACCACTTTTTTCCAGACATTTTCATTAAAAAACGTAATGCTCGCAATGACGTGTTCTCTCATTGTGTTATCTGAGCAGCTCGACCATAGAAAAGTCTATTTTTTCTTGAGTTTCGATGGCAACGTGACACGTTCAATTAATGAATATACATATAATTAGAACCAATGTAATCTGCATCTTTTGCTGGGTGGTCCAATTCTAGAAACGCAGTTGAGCTGAGCAAGTTTCAAATACATATGCCACTTTAAATTTGGCTATACATGTTTTCTCATATTTTCTCAAAACATATATTTTCTCAAAGTATGACTTTGGAAGGCCGTCCAAGTAAACTGTCATCACTAAACGAATAATATTATTAAATTATATGTAAATCCTGCTATTGACGTACCGTGTTGGTACTGTATTAGTTTCAGTCTTCTAATGCCAGTTTATTGACACACACTCGTATTCGAAAACAATGCACCCGTACTAGGTCCACATTTCACCAAGTACAGGCTTTTTATATTTTCCTTTTATTCTTTTTCACAACTCACGTTCTCAGCAGAAGACGTCGCTATCGTGGAAGAGACTGTCCGTGATCGTAAAGCTATCACCTTTTTCTGCCACAACAATGACAAGGGCTGGGTGGAAGAAACAACGTATAAGCTTGGCGAACAGTTCGTTTGCCAACACGGCGACGCAGATTTCATAGGCGGCGTATCGATTCCAGACAACATTCTACGCTTGATTCGAGAATGCGACACGATAGTTCTGGTGCTGTCACCAGATTTCCTGAACAGCCAATTATGTAAATACGAGGCACAACTTACCCTGAGTGAACATTTGTTCAGAGAGCAGAAGATAGTGATTCCAGTGTTGCTAAGGGGTGAAGACATTCCGGACTTCATCTCTCATTTGACTCACCTCGACGTCGGAGACATAGGGTTCTGGGAGAAATTTATGGGAGCACTAACACAAGGTATTGTCAAAAGTGTATAAGTTTCCATGGTTTTGAAAAATTCTTTTTTGGGTACAGTAATTGCAAAGCATTGCACAAACGAGTGACTTTTGAAAATTGTTAGAGACTGGTATTTCGGAAAGCACATCTAATCATTGAAATATTACGTAAATGTAAGGTGGCCTTTCTGTGTCTCTGTTTGCTTAATTATGTTTGTCATTCTATATTATATATATATATATATATATATATATATATATATATATATATATATATATATATATATATATATATATTGATTACATATATATGATTATATATTGATATATACATACGTATGTACATACATACATATACACACACAAACACACACATATATGTGACATATATGTGTATATACATATATTGATTATATTGATATATACATACTTACGTACACACACAAACACACACACACAAACACACACACACACACACACACACACACACACACACACACATATATATATATATATATATATATATATATATATATATATATACATATATACGCTTTGCACAGAGGAGTAACTATAATTGTTTTTCCATCCACTAATGTACAGGTGACCTTGACCAGGCAGACAGTTGCATGTCATTACAAAGATTTTATGTGAGACGAGAACAAGGTAATTCCACACATTTACACAAATGAATGATTACCACAGTAACTTGAATGGTTGAGGGTAGTATTCTTCTCGAAAGTGAAAGTATTAAACGTTTGGCCGAGATTTTCTTAAGCGAAACTTTCAATCGTTTTCTTAGTAAATCAAGAATAAAAATCTGGGGTTAACTTAGGTGCAAATTTTGGTACTAGAGAAAGTAAATCTAACATTTTTCGATATTTGCTTCATCTGTCCAGATAATTACTGATAATGTATCCGATTTTCCAGTATTGTTGCAGAAGGAACAGCATAGTGTACGAGGTGGAGCCGAGTACATTATGTTGTGCAAAGTTTGTTTTCATCCATTATGGGCTAGGATGGGGTACATTATTGCTTAAACAAATTTTAGTCTGGACATTGGATGTTGTTCTTAATGGGTTGTGTTGGCAAGGCAAATACGTTGTATTTCAACATAACTATACGGAAAGAGTAGGGAAGTATTTTGCAGAACAAAAACTTACGAAAATATATAAAACGCAAAAACGTTTAAACGTTTATCGTTTAAACGGACACATCTGATTACGTTTTAGATCAGTTTAATGGGAAAATGGTTCTCAAAGTAGAGTCTCGAGGTCACTGCTGTGGAGAGGGGTATGACTATGATTCCATATTCGATATTTTAAAGACAAAGGGAATACAGGTAATGTTTCAAACCAACAACCATGATTTGTGAATATGTGAGTAAGAATTTTTCATGACACTTTCCTCTGATAGCAGTGAAGTCAAAGGTTCATAGCTGCACCTGTTATAACTTTTGATGTGTTTTTTAAAGATATTTTGTTTCCTTTGTTTATACGGTTTCTAGTTTTGCTTCCAAACTCACCTTGAAATACCGAGTGTACTGCTTTGTCAATAGAGCATGTGATAACATAATGCCTAATCTTATTGTTGACAACTAAATTTGTATCCTGATAAGCATTCGTTTGTCACAATAACATACAAGCGAACAATTTGGAACTTGCACGGCTAGTAATTTATAGTTTGACGTACATTATGGAGAAGGACAAGAGAGTTTATTCGTTCTAAAGAAGAGAAATAATGGAAATGTCAAGCGCTACAATCTTTGCCTCTGTAAAGGGAAAAAATCACCTTTTTGACCGTTTTGTGATATTAGGAATTTTTTTAAAAACTCATTCTGTGTACAAAATGATGGCTGTACTTATCTGTAAAAGTGTAAAAAAATTACCCCTTTGCTAAATACAAATAGTCCGTGGGCTAGAGGGGGTCTACGTGCACCCCTCCCACAGGATAACAAACCTGTATTTTTCAGAACCCTTGGGATCCCTAGAATACGAAATGAATTTTAACAGAAAAAATATAGGGACGCAATAGCTGTTATGGTCATGTTTTGAAGGGTACCGCAAAATCACGATTTTCCAAGCCAAATGCATTTTCGTCAAATCTGTCTTCTTGTAAGTCATGTGCTGAGCTCATTTTTTAACATAACCTCACTTGTTTGGTATCATTAGAAAGGGAATTTATTCCTCTTTAAGATGACATATTGCACTATGCAATATCTTCCACAGTTTTTGTCAAATATAACCAAAACTTACCCCTTACCCCAAAATTCAACATTACAAATTACAGAAAATCTCAAATTCTACCAATTTTTTAGCTAGGCATAATAAAAAATGCAATGCTTTGTCTGAAATCTGTTTTATTTGATACAGGGACATGTCAGAACTATGAAATAGACTTTTAACAGAAAAAATATTGGGAATCTACAGCTGTAACAGTCATATTTTGAAGGGTACCGCAAAATCATAGTGTTGCAGATTTGCATACATTTTTGTTAAAACTGTCTTCCTATAAGTTATCTGCTGAGCTTGTTTTTGAATATAACCTAGCTTGTTAGGTATCATTAGAAAGATAATTCACTAATCTTTAGAATGACATATTGTAACATGCAATATCTTCTATAGTTTTCATAATATATAACCAAAACTTACCCCATACCCCAAAGTTTACATTGAAAATTTCAGTCATAGCTAAAACCAAATTCTACCATTTTTTTAGCTTGACACAAAAAATCTGGCCGTTTTTGCTATTAAATCTATTTTATTTGTTACAGGAACATGTCAGAATTATGAAATGGACTTTTAACAGCAAAAATATTGAGAATCTACATCTGTAACAGTCATATTTTGAAGGGTACCGCAAAATCATAGTGTAGCAGATTTGCATGCATTTTTGTTAAATTTGTCTTCTTATAAGTTATCTGCTGAGCTTGTTTTTGAATATAACCTGGCTTGTTAGGTATCATTAGAAAGATAATTTACTAATCTTTAGAATGACATATTGCAACATGCAATATCTTCTATAGTTTTCATGATATATAACCAAAACTTACCCCATACCCCAAAGTTTACATTGAAAATTTCAGTCATAGCTAAAACCAAATTCTACCATTTTTTTAGCTTGACACAAAAAATCTGGCCGTTTTTGCTATTAAATCTATTTTATTTGTTACAGGGACATGTCAGAATTATGAAATAGACTTTTAACAGCAAAATATTGAGAATCTACATCTGTAACTGTCATATTTTGAAGGGTACCGCAAAATCATAGTGTAGCAGATTTGCATGCATTTTTGTTAAATTTGTCTTCTTATAAGTTATCTGCTGAGCTTGTTTTTGAATATAACCTGGCTTGTTAGGTATCATTAGAAAGATAATTTACTAATCTTTAGAATGACATATTGTAACATGCAATATCTTCTATAGTTTTCATGATATATAACCAAAACTTACCCCATACCCCAAAGTTTACATTGAAAATTTCAGTCATAGCTAAAATCAAATTCTACCATTTTCTTTACCTAGACATATAAATTCCGGCATTTATTTGTATGAAATCTATTTCATTCGGTAATGGGTCATGTCAAAAATATAAAATAGACTTTTAACAGAAAAAAGATTGGAATTCTGTAGTTGTAACAGTCAAATTTTGAAGGGTACCGCAAAATCTCAGTATTCCTGACTTGCGTGCATTTTTGTTGAATCTATCGTCTTTTAAGTCAACTGCTGAGCTTGTTTTTGAATATAACCTGGCTTGTTAGGTATCATTAGAAAGATAATTTACTAATCTTTAAAAAGACATATTGTAACATGCAATATCTTGTACAGATTTTTATGAAATATGACCAAAACTTACCCCATACCCCAAAATTTACATCGAAAACTACTGTCATAGCTAATGTCAAATTCAAGCAATTTTTTTACGCAGACATAAAAAATTAGGCAATTTTTTGTATGAAATCTTTGATTTTGTACTTTGCCATATCAGAAATATGAAATGAACTTTTAACAGAAAAATATTGGGATTCTATAGCTGTAACAGCTGTATTTTGAAGGGTACAGCAAAATCTCAGTATTCCTGATTCGCATGCGTTTTTGTTAAATCTGTCATCTTATAAGTCGTCTAATGAGCTTGTTATTGATTATAACTGGATTTGCTTAGTATCATTGAAAAGGTAATTAAATAGCCTTTACAATGACATATTGTAACAGGCAATATCTTGTATAGTTTTCATGGAATATGACCAAAACGTACCCCATACCCCAAGGTTTATATTGAAAGTATTGTCATAGATAACGTGATCAAATTCCGTGAATTTTTAGCTAGACATGATAAAAATAGCTCTGTTTCGGTATTAAATCTGTAGTATATGGTACTGGGTCATGTCAGAAATATGAAATAGACTTTTAACAGAAAAAATATTTGGACTGTATAGTTGTAACAGCCATATTTTGAAGGGAAATGCAAAATCGCAGTACCGCGAACTGGCACCTTTTTTGTTAAATTCTTCTTCTTTTAAGTCATCTGCTGAACTTGTTTTGTGACACGACCTGGCTTGTGAGGTATCATTACTAGGGAAATTTATTCTTCTTTAAGATGACATATTGTAATATACAATGTCATTCATAGTTTTCCTGGAATATGGTCAAACTTTACCCAATACCCAAAAAGTTCAAATCGCAATTACAGCTTATCTTAAATTCTACCATTTTTTGCTGCACATAATACAAAAGGCAATTCTTGTTTAAAATCTGATTTATTTGTTACAAAAGTATGTCACAAGTATAAAATTAACTTTTAACAGGAAGATGATACAATTTAGTAGCCATTTGGATCATTTTTGGAGGGGAAACCCATATATTGCAAATGTATGTGTTTCGGCAAATTTGCCCTGATACCTGGGTACCCTTCCAAATATGATTTAAAAGGCTACAAATCATATTATGTTCCTGTTAAAAGTTAATTTCATATTTTTAACATACTTTATTAACAAAAACACATATTTCATACATTGCATACAAGCATTGCCTTTGGTATATAAAGTTAATAAATTGTAAAAAATGGTAGAGTTTCAGATTTGCAGTAATTTGCTGTGTAAACCTTGGGGTATGGGGTAAGCTTTGGTCCTATTTCATGAAACCTAAACAAGACATTGCATATTACAATATGTCATTTTAAAAACTAGTAAATTACCTTTCTATTGATACCTAACAAGCCAGGTTATGTCAACAATCAAGCTCAGCAGATGACTTTTAAGAAGACAGATTTAACAAAATAGCAAGCGAGTTGGCAATACTGTGATTTTGCGAGACCCTTCAAAATATGACTGTTACAGTTGTAGAGTCCCAATATATTTTCTGTTAAAAGTCTATTTCATATTTCTGACATTCCCCCATACCAAATAAAAAGATTTCATATAAAGCATTGCCTTATTTGTTATGTCTAGCTAGAAAATTGGTAGAATTTGACGATAGCTACGAAAGTAATTTTCGATATAAACTTTGTGGTATGGGATAAGTTTTCGTCATATGCCATGAAAATTGTATAGGATATGGCATATAACAATATGTCATTTTAAAAAGTAGCAAATTAGCTTTTCAATAGTATCAAATAAACATGGTTATGTGATAAAATAAGCGCAGCAGATGACCTACAATGGGACAAAGTTAAGAAAACACATATGAGTCTGCACTGCTGCGATTTTGCAGTACTCCACAGAATATGCCTGTTACAGCCATAGAATCCCAATATTCTTTCTGTTAAAAGTCTATTTCATATTTCTTACATGTTCCTGTACCAAATAAAATAGATTTAATAGCAAAAACGGCCCGATTTTATATGTCTAGGTTAAAAAAAGGTAGAATTTGGTTTTAGCTATGACTGAAATTTTCAATGTAAACTTTGGGGTATGGGGTAAGTTTTGGTTATATATCATGAAAACTATAGACGATATTGCATGTTGCAATATGTCATTCTAAAGATTAGTAAATTATCTTTCTAATGATACCTAACAAGCCAGGTTATATTCAAAAACAAGCTCAGCAGATAACTTATAAGAAGACAAATTTAACAAAAATGCATGCAAATCTGCTACACTATGATTTTGCGGTACCCTTCAAAATATGACTGTTACAGATGTAGATTCTCAATATTTTTGCTGTTAAAAGTCTATTTCATAATTCTGACATGTCCCTGTAACAAATAAAATAGATTTAATAGCAAAAACGGCCAGATTTTTTGTGTCAAGCTAAAAAAATGGTAGAATTTGGTTTTAGCTATGACTGAAATTTTCAATGTAAACTTTGGGGTATGGGGTAAGTTTTGGTTATATATCATGAAAACTATAGAAGATATTGCATGTTGCAATATGTCATTCTAAAGATTAGTGAATTATCTTTCTAATGATACCTAACAAGCCAGGTTATATTCAAAAACAAGCTCAGCAGATAACTTATAAGAAGACAAATTTAACAAAAATGCATGCAAATCTGCTACACTATGATTTTGCGGTACCCTTCAAAATATGACTGTTACAGATGTAGATTCTCAATATTTTTTCTGTTAAAAGTCTATTTCATAATTCTGACATGTTCCTGTAACAAATAAAATAGATTTAATAGCAAAAACGGCCAGATTTTTTGTGTCAAGCTAAAAAATGGTAGAATTTGGTTTTAGCTATGACTGAAATTTTCAATGTAAACTTTGGGGTATGGGGTAAGTTTTGGTTATATATCATGAAAACTATAGAAGATATTGCATGTTACAATATGTCATTCTAAAGATTAGTAAATTATCTTTCTAATGATACCTAACAAGCCAGGTTATATTCAAAACCAAGCTCAGCAGATAACTTATAAGAAGACAAATTTAACAAAAATGCATGCAAATCTGCTACACTATGATTTTGCGGTACCCTTCAAAATATGACTGTTACAGATGTAGATTCTCAATATTTTTGCTGTTAAAAGTCTATTTATAGTTCTGACATGTCCCTGTAACACATAAATAGATTTAATAGCAAAAACGGCCAGATTTTTTTGTGTCAACTAAAATAATGGTAGAATTTTGTCCTAGCTATGACTGAAATTTTCAATGTAAACTTTGGGGTATGGGGTAAGTTTTGGTTATATATCATGAAAAGTATAGAAGATATTGCATGTTACAATATGTCATTCTAAAGATTAGTGAATTATCTTTCTAATGATACCTAACAAGCCAGGTTATATTCAAAACCAAGCTCAGCAGATAACTTATAAGAAGTAAATTTAACAAAAATGCATGCAAATCTGCTACACCATGATTTTGCGGTACCCTTCAAAATATGACTGTTACAGATGTAGATTCTCAATATTTTTGCTGTTAAAAGTCCATTTCATAGTTCTGACATGTTCCTGTAACAATAAAAATAGATTTAATAGCAAAAACGGCCAGATTTTTTGTGTCAAGCTAAAAAAATGGTAGAATTTGGTTTTAGCTATGACTGAAATTTTCAATGTAAACTTTGGGGTATGGGGTAAGTTTTGGTTATATATCATGAAAAGTATAGAAGATATTGCATGTTACAATATGTCATTCTAAAGATTAGTGAATTATCTTTCTAATGATACCTAACAAGCTAGGTTATATTCAAAAACAAGCTTAGCAGATAATTTATAGGAAGACAGTTTTAACAAAAATGCATGCAAATCTGCAACACTATTATTTTGCGGTACCCTTCAAAATATGACTGTTACAGCTGTAGATTCCCAATATTTTTTCTGTTAAAAGTCTATTTCATATTTCTGATATGTCCCTGTATCAAATAAAACAGATTTCAGACAAAGCATTGCATTTTTTATTATGCCTAGCTAAAAAATTGGTAGAATTTGAGATTTTCTGTAATTTGTAATGTTAAATTTTGGGGTAAGGGGTAAGTTTTTGTTATATTTGACAAAAACTGTGTAAGATATTGCATAGTGCAATATGTCATCTTAAAGAGGAATAAATTCCCTTTCTAATGATACCAAACAAGTGAGGTTATGTTAAAAAATGAGCTCAGCACATGACTTACAAGAAGACAAATTTGACGAAAATGCATTTGGCTTGGAAATCGTGATTTTGCGGTACCCTTCAAAACATGACCATAACAGCTATTGCGTCCCTATATTTTTTCTGTTAAATTCAATTTCGTATTCTAGGGATCCCAAGGTTCTGAAAAATACAGGTTTGTTATCCTGTGGGAGGGGTGCACGTAGACCCCCTCTAGCCCACGGACTAAAACAAATGATTCCTTTGTGACTTCTGGACGAAATGGATTGTTCCCATTCCAACTTGCTTTCCTATGACAAAGAACATCATTGCCTCAATGTTC
Source organism: Ptychodera flava (assembly GCF_041260155.1). Taxonomy (NCBI): domain Eukaryota; kingdom Metazoa; phylum Hemichordata; class Enteropneusta; family Ptychoderidae; genus Ptychodera; species Ptychodera flava. The sequence goes on from NC_091943.1 coordinate 28,745,127, forward strand.
GGGAAAGCTGCTATCTTATCTATATGAAAGGTATAACAAAGATTTCATTACAAAAGCTTGCATTAGGTCCAAATTTTATATAACACTGTGCGCTCATCCATGCATGGCGAGAGTTGTGCTCTTGAATTTTTGAACTTGAAATTTGGTACAGACTGTAAAATGTTTCACTGGATGTTTAATCTTGTCTGACTGGAAGCAGAGTTGAGGTTGTGCACAGTTGACCAGTTTGTAACATGTTTCAAGCAGTCAAACAACACAAACCACTTTTCATGTCTTACAAAATTCATGAAAAGTAATAAAAAAACGAGCAACTTTTTCCCTTTTAACAATTTGTACTTCTATGATTGACGTCAGCGCCCCTCTTTCCAGTATATCGATTACGTCCGGCTGCCTGCCAAACTTACGAGTCTATACACTGTTCGAATTCCGTTCCTCTTCTCACAGATAGACAATGAAAGCAGGGAGAAAGTAAAGAAAGCTATAGAAGAGGTTGGATTCAATAGTTGCATTTGTTGCTTGGAGTGCTACACGTCAATACATACAATGCGAGTTTTATTGGTGCTGTTCTTCGTTGTTTTCGTTGTCGTATTATTTTTCAATTACATCGGTGTCAAGCTTGCTGGCGAAGTACAGAACACTCACTTCACGATCTTTGTGTGGATAATTACTTCTATTGGAGTGATACTCTTATTTTTGTATCTAATAATATTCCTCGGACTCTATAAACTGGTAAGTAACTGATGTCATATATAAGCAATTAAAATATGATTTTTGCAGGTTTTTGTCCATTCATATTAAATCAACCGTAATCTAAGCTTATCTCGATTAAGGCCAACCACCCCAAAACCAAAAAGAAAAGAGACTAACACGGTCTAAAATCGACGAAGAAATCTTAGCTAAAAGGTGAGGTTTATGTCAATATGACGAAAAATTGATCAAATAATAATTACGATTCAAGGTACTTTATCATTTGATCCCTGAGACATTTATTAGTGACAGTATGTAGTAGGATTATCCTGAACCACTGATATGGAAAGGTGGCACAAGGTGTCTGGAATGGGTTACCGTACCCTTCTAGCATTCCAGATCCATCAAGGTTAATCCACACAGTTGTGTAAATTTGTGAGTGATACGGTGGCTGAAAATTCACTCCACAAAGTCACAGATATGTATACTAGTCTATCGTTCGTCATTTGAGTGACAGAAATGTAATAATAGCAACAGATCTCAAAATTTGCCATAGAGCTTTTATTCACTAACCATCCCCATCTCATAAGTTTTGATGTTATTTTTGTGTATACAATACGCATATCACATAACAAATCTTATCAATTCGCATCAGCATCGCATCAGCATGGCATCGTCTACATATTGCATCAGCGAACGGTCGCATCAGCATCGCATCACACATGGATCGCATCAATCTTATACTCCTAACTCGCATAGACGTTAAGGTAGTACGCACCTCGAAAGTGAAAGACTTAAGCTTTTGCTCTAACTTTCCTCAAGGAATCTTTCAATCATTCTCTTTCAAAATCAAGAATAAAAACAATGGGTAACCATGCAAATTTTGGTACTAGAGAAACAAATTACCCAAGATTTACCGATATTAGAAATTCAAAATGGCCGCCATCCCTGTGTTAACTCTATGGAGAAAAATAACAAATTTCGAATTTCGAAAAACTAAGCCGGTAAAAAGTTTTCTTTCACATGTGGTATACTAGAAGAGAATTGTCAAAGTTTGAGAGTCCGAATGTCTGTCCCCGAGGTGCGTTCTACCTTAATGGCATCCGCTTCGCCTCGCCTACATTTCGCATCGCATATTGGTCGCATGCGCATTGCATCGGCTATGGCATCGCCGATTGGTCGCATCAGCATCGCATTATTCATGGATTGCAGCGATCTCATACGCGTCATATCGCACACACATCAATCGTCGCTTGTAAAAGTCGCATCAATTTTCTCAACTTGCATCATTAAAGGTGAAGATCAAACATACTCATTGTACAGAAATAATCGAATCGTACCTCAACAGACATTCCATAACATTCAATTTCTATATTTAATTGTGGTAAAATATAACAATTTACCTCTTGTTATCATACTCAAATGAAATGTTCCGAGGTCAACTTTAACATGTTGAATCTGTATGTGTACTATCTCGAACATTGCTTTGATAAAATGATCAAATCTTGCGTTGAAATGATCACCGACACCCGACCTTTATGGTTTACTGTATGCTAGTGACATTCATAACTGGTTAATTGATAGAATCGTATGTACGCGATGCTATTTCCATGCATGTGTTTGTTATGAAATGATTGAATCATACTTGAACGAAAGCTTCTGAAAACCCAACTTTTTAGGTTTCATTTTAGGATAGTAACATTCAGTTGATTAAACGATTGAATCGCCCTTTAACGAGAGGGTCTCAAACCCGATCTTTTAGTTTTAATGATAATCAAATATGAAAATCAATAAAAGAGAATTTAGGAAAAAACGAGCTTTAGAAGCTCAAGGAAAGGTTGAAATTATCAGACATGTGCGTCAAAAGGATTAGTTGAATGTCATATACTTATTGTCGTTACAGAAACAATACTTTATTTAGCGTCACTAATTTACCATATTAAAAATTTTGTAGGAATTCAACCTAGCTTTTGAACCGGTAAAATGTGACCGATTGAAAAAAATGGTACTTTCAATGAGATGCGACCTGGGGTGATCGATCGATGCGATGCAATGCATCCTTTGGCTGCGACAATGATGCGATCTACGTTTTCAATGCGATGCGTATATGCGATGCAAGAAAATAATGATGCGATGCGATACATCCTCGGGCTGCTACAATGATGCGATCTACGTTTTTTCTCAGTTGATGCGATGTGGATGCAATGTAGAAAATAATGATGAGATGCTGATGCGAATACGATGCGGATGCAAAAAATCAGACTAGTTATGCGGTACGCTGTAATACTTGAGAACCATATGAATCACAAGCTTTACTGTGTCTGTCTGTCTGTCTGTCTGTCTGTCTGTCTGTCTCTGTCTGTCTGTCTGTCTGTATGTATGTATGTATGTATGTATGTATGTATGTATGTATGTATGTATGTATCTATGTATGTATGTATGTACGTACGTGTGTGTGTGTGTGTGTGTGTGTGTGTGTTTGTGTGTGTGTCCATTTCTATCCCTGGACTATTTCACCATCATCTTCTACAAAACCTTATCTCACCAAAACAATTATTTGCCTGCATGCTACAGGCACATTCAAGTGTACCCTAATCATATTAAACTTTGAACATAATCAAGAAGATTTTATGTGAAGGCTCCCATTACAGACATTTTTGTATTTTCCATGTTCTGATACCATTTGTCTAAATGAACATGAGATATTTTCAGCATATGTCACCACTTCTATTCAAAGAGATAAGGGAAACATTCTTTTGCCTTTTCGGCACTTCTGGACTTCGAACCTGCAGTAATAAGTATACGTTTAAGCACTTTTACTGTTGCCCATTGACAAATTTATATTTCAGACTATATCATAAACAATGACTTTTTTTAATAGCTTTGTATGTTTTTCACTGTAAACAGTGACGCATTTCACACACATTCATACTATAAGGAGTGACAGGTAGAAAGAAGCCATAACACTTCGGCCAAAAGCCAACTAGGATCAAAACACTCTAAACCCTCCCAAGTTCAACCCAACTCCTCCTAAAATCGACTTCAAAGTCTCATGCAATTTTACGTTAACCAAAGAAAGAAATATCCCAGCACGATTTACAAGAGCTGAAATTTACCCATTCACTTCTACTCGGCCGTACACATCCATCTCTCCTATGCGATAAACACACCACAGACTGACTAGTCCATTGGTGTATGCGTTATTCCATTAAGAAGAAATTTGACATTCAAAACATAAATGCACGATTATATAGGCCAAATGTCGTATTGATAAAATATTAGTGCAAAGGACTAAATGCTTTTCGGCATGTTTTGTGAATGTGGGACCATGAGGGCGCAAAGAGTGATTTATCGATCATTGGCATAAAGGGCCTCGGTCGTCTCGGGTCGACCATTGTCGGGTCGGGTTTTCCAGTATTCCTGAACGTTTTGAATTTTTACCTGGAGGATGTCTGCTAATAGGTTGCACTTCCGCTAAAATTCAATTTCGGTCGGTTGAATTACATTAAAATGATATGTTTACAATTACAACGCATTTCGTCACAATATTTCAATTCGTCCGGTCTTGCTACCCTTGAGCAGTATTCGGTAAATGACGATTCCATAGCTAGAAACGTCCTTTTGTGTTCGATCTTGAAAAGTCAACGTTTTCTGTCAATTTCAATCTGCAGCTAAGTGTTTATGTAACGACACCAATGCGAGCTTCCAATTTCGTACTCATAGATCATGACGTACTCTTTGGACTTGGGACAACCAACTACTTTACAGGTCGTAGAGAGGTATCCTTTATATAAGTGTTCATTTGTTAAATATGATAAATTAGAATGCCAAGGAGGATTGTGTAAGACTGATATGAAGACCTCTCTGTGTGTCCCGTACCATCCCTCCGTTGAACACGATAGGTCAGAAACCTATAGGTCAGAAACCTATTTTCTATCAATCGGGTCAGTATAAAGAACGCGGTGACATTCTTGCTCCCTTATTGTAAATAACTTTCGGATTGTGCTAGGGAGCGAACTACATGATTTTGAAATGCATTGTGGGTAAAAAGTTGATTTTCCACCACAACAAGAGTTTGCGATAGTGATGTAATAAATTCTTTTAACACGAATGTAATCGCTGTATGATATAAAATTCGTTACTTTGTTGGTGAAACTAGCTAAAGTCATTCATTTTTCATCTTTTCAGGCATTTCCAGTATTAAACTCCTGTATAAACTGAAATTTTACTTTTGCTTCTGTAATCATACGTTTTATACGTGAACAAATCCGCCATTTTGAAAATATACGACGGCCTGAGACTTCAATGACTCACTTACGGCACCGAGAATTTTGTGACTACAGCATGCGCTCAACAAAATGCTAAGAAAAATCGGAATTTTTAACACAGGGTTTTCGCGCTTAATTGAAAATCTTTCATATGTTATTCTTTGCTTTGGCATAAATGAAAGAATACTTTACATTCAATAATGGTGTAGTCACTTACAGATTATTTTATTGACAGTAACCGTTGTATCTGAACAAAGAGTACAGGGAAGTCCTTAGCAGATCCGAGTCTGGCTTGTTTCCGTTTTCTTTAATTCAAATACCAGCTCGCTTTTTTTCACTTTCGGACGAATAGCTGTCAGGTAAGTATGAAGTTATACGATAGATCATGAACATCCCTCATAAAATTTGAAGTCTGTAAGTCATATTTATCTTTTCTTGCTCTCGGCAGTTTGGACAATCGTCCCTGCCTTGATATATGTACCAAAATGCAAAAGCCATCATTCGTATAACTGCTCCAAAAGAAACGCATGAATAATAATAATAATAATAATAATAATAATAATATATATATATATATATATATATATATATATATATATATATATATATATATATATATATATATTCCTAGAGATCAATTGGTCGATATGACTTTATGTTTTTGTTGTTATTGGCGTGAACTGAACTGAACTGAATTTTATTTTAGTGCAGGCCAGCATTACTTTGTCAACGAGACCATTGCATATTTTAGACAATGCAGTAATTGGTGACGTTAATATTTCATAATTTCAAAATACTTTAGGGAGTAGGAGACAAAATGACAAATGAGTGACCAAATTATAAAAGATGTATCAAAAGTTACTAGTATTTTTCCTTCGAATTATAACCGAATTCTATTAGCAATGTCGGACCTTTCAAGAGTAGAGCCAGCAATACCATCGCTAGTGGAATCATGACGACCGAAGTTACTTCTTCACTGACCATTCGGTTGATGGAAAGGGATCACACGCTCCTTTTCTAGTATGTCTGAAATGACGACGACATAGAAGGTAGGCCAATTGTAACATCGATCCACGGATCCATTGCCAAAGTTTCTCTCGCACTTATTGTGGTGTATTTTATGTGAAACATTGAAAAGGACACTTTCTGAAAATATGCTCATTCGTTTACTTAAAGGCATATATCGAAAGATACCTAAGAGAACACTTGAAAAATGGACAAAGGAGAAAGATGGTAAGTTTCAAAGAAAAGGCTACCTTTAACTTACAAGATATCTACGTCATTGTCCAAAGAGAGTATATTCTTGCTGCCATAAATGGGGGAAGAAAAAAACTGTTAGCAATCGTTGTAGCGTAATTGGAAATGAAACCAATTTTAAGGGGCGAATGTATTATTGATGCTAACATAATGAACATTTCGCTGGAAATAATTTCCAGCTTTAATATAGACCCTCTTTTTCTTCTAACATCAATTCGTAGAAAGTAATGATTTTGATTGTTTGCTATATATCAAATATCAATATAGGCCCCGGATGTCGACCATAATAAACACATGTGGCTACATTATAGCTTACTCTCTAAGTATTTCTTATATGTTATTGTGAACATATAAAAATCAGCAATATGTAATCGGTATTAACGTTTACAATATTGCATATTTCCTTACACAGTATTGAGTTGACATAAAGGAAAATGAGCAAATGCTTACATCATATTCCTGAAAAGCCAGATTACAATTTCTATTTTATAGATCTGGAGACGTTGTGATTCAAATACTGAAGAGGTATCTTGCGAGATGCGATCTTTGACTTCAGAAAACGCAACCATTGAAGTAAGTACAGAAAACAGTATTACCGCCTTTTTTAATCACACAGAGTAAATTGTATGAACCCACATGCATTGATTCCAAGGATAAACACAACGTTAGTACATTTCATGTATTTCATATGATATACACCTTTTTGCATCTCAGCGATGCTAAAGAATTAAATAAATAAATGTATTAAATACATTTATTAGATAAATAATGTATATAATGAACAAGAAAGGAAATATGATGATGATTGTCGTGTCGGTGGTTATTAATGGCAAAATGTAGACAGGAGACGCATTAAAACATCTCCATGATCGTGTAGATATGCTTTCAGTAACTGTTCGGTATATTATCTTAATTTTGAATTTACAGGATTTATGACAAAAACGATTGCGTTGTGCATGATATATCAGAAGTTTCACTTATTCAACTTTAGAGCATACTTGTGAACATTTGGTTGTCTTCGACATAAGATAATTGTTAGTAACGTAGGCTTTATCTGTGACTAGGTTTTAACACCCTTGTCAGAATACCACCATTCCATGTATATTGAGAACGACGTCGAGGTGCTAAGAGTGCAGACTGAAAGAACACTACATCGAAACGTTCTGATATTATTAACTAAACATTCATTTCAGTAGGCCCTGTGACATATATTGCTGCGATACAATATAGGAAACCTTATATTTTGTCATGTTGTTAGATGAACTCCTTTACTATTTTGGTTCAACGTCAAGATGTACTGAATTAATATGCAGGCACTTTTTGAACATGTTTGAGTCAGTGATCCGTTGTCAAAATGGAAATGGTACCTACACAGTCAAGACTGTAACTACCACCACTACCACCAGCACCATTGACAAAAAACAATCGATTTGATAACAACAACAAAGACACCACCATAATATAACCGCTGCTTCTTGTTTGATAAAAAACGACGTAATGTTGAAATAAAATGACTAAATGATTACAATTACCATATATCATATTTTCCCTTCAGAAACTTGCAAAGAGGTACCTCTCAGAGGTAGCCGGTATCTATGTCTATCAGGAATTTCGAAAACGTCTGACTAATCCGTCGACAGGACAGCGACACTCGCCCCAGGGTCCGTGTTTGTGTCAACTGGTTGACGAACTGTTCTTCAACAAACCACACACAGACAGAAGTCCCGACTTTGATCTATTCGAGCGTCAGGTCTACAGCGACATTTTCAGACTAAACTTTTAACGACGGTTAATTGGGATTGTTTTCGTATCAATCATTTAACGCAATGGTGTGAAAGTACTATGTGCACATAAATTTACATCAATCTTTTAATGCAGGAGGGAGAAATGAGTAATTTCTTATGCAGTACTTTTCTAACTACTTAGATGGCGTAGAAGAGAATATTTTCTTCAGAATTCTATTCCATGGATTCTTCAATCTCTTACAATTTTTTGTACACCGTAAATATCATATGATGTCATTCTACGTCTGCCTCACATCCACGTACACATATGACATCTACATTCTACATTGTTAAATTGTATATTTAGAATATATTATATCAAATAGGGATGATCATTCATGTACCAAGGCTCTCTATATATAAATTCTTAGAGAAATCAATGATTGAGCCTGTTTATATTTAGAATACATTATTATCAAATTGGGATAAGCATACATGTGCAGGGGCTATACATTTCAAGAGGGGAAAACAATTATAATTGATCTAGCTAACATTATTAATGATACCTTTAGTATTTCGTTTCACTTTTGCTGTTGAGCAATGAAAAATGCTCGATATAAAATTACAGCGACAATATTTTAAAGGAACCTATGCAAACAGAGATAGATGAACAGCTGGTTTGGACATGGTAATCTTTTCGGTTTTTTCCCATCTCTCTATTATTTAGTTGCAAATCTTTAAGGTGATACTATTTTATTTTATAATAAGAAGTGTCCTTGCAGGCAATGACAAACTTCAATTTAAGCTTTTGGTTGTTCAAATTCCTCAATAAAAACTATACACACAAATCAATAGATGTGGTGTACATGTGGTGTACCTCAAGATACCACCTGTCTGACATACTATATACCTGTGTAGAAAATCCGTGACCACCTTAAATGCCGGAAATTTCAAACCGCACGACGAATTACTGTATACTTTGAGAACCAGAAGAGTATTTAACAGATGTTTCCTGATTAGAGAGAGAACAGATGTTTCGCTGTTTTTCCTTTCTCTGTATTCCGGCCATGTCATTTCGTTTGAATAGGAAAACAACAATAATGATATTACAGCAAGGTTGGATGTTAGCCGTAACTCTACATATAATGTAACACGATACGTATAAGCATGGGACAACGTAGTCGTCTAAGAACATATACACAGGCTACCATTCCTTGCTATGAATTATGAAAAATATTAAAAAGACAAAAATGTTCATATTTTTAACCGTATTCATTTTTGCTCATGTGTTGTACCTTCTGCCACGAATGAGACAAAGTGACACGTAGTAGTAGCATATTACTCGATGATGAGATGGATTTTATGATAAATAAATGAGATTGATACAAAACTAAACTCCAGATCTTAATGACGTCCATTGAAGTGAGGATAATTGTCATTTTCTTGTTTTCGTATTCATTGCAAGTTCTGTATGTCTCGTCTATTAGCTTTCAAGAAACGCAAGAATATGAAATACTTTAAATGTCTTTGAGGGGCGCACAAAAGAGGGATGCCAATATATAAATTTATCAGGAAATCTGGATGTTATATTGGTGAAAATGATTCTACAGCCACGTAAATTCATTATTTTGCGTTATAAACAATCCTCGAGGTATAGTTTACAATTTGCGAAGTTTTAATTTTACATCAAACAACAACACTGCAGCTGTTTTGACGCCTTGCCTTAAAAGACGACTTTGTCAAGGATTAGATGTGGAGACAGGTCAACTCTAAACACAAATTAGACATGTTTGAAGTTCATTGCCCAATGCAGAAAGTCAAGTAATTGATTTTCTCCAATAAATGTCAACTTATGTGCTATATGAATGACTGCATGGGGTATGAGGGTGAGATGCATTAAATAGTTGAGGGCATTACCTTTAACTACATGCGTATATCCATGACGTGATTTCCTAATTTACCACCAACACCTCTCAAGTAAGTTTGGATCATAAAGTCATTTCCCGATCATTTGACTGACTACCAGTGAAGAGTCTGGAGAATTGATCTCCTGTAAGTGCTTGTGAAATGGCCCCATCGCAAAAGAAATGTTGAAATGGAGAGCGGCGAAACATCATGAACATCCCTCATAGTACCAACTGTTTGACGTTTTAATTTTCAGCTTTACTTTTTTTCCTAGATCAAATACCACCATCAACAGTGTGTTTTGATTTATGTTGACGTGGTTGGCGATGAACGGGCTTCGAAAGTGATCCTTAACCGCCTTTACACCCCGACAATTTCAGTCGAATACACTTTAGTAAATACCGAAAAATGTTTCTGAATGAATGAATGCGATGTATGTAGTGACTTTAAAGTCCCAATAGCTGTGAATGTGTAATAAACTGGTCTCAAAACATTCCCCGTTTTCCAAGTTTTCTTTGAATAAGACCAATAAAAGACTTATAAAGTGAATACCACTCTCATAAGTGTCGAAATGGCATGTAAATTCAATGTTTCAGCATTTTAGATTTAGATTTCCCGCCATTTTAAAAGTCCAATCATGTGACAGTGTAAATAATGATTACAACAACATGTTGGCCATCGTGTGTTGTGCATCCTAGTAAATGGGCACATTCTTGTTTCTTTTATGATCACGATGTGTATGTGCAGGAAATACTGCATTTCGATGTAAGGACGCCATTTCATGAGAGTTGCACCTGTTTATTGTTTAACCACAGTGATTTATTCAGGGACAATAAATACTATATGACAAAAACCAAATAAGTTTCATTGTCTACAAGTTTTTTTACTGATGCAGGTCGCGCAGACAGTAAAAAAAAAACGTGTAATGTAAAATGTATACACGCACTAGCTCGCTTTCGATTCTCGTCTCTCCCTCGAGAGACAGAAGTGAGACATCATCAAGGAATTGAATCGAAACGTAGATTTTGTGAGCTCTTTAACTCTGGGGACGTTGAGGATGAATGTCAATTTTTGTTAATTTTTTTCCACTTTATGACAGTATTAGAATTAAGATTTTACCACCAAGTACTTTTCTTGATCCAAATTATGACAAATTCAAAAGGCTTATATGAGTTCTACAGATTCCCAAGTACTATTGAATATTTGCAAGTATATTTGCAAAGCCATAGCTATGAGGTATATTTACAAAGCCATAGCTATGAGGTATATTTACAAAGCCATAGCTATGAGAGCAGCAGCCATTTGCCACTCTTAGTATAAATAATCTTTAACTTTTATGTAAAGGAAGTCTCAGTGAACCCCCGAAAGTGACAACAACAGCTAGAGCGCATGCGTAAAGATTGCCCTCTAGTGACGATTCTTATTGCAGTCTTTGTTAAAGAATCTCATCCTCAACTTGTTGCGCTGAAGAAAGTATATCCTGTATACAAGTACAGAAAAAGAAACATCGAAAATGAAGTGGTTCACTTCATCCTTTTATCTAAAGTGATGAATTTGAATGAAAAACACATATAAAAAACTATTACTGATAGTTGCCGATTACGTTTGAAATGCACACTTGCATATTGCAAAAACTACGAAATAAACACATGATTCGTCCTCTAACTACAAGTAACATGATTGGAACTAATTTGGGATAATTGGATGGTGAAGTAATGTCGGGATAATCTGCAAACGTAAGCTCGTTTGTTTTTCTTGTTACGTTATACACTTGTTTTTATGAGTAATTTGTAATATTGCAACATTCAGCTATAGGGCACCCAACACTTTTGAGAAATTTGAAAAATATGAATATCCAATTATCCAAAATTAGTTCCAATCGTGTTAAGTATGTTTGATACCGAATCGTGATGTTTCACCCGTTAATAAAACGCTATTTTATTCTACATTTAACAATCGGCCGATCTTTGTGGATTGTCTCTACCAAAATTGCGAAGCGTGAACAATTATATGCATTTCGAAGATTAGCATATAATTACTATCTATTCGTTACATAAGATAATTCCTTTGATTGACGCTTGTGTCACCAGGTGTTGAATGCGTATATATCAGTGTAAAGGTCTTTTGTCTTCAGTCTCGGTCGAATCTCCACGATGTCCACACAAGTATTTTTTATGTGTATATTCTCTAAATCTTGTAATGCAGTTGTAAGTCCGCTGCCTTTTGACAATACGTTGTAAGGGGGGAATTGTGTAATAAACGTGGTGAGTTTTTCGAGGTACACAGTACGCTCGTGGGGTGTGACGACCACCGCATACCGCATATTATCGCTGTTGTGTATCATTTAGTTATTATTTCTCGAAGTTCAGTATAGACTACACTTTACCTTCTAATTGCTACTACTTTTGACATGCAAATTACGGTAAATTTTTTCTCGTGGGAAATTCTTGCACTATTCTGTGCCTTTAAAAAGCAATTTCGGATATAAATGTTATGAATTAATTGAAATGTTGATGTTTCATGGAAATCCAATATTATTTAACTAGTAGAAGAACGTTTTTAATTGCCGGCCGTCAGTCTAGGGAATCTACCACCATTACACATAACTTACATCACTGTGTCATGTTTCAAAGTCTGCTTTTCATCCTCGGATGTTTGACGTCGGGAAATACATTGTAATCTGAATGTATGTGCAGTGACAAGTTAAAGTTGGATTACTAATAATAATTTTGCCAACTCTCTCCTCCATCTCTATAAAAAATTTCCTGATCTGAGGAATTCGTTTCTGTCCAGACAATGATAATTTTCTGATATCACGAATATTATTGTGCGCAGACAATGATAAGAGCCACACATAGGGCGTATTTCAAACACCATCAAAATTATAGGGCAATGAGAAACGTTGACTCAATGTGTTGTGTCCAACTCGAGCAACCTAAAATGCTTCTCCGTAATTAGTAAAGTTTGCGGAAACTCAAAAATGTTGGTATTTTGATAATATCAATAAGAAATGCATCACTTTCCTTGTCTGCCACTACCTGTACCAGGCATCACAAATATTAGAATGAAAATGAAGACCCACGATTGGGTACTTAACAAAAATAATGACTTCTTATAAACACCTCTTAGAACAGTAGGGACGCAGTACCTGCTAGGCTACGCCCAAAATCGATTTTTTTCTTCTTGGGGAGGATAGAACGCGAACTTTTCAGGTTTTGCTAATTACATTTTTCTTCTCCACGTTTGATTTGTCACTACCCTTTAACGACCCTTAAACGACCTGTCCATAGTTGTGGCGACAAGGCCAGTAGACGAAAATGTAACTTAAAATTAGACCTGGGTAAAAGGTTGCCTCGGTTAACCAGAACACCAGTTCGCGTTAGACCATAGACAGTAGTGGGGGGGAGAGGCGCCCGAAGGGCGAAGAGAAAAATATTAAACATCCTGATATCTCTGATATATATGTCTTGTATCTTAAAGTCATGCACAGGAAGGGCGTGCTGTCTATGGTTAGACCGGCCGTTTTCATTGCAACGATTTTGGCCGGGCCAAGAAAACAACAGCTAGAGCGCATGCGTGAAGGTTGCCCTCTAGCGACAATGCTCATTGTAGACTTTGTTCAAGGATCTTATCATTGTTGTGCTGAAGAAAGTATATCCTGTATACAATTGCAGAAAATGAATAAAAATTGAAGCGAATCACTTTATCCTTGTATCTTAAGTTATGAATTTAAATGTAAATACTGAAGAAGAACTATTACTGATAGTTATCGATTATTTTTGAAATGCACACTTGCATATTGCAAAAACTACGACATGAACACTTTTGCCCTTTATCTAGAAATACGTTTGACATCCGAATTTTGAAATTTCACTAGTTAAGAAATCGCTACTCTATTCTATACTTAATGAAACAAACATGATCACAATTGGCCGATCATTAACAAAGTCATCGTAAGGTCATCTTTTGTGGATTTTCTCTATCCAAACTATGAAGCGTAAACACTACCTTCTAACTGCTACTATATTTTCCATGCAAATTGCGCTAATTTTTTCCAATGGGAAATTCTTGCTTAATGAGCTATTATATGCTTATAAAAACCAAGTTTGGATGTAAATGTTCAGAATTCATGTAATTGTGTGGTATTAATATTAATATTACCATAATTAATATTACCATAATATTACCATCAATTGTGTGGTATATGTTAAGAAAGAGGTATGACGTGAAACTGACACAGTGCCCTTGATTTGTTCCTAACCTTGAATAATCTGTTCTGTTGTAAAGTAAATATTTGAAATTGAACTAGAAATGAATGGTACAGGATATAGTGGCGGCAACATAAGATGATAGGTTGTTAACTTCTATCATATTTAATTTTGATGTTGCTGTGTTCCTTTGTAACTACCTTTCAGTATTCTACAAGAGATACATGTAACAGATGAAGTAATTTCCAGATTGCAGATCACTGTGGAATACATGTAAATCACTTTCCCACTTGTTTGCCTAACTAGATGGAAACTTTGAAAATTAATATTACCATAGCAGTAGTAAATAACAGAAAGATGCTTAGGTTTGAAATGCAGCTATAAAGCATATATGTATTAGATGGGGTGTTTGTGAGGAGTGGGTGGGTTGAACATTCATTAGACTGTACTTGCAGTAAGTTGTAGGAGCATGCATACTATACAGTATGCTTTGTTTGATTGAAAATAGTTCTTACCCCATGTCTGTTTTTCTTGTTCACAGATCAACAAAAGCTTTACTATTACAAGGGCAATTACAGTAAGTGTTTGAAATACAACTACCATTGACTTTTAACAAGGGAAGTCTTGGAGCCTCTTCATTCTCACAAAGCCACTTCACTGGAGTTTGTTTGTTGTGACACAGTCCAATGTTTAGGTTTTTCAAAATTTTCCTTAGAGAATTCAGCTGTCAATATGAGTTGTCTTGCCTGCATTAATTCTGAAAGTGAAAACATTATGTATTTTATGTGAAAATTTTCATGATATCTTACATACCCACCTTTTTTACCAGACACATTCAAGAAAATGTTGAAGCAAAAAAGGAAAGAACAACAGAAAGATTATGACAAACAGGTGAGATTCTATGTTTTATTAGCTCATATTTGGTATATGTATAAATACCAAAAAGAGCTCATATGGTGAGTGGGTGGCGTCTGTATGTTTGTATGTATGTATGTCTGTCCGATACAAAAGGTCCCAAACCTACCATCTTAATATTTAGTGTAGAGGTAGACCCAGGGGTTGAGATGTGAATTTGTTCAAATGAACATGTCAGTGTCAAAAATATGCAAATGAGGTAAGAAAAAGTGAAAATCCTGCAAATGTGTGGGAGTGATGGTATTAACTGAAACAGCCTTACACATCTAAGGGAGAGGTTATATGAGGCATGACCTCATTTGTATGCAATGTACCGTCTATGTGTTGGAGTAGTGGCAGTAACTGAAACAGCCTACACAATGAGCCTTTTCCTGTCGTTGTTCATGAACTGTTACATATTGCCTGTCAGACCTGCTGAAACTAAGAGGGACTGTGTTGAAACATTCCTGTGCTGTGCGTGTTCCTAAATATGACCTCCATTACTTAAAGTTTCAGACCTTATTTACTTTTGTAATTTGTAATTTCTTGAATGGACCAATTCAAACCAAATCTGAGCACACTGTCCTTGAAAGTATTTTTTTATTTCGTCGAAATTATGGAAATTATTACTGTCACAAATATTTCACTTCATTTTCATGTATTACATAAGATGACAGAATTTTAAAAAAGTCAGATTTTAATTTGGCAATCGCAAATATTCACTAGCCAGTCAGACTTCATTCATATACACAATATGTTCCCTTTATTGACTGAATAATGTGTAAAATGTAACTCATGTTTGTTTTGTTTTCCTTTAAGATTTAGACTTATCCTCTTAACCTTTTTCCTGCCGCAGTTATCTGTAGCTATTAAATCAAGTTTGTAAATTGTAAGATCAAGAAATCATAACATATTCAATGTTATTCATTTGACAGCCTTGACCAATATTCTGATATTTTGAGACTTGACCAATATTCTGACATTTTGACGGCCTTGACCATTTCTGACATTTTGACAGACGTGACCAATTCAAGTCAGCGTAAAACACATAGTTACATGGTTTTCAGACTTTTCTTTCAGACATACACGCAAACAAAGGACGAGAGCTACACAAAGTTTTATAATGTCTAAAATGATAACTAAATGTTTGCCTTGAAATTTATATCTCTTCACTCTGTTTAATCCTAAATCCTCTTAAAATCAATATCACCTAATTTTTACTGTTCGTCTGTTTGTTAGGAAAAGAGACTCAAAGAAATGAAGGCACATGGAAAATCATCTAAACAAGCAGTAAGTGCTTTTTCCTTGTCACCATATTTGAATTCTAAGAGTTTAGAATGTGCAAATTTTCATTCAATATATAAAGCTGTACATTTTGATATGTATGAAAGGAAAAGAGGAGAGAGAAAAAGAGAGAGTCTTACATGTAGACATTTCCTAGCCATGATAGCAGCAAAAACAGGATGGTTGGACAGTCTCATATACATTACGTTTACTTTTTTGTACATGGCACACAAGTTTTGTAGATAACATTGTAGATAAAAAGAACCGACTCATTTGAGTGTCTGGATAGAACACACAAGGGAATTGCTAATTTACTAAGCTACTGCAGTGAACTCACACTAATTAGTTTCAGCTATAGCCAGCTGGCAAAGTCGACAACATTGTATGTCCCATGCAGACAGTTTGTCTGGGGAAGTGGAAATAAACAAGATTTGTACATGGACCAGTGCATGGTAATGTTACATTGTATCTTAATCTTGAACACAGGGTGCCAATCGTAAACTCTCATTTACAACCCCAGACAGAGCTAGTTTTGCCTTTGGACAAGCAGAATTTTTTGACCTTGGTCAACACTAAAGTGGCCAGGGGTGAAACAGAAACTGCCCAGTTATAACACACTACACGCCAATCTGCCAGCTGGCTACAGCTGAAACTAATTAGTGTAAGCAGTTTTATTGCAGTTCACTGCAGCAGCTTAGTAATTTAGCAATTCCCTTGTGTGCTCTATCAAGACACTCAATGAGTCGGTTCTTTTTATCTACAATGTTATCTACAAAACTTGTGTGCCACGTACAAAAAGTAAACGTAATGTATATGAGACTGTCCAACCATCCTGTTTTTCGCTGTAGTATTACTTACGATAATGATTTGATGTCGTGCATCCAACTGAGATCTTGGTACATGTGTTTGTCTGAGTTCCTGAAAGCATTATGATCCTGACCTGGTACCTCAATTAGCAGGTATCGTTTTCCTCTTACACGTGGACTCAACAAATTGGAACTTTAACAGTCATTACATGCAGTGTATGGGGAATCATGACTCTCTCATTATGCCTTTTGCACAGTAAGTTAGTAAAACACATACTTGAGCAAAAAATCAGTGAAAATCTAACTCTCATCATGATGGCATACAGGAAAAGAAAGCTAAGGAAGCCCTAACAAGGAAACAGGAAAAGGGCCAGAAAAAGGGAGCCATGGAACCGGAAGATAATGAGCCAGTTGAACTTCTCAAGAAACCCAAGGAATATGTAGTGAAATTCACATTCCCTGATCCTCCGCCGTTGAATCCTCCCATCCTAGGTTTACACTGTAAGTGTGTTACAAAAAACTTCTTTTTAAGTGTATCAGTGATTTGTTATCTGAAGTTAAAAAGCATAGCTGCATCTGTAATTTCAGAATTGTGCAAGGTCACGACATTTTGTCATCACAGATGATGTAAGAACAAGAAAAATAAAGGTGAAGTGTAACACTTAAAGCAAAAGAGAAACATCTTAAATTTATTTCGCAAACAAATTTGTGTGTAATATATTTTCACTGGTGATTTTTTCCTCAAGCTAGTGTCAAATTTGGATACCCTGGCCAACCGCTGCTATTTAAAAGTGTTGACTTTGGTATAGACTTGTCCTCTAGAAGTAAGTATTATGTCTTTACTATTTGAATCTTTTTTTTGTACTAGCTAGAAAAGAGGTATCACATATAGTAATTTTATAGAAACTTTTGCATACAAAGAGTTGACAGTCTATATATTTATTTAAAACGGTATGAACTCGGTAAAAAAAGATATTTCATAATTACCGTAACTTTTTATAAATGATGAAGCTTTGACAATTTCAATAATTTACGTTAATAATAACTGTCGCTGTTTAGACAATTGTATTATGTTTCTCTACATTTAGTTGAATGCCATGTAGGATATTTTGTGTTCAGTGTCGTAAGAAATTTCTACCTTGTATTTCAGTTGCAATTGTTGGACCGAATGGCGTCGGCAAAACCACGTTTCTAAAACTTCTGATGGGAGAAATTGAACCAGTGAGTACGAAATTGATAATTCTAAGAAGTGTAATATGAAGTAATCAGGTACATACATCATCATCATAAATTTAGAGTTTCAGCACTTTTGGAATGAAGCCAAACATGCTTTGCTAAAACAAGTACTGCAGATGAGTTTCAGAACATTTGCCACTTTATATGCTCTAACAAGATCCAAGCCCTAGAAATTCAATGGCTACTAAGCTGATTTAAATACTCACAGGCTGTCCTTTACGCCTTTACACAATCCTTTATAATTTTACTTTGAAAGTCAAGTTAGGTTATCAACTCACTGATACTCAGTAAGAGATGAATGTCTCCTTGCTGCGACACTTGTACAAGAAATGTGCCAGAAAATATGACTAGAAATAATATGGCTGCCAATGCGATTATTCACATTAAGATTCAAACGTTTTATTCATGAAGATTAAAACGTAATGCAAAGTTCATCTGGTAAACTGACCCACTGATATTCATTCACGAACACCACACTAAAGTTTATTTTTTTATGCAGCTTTTTCTGTGAAAACTGCCAGTTATAGATCGAGTGTGCAGTAATGAGGGCGCTGTTTACATAATAGTTTAAATAAGTTGAAAGTTTTTTCTATCAATAGGTGAGGTCAGTACGTGAGGGCCATGTCATCACCAACACAGCTTACAGTGTAATAGGATGTAATTTAGATGCAGTGATAGAAAATAGTGTAAATGATGTCCTGGGAAAGACAAAAGTGAATAAAAACAGTGCCCCGGGGGCTCAGAAGCTGTGAGGGGAAATTTTGCATTTCAACTTCAAGATGTACAGCGAGCCTGTGTATCTAATATGTCAGCATCTAAAGTTTTGTTTCTTTGTACATTTTTAGATTGAGGGAGAAATGAGGAAAAACCACAGGTTGAGAGTTGGCATGTACAGTCAGCATTCGGCAGATCAGCTTGATCTGGAAGAATCTCCAGTGGAATATTTACAGGTAAGTTCAATTTTTTATTTGAAAACCTGTGTCAGATTGGTTCACCTCATGATGAAAATCCAAGCTTTGTCAGAATGTCTCACAAGAGCTGGGGACTTTCATTCTCACATGTGTTGTAGACAAGTGTGAGACAACCCCCCCCCCAACATTTATGGAACATTCCTTCTCAGCCTAATGAAGAGTGCGATAAGATTATTTTTTTATGTCCTTCCAATACAAGCAAAAATTTACATCAGTGACTTTGCTTTAGTTAGTATCACTCCCATTAGAAATATATAATTCCCTTCCATCCAGACCAAATGCGGTATCAAAAATATTCCCATGACATAATTCAGCACAGCAAATATTCATCACTGCATCCATAGAGTGTTCCAGTGTACAGAAAACATTGATATATACTGGAAGATTGCATTAAAGAATGCCATAATGAAACAGGTATTTTTATTTCTATTGTATTATTTTTATGCCCACAGAGGTTATTTAATTTGAATTACCAAGATGCCAGGAAGACTCTGGGTAGGTTTGGATTGGTCAGCTACGCCCACACTATCAGGATTAAGGATCTGTCCGGTGGTCAGAAGTCCAGAGTTGCTTTTGCTGATCTGTCCTGTAGAGAACCAGACGTTTTGATAATGGTGAGTTTGCATTGTGATGTAAGTTAAAATTGTCAATTTTTAGGGGTTAATGTTCAAAAATGTATTGGTTTGTTGGAAAGTTCAAACAAACCTGCTGGCTGATCAAACCCACACTACCCGGCTCTTCTTTTTTGTGTAATTTATAATGTACAAACATTCCCCTGTAAAGAGACTGACAATCAGAAATGATAACAAAAGATCTATGGCCAAACCATGATGGTGAAAGACTTGAGGTTATCACGTGAGTGATATTGGATACTGAACTGGTCCAACAGTCTACTTTTGATTTACTCAGAATAGTTGTTACCTAGAAACTAAAAGAATTAGTAGATATTATAATTTTGTTTAACAATCATACAGTTGATGAACTCTGAATGTATTGCTTTCAACTTTTCCATATTTGAGCAATTTGCTATAATTGTTTAATATGTGCTCCACAGTGATTTCAAAGTTAAAGTCTATGAATTTCTGACCACCTTGGTAGCAAATGTTGTTTTTAAACCTAAATGTATGTGTTATTAACTTTTAAAAAAGTAGAACAAGCAGTTGTATTGTAAACAAGGAAGTTTGTTGACTATAAATTGATGATCTTGTTGTCTTTATGAAACTAAGGAAAAAGGAAGTTTAATCAGTCACTGATAATTTTCAAAATTCCTTCTCTTTTCATTTCAGGATGAACCTACCAACAATTTGGACATAGAGTCTATCGATGCGCTGGCAGATGCTATGAATGCTTATCAAGGAGGTAAGGCATACAACAATGGGACTATACATAATTAAAACATATACATTGCCAATTAAATGAGTTTTGTTTGACCGGCTTCTTCCTCTCTACCTGATTGAATCTACAATGACAAAAGTTTGATTTGAACTTCCCCTAAATAACATAACTTGCTTGACATAGATCGTTTGGAGTTTTAACTGTTGACTGATTTGTTAGCAAAAATATTCAAAATCTTAATAGCAGTTAAATGTCATGCAAAAATGCAATTTTTGTGGTAGTGTAAGATACTTGCATATGGTTTGTGCCAATTTGTGCACAATAATTGAAATAGAACAAAACTCTATCCTGTGTCAAAACTGTCAAATACAGTGTTCTTACAGTAGATGTTGTGTGGCAGATTTCCATACGTTATTCACACAAAAATTCCTCGAAAGTTGGTCTTTTCTCCCCAAATACTGCTGGAAAACAGCAGAAAATTCTGGAAAAGTCCTCACTTTCAACATGACTCATATCGACCCTATTGAAAAAAAGAGTGAATATACTGCATTGGCAATCTTTCTACTGGGCTGTTAATCATTCTTACGTAAAACATGCATTTCTTTATCACCATCAAGGTGTCATTATCGTCAGTCATGACGCCCGTCTGATTCTGGAAACTGAGTGTCAGCTGTGGGTCGTGGAAGATCAGACCATTAATGAAATTGACGGAGACTTTGATGATTACAAACGGGAAGTGTTGGAGTCGCTCGGAGAGGAAGTCATGCAAGGAAACAAACCCTAAAAAATGATATCTGTTCTAGAACTGGATATTGTGCCAGCAAAGCTACAAATCCATCCTTTCCAGGAGCCTGGAGATGCCTCGGATTTCATCAGAGGGACAAACAGAGCTCATGCAAGATTGCATACTGTCTTCACATCCTGTTAGCAAAGTTTCACATTCAAAATATTTCTCCTCCATCATTTTTTGCCTTGAGATGTGGACATGTTTTTAATTGCTCTCTGTAATCTCAGCACAAGAAATAATGATTGCAACAGCCATTAGAACCTTCATGTATTTATTTTGGACAAGAGACTGTAAGGTCATTCACTCATTTGTATGTTTTCATCAGAAATTGAAGAATCTCAATATCTCTATTTCTCACATTCAAGGCTAAATTATACTGAAGAATTTAAAAAAAGTACTTTTAGTTTTGTGCCTTGGTTGGCATACAAAGAACTCATAGTCTTCTGGACATTCCAATAATCATGATACCAATTAGATTGTTCTGTACAAGAAAGCTGCTGTTGTTTTTGAGTCTAAATAAATTTGATTAAAACATTCTCACAGAAATGTTCTAGCTTTCTGTTTTCTGTTTGTACTAATCTAAGACCCCAGCTCCCAGTGTTTGGAATATATAATGTCCCAACAATTGAAGTTCCAGGCCCCCCAAGGCTGTCCCTATCACAGATGGCTTTTGTCTTTGGTGCAGCCCCCTGGATTGTCCCCATGTCTGCAGTGTGCTTAATTTGCATATGTGTGTACCTGAGCCATCTCATACTCATCATTTTTTAGAAGTGCACATTTCCAATGCAATCAAAATGTAATCCAGAGATTTTACAGTGGACTGTGTTGACCGGTTGGTATTAGACGAACTAGACATATTGTCTAAATTGAGGTGTTTTCAACACTGCCAGGCGTAACTATCAGCTAGGCAGTAATATCAGTCACTTACAAAGAAATCGGCCTCACAAAAGTTGAAACATTGTCTAGCAGGAGGTCAGAAGTTTTCAAAGCAACACTGCCACAAACGTCCATGTACAGCCTGCTAACTGTTCAAGACTGATCACGTGGTTTCAGGTGTAGTTGACTACATCTGACCTCCTGCAAGACAATGTTTCAACTTTGGCAGAGTTAATTTCTATGTGATCAACTGGTATTACGGCTTAGCTGATAATTACACCTGACAGTGTTGGCAACACCTCAATTTAGACTGCCAATGGGTCAACACAAACCACTGTTGCTCCAGTGTGAGACGTGTGTATACCGTAGTATGGGAAAGCTATCAGTAGTCTTTGACAAGGTCAGTATATATGAAAAGGAAAATGTTGTACGGTAAATGCAAAAATGGTCAAAAAATCAAAACTATAGAGCTTTTTTTCTAGTTCCTAAGATGTTTTGGACATAAACTGCTAGGAATGCTGTGATTCTGATTTTTTAGTCACAGCTTAACATTAAAAAAACATGCTAATGAGCTAAATAAATGCACATTTTAAACAAAAAAATGTGAGCACTACGGGTCTAATTACGCTGATATTGTGGATATATATTCTTAGGGATGAACTTGCTCAAATTTGGTCTTATGTAAGATTTTACATTGTAAAGTTTTTAACTACTATATAGTCCATGACAGCTATTTGGATGGGCATACATCCCATGTCAGTCTGTATGTATGAATGTACGTATGTATGCTCGTATGTCCACCCACTCAAATATTGTGTGAACCACAGTACTTACAGACTTGATATTTGTTGTGCAAATGAAAATAAGATTGGCAAACTATAATCTTGTTTGATATTGTTGAAAATATTCAAATCAGCTCTAAAATGCCACTTTTGGTAAAAAATCTTCATCACCCCCCCGGTCAGACAGCTTTGGCATTTGGTTTTTTGGTATGCAGGTGTTGGTTATATTTTGCATGTTCTCGATTTGTCACTTTTGCGGTGAACATGTTTTAGACTGATGCCTGTAAATTGTTTTGTAAGTTAAAAAGGGCTGCAACTAGTCAGTTTTTAGATACACTTATGTATCACCACTGCCACATATGCAGACCTACATACTCAAACATGAAAGGTACAATTTCTTGTTGTTGATATTTATTTTATCTTGATCCTGTAGCACAGCACGCTAGGCCCACATTTTCTGTGTCAGTAGATATCAAAAGAGATCTTACAAGTCTACACCTGTCTTTACTCCTTTTACTGTACAGAACAATGGGATAAAGCAGAGACGACATTTCCTATTAATTATCTCATAGATAGCACTCTGCATATAATACATTATTAACAGGATGTGGTTAATATTGAGGTCTAAAAAGTACCTTAGCTCTACGTCAACTTTTAATACAAATATGGGAGAAAAAAATAGTGTGTAGTAAAAATCTATGGGGGTAAAAACGCCCAGCATGCACTGCGAAAAAGGAGGGCCTGTAATACTTAGGTCCTAGCTATACGCTGTCGCTGGTTTGACGCCGTATGTTAAATAATACAAAGTTCGAACCCCTCATCCACCATCTTTAGCAGATTTTCGTGATCATGAACGTCCAGATATTTCACGGTAATGAGGACAGCGCTATCAGAGAAAGTGACAAAGCAAGAGATACTGGTAAGTTACATGCTATCAGAGATAGTGACAAAGCAAGAGATACTGGTAAGTTACATGCTACCAGAGAAAGTGACAAAGCAAGAGATACTGGTAAGTTAGTGTATGATGAGGGCCGTGTCGATTCCGTCCATGGGACAAAGGGTATATGAAGACCACAAAGTGGCCAATGACGTTTCGGCTACTTTTTGATTCGATCTCAGACGACTCCCTTGTTGTATACTTTATCTGATGTACGACACAAAGGGCCATGTAGGCCTGCAGAATTATAAAGAAATAAATCCGTGGCAAAACGCGTCCAACGGTTTTCCTTTAACCTCACATTTGAATGTAAAATGGGATAAGGACACCTTTTTATGTTTTTCATTAAAACGTTATCGAAAGATAATTAGTCTGTAAGCCCGTTTTCATTACATAGCTACTCATTCCGAAAAGGTTATCATGTAACAAAACGAGGGTACCCCTCTCACCAAACGGTGGGAGGGGGTCTAATTGCTTCCATTCGTTTCATCGTGACTCCCGATATATTACTTAAAGCACTAGACACTCGAAACAAAGATTTTCGAGTGTCTATGCTTAGGGAAAACAAAACAAAAAATGTGACTTCAAATGTTTCTCTCTCTCTCTCTCTCTCTCTCTCTCTCTCTCTCTCTCTCTCTCTATTATGATAAGACATTCCGTCTACTATACATGTACTGTGACAGGTTCGGTCTCTGTTATACGCCCAAGATCCAATGTACCACGCATAAAACCATTTAGTTTACAACAATGTAGCAATTAACAAGTACAGTGTAAGTTGCCAGACTAACAGGTGTCTATCGTATTACGGAGCTTTCGGCTTCTCGGTGACATTTGTTAGCATGATCACAAGTATGTTGAATGAATCAGAACGGCAGTTTTAGCTTCTATCTGTAGCGTAATTTCGATTTTAATTTGCTTTCTGGCAGCTATGGGAACCTCAGTAAGCAGCAAATATTCACTCATTTGCAGCTAACTATATTTATTACGAATTAGAGAGTGCTAGCAGAGTGCCATCATCATTCTCACTGTATTATATATATGCATTTATTGCATTTCCAGGCCTCCGGCCCAAATACAAATCAGGAAACATGTACAAAGAATAGAGCCATGCAAAAGATACATATCTGAACATGCACTTAAAGAACTGCTTTTCTCCTACACAAAGCTTTGAATACAAATTTACAGAGATTAAGCAACAGATCAGACTGATTTGTTTTCATAAGTCTTGTAAATTAAAGGAAATTTGCGTCTTTCTGAAATTCTTCTGGTAAGTATTCCTCTCTGAGATCTCTGTACAATGGACAGACTAGAACAAAATGATATTCGTCTTCTATTTCAGTAGAGTTAAAAAGTACAGATTCTATCTTTTGTATCAACATTTTGTCTTAAACTTAAACTGTATTATAAGCTTATACCGATTGCTCACACCTTCACTTCATCTATTTTTTTTCAAAACTTGACTACTTTCATATATTTCACATTTCTCATACTTCGAATTTCTTTTACAAGGTATAAGCACAGACAAACGTAGACTGTCTATATTTGTCAAACCCATCCATCACACCAGGTTTTACAATCTGTTGAAACCTGTGCTTTATTTTGGATTTGGCGGGAACTCAATTAAATAGCACAATGTCTATGTAACAAAAGTGGCGCGAAGTATTTTGACAAATAACAAGTTCTGCGGATAGTTGCAAACTTAAATAATGATATGGGCGTAAAGTTCATTACCTTGGATAGAACGCGCATATTTACACACTTAAAGAGGATATAGTCGTCGGAACTGCGCCTGTGCGAGTTTGTTGTTTACAAACTATGTATTTCGTGCACGATATAAAGATGCACCTCATCATCATAGCTGTGACATTTAAATTATACGACAATAGATTATGACAGACATGTTTTAACTGTCATCAATCACTATTGTGCCTTGGATACATTGTTGCCATGGGTCGTATGGGTCCCATACGACCTTTGAGCGCAGTTCCGAGGACTATATCCCTTTAAAGAGGAGATTACTAAGAATCGCGTACTTATGAAAAGGAAAAATACAAAACTACATACCGCTTTTTTGTTTTGTTTTCCCTAAGCATAGACTCTCGCAAATCTTTGTTTCGAGTGTCTAGTACTTAAAGTAATATATCGGCAGTTAAAATGAACGAATGGACGAAATTAGCCCCCCCCCCCCCCGGTTTGGTGAGAGGGTACCCTCGTTTTGTTATAACCTTTTTGGAATGAGTATCCATGCAATGAAAACGGGCTCAAAGACTAATCATCTTTCGATAACGTTTCAATGATACATGAAAAGGTGTCCTTAGGCCAGAGAAAAAAAAAATCTTGTTCATCGGATTTTTTGGACCAAGTCCCAGGAGCGGCGAGCGAAAATTTTTTTTTTATTTTTTTTTTAGGCCGAAGGTAAACTCGGTTCTCTGGCATTTTTGCACAGATGCAGACAAGGCAAGATAATTGTTTCCCTTTTTACCAGAAATATCTCAGACAAGAAACACTGATACTGGTAACTGAATTCAATACTATATTTCCCAACAATAACATAGGCCATTACATTCACAGTTAGTGTTTGCACAACATATTCTGAGCATTTCAACATTCTCTCAGAATAAAACTGAAATGTACAGCAAATCACTGAAATTCAACAATTCAGTATTGTCCTTTAATATTGTCCTGGTGGGACCTAGCATCTGAGTTTTTTCATTTTACTTTGGCCCCATGTTTTGGCCTCTTTACCACTGTAAACATAGAGAAAGATAGATAGAGTGGCAACGGGTATTGTTTAAGGCGTGAATCGGTTACGTAACCCATCCATGTTCGCCTCGCCTAAGGTTGCTCTCGCCTCTCTTTTCCGAACAGTGCCGACCATGAATCCTTCGGTAGTTTTCGGATTTTCGCCAATTGCTAAGCGAAAGTATGTTCGGCAAAGTTTGTGTTGTTGTTGTCGTGTGGTGCTGAGCAGAATTGACGTGCTGGCGAAAACGGGAGTGTTTTGAGCTTCAGGAAAACGAGTTTTACCGTTTTAAAAATTCCTCTCATATTTTTATGAATATATAATGAGTGTGTTTGAACCAAATTTGAAAGTCTTTTATCGATACTGTATGTCTGGTTTTACTCAATGGTTTACGGTCAGTCGTACCCTGTTTTACACGTGCGTCAAGGAAAGACATGTTTATGAAACTGCTGGCGTGTTATGTTTTGATTGGCGTGAAGCAGTGTTTCTGGCCTGAGAGCTCACAAAGTAACTATGGTTGCTACGCGACTGGCAGTACGATGCCATCTCGTCGTATTTTTCGCATAATCTCGTGTAATCATCAACCACAAACAAAGCCTCCAAAAAGTTTAACACCTTTGGAGCTCATTTTAATATGAAAAGCCAATAGTCTACCGAGACGACCATGGAACAAAAGGCATGCAAGTGTTGCTACTCTGTCTATTTTACTCTGTGCCAATATGCAGTGACAGTCTATATATACAAATTTTAAACACGGTACTGTGATCTGAGTGAAGTTATATAGTCATCATTCAGATTGTACTTTAACATCGACGCAACCATGTGTTTTGTCATTGCCGTACATTTTTAGACTTTCGATGCAATTTTCATTCAATCGGATGCACCGTCCATCTGCTGTCACGATCTTGTTGAACAAATCGCCGAACGTAATCAGGACAAACACTGAATAGCGTCTCTGGAACTAACTGTTGGCCATCACGTCGAATGTTGGCAATCAAATTAATACTCATGATGTGACATGTACTAACCTTTACAAAACGAGCAAATTTCTGGCCAAATCGACCCACTTAATTGCGTCGTGATTCGCCAAATTCAGACGTCACAACAACCTGTTGGCAGTCAACTAAGTCCGAGCACGTATGAAGTCTCATTCAAAATCCCGTGCCCGTGAAAACCCTACACAGTGTAGGGCGCCACCAGCGGCAGTACTAAAAATATTTGTAATGCGGAAGTAAGAATTTGCCGCGATCAAAAAAAAAAAATTCCAAATATGCCAAAGTAGAAGCGGCGATTCCGATGAACAATTTATTTTTTCTTCCTGGCCTTATCCAATTTTACATTTAAATGTGAGGGTAAAAGAAAACCCTTAGACGCGTTTTGCCACGAATTCGCCCTGACCATTAACGTTTATTTATGGGCAAGGGCGAGAGGAAAGCCAAAAGTTAACGTTAATTGTGGCTTTCCTCTCGCTTGCACCCATAAATAAATGTTAACGGTCAGAATGGAGTCTGTTATTTCCATTATATTATCAACGAACCCAAGAAAACCGTCAAATTTTAAGAAAATTTCCCCCACGAAAGACAGCGGGGCCCCAGAACTTGTCAGTGAGCACGACGCACTCTCACGCGCGTTGTAAAAATATTGCAAATCCGGAGACTTTGGGGGAAAAGTGTCTAAACTTGGCCTACAAGTATGGGGTGAGAACACCGCCAAAATTATCTTGAAATATTTATTTAAACTTATCTTATCATTATTATTCCATTTATTTTGGTGATTTTGTGATAATTATGTAAATATTGTGCCATTATTATGCAATTATTTGATCATTATTTGGATATTATTTTGATATAATAACGAACCTATTTGGTAATTCGGTTGTTGTGACATTATTTGGCATTGATGTCTTGATTTGGAACTTATTTCACAATTATTATGCCATTATTTGGTGATTTGGTCATTTTTATGTCATTATTTTGTCTTTATTTTTCGATTATTTGGTCATGATTATGACATTATCTTGATATTATCTTGACATTATTATGAATTTATTATGTTAATTCGGTTATTTTGCCATTATTCGGCATTGATGTCTTGATTTGGAACTTATTTCATCATTATTTTGCCATTATTAGGTGATTTGGTCATTTTTATGTCATTATTTGGTCTTTATTACGCGATTATTTGGTGATTATTACGACATTATCTTGATATTATCTTGACATTATTATGAATTTATTATGTTAATTCGGTTGTTTTGCTATTATTTAGTATTTATGTCTTGATTTGGAACTTATCTCATCATTATTATTTCATTATTTGGTGATTGGGTCATTTTTGTGTCATTACTAGCCATTATTATGCGATTATTTGGTCATGATTACGACATTATTATGACATTAGCTTGGCTTTCAATTATTTGACCTACTTTATTATCTGAACTCATTATTTGACCTGCATTTGAACCCTACCCAGAAATCATTGCACATCACAATGGCGGCTGTGATTTGGTCGGTCTCCTCGGACAGAGAGAAAAAACCTGTAAACCAGTACGCGCGCACCCGGAGTATGTCATGTGGTTGCAAACCTGTCACACGAGTACCACTAGGACGTACGCCCTCTATGGTCACCTCTCTCGTCCGAACATGTTATGCAGAGTTGCTTTGAACTTACAAGTATTACTGGTGAGACGCCGCGTGTTTTGCCTGAAAAATGTCAATAATTTTTCTGTTTTGGTAGAGCAATGGGGTGTGAATTTATTAGAATCTTTTTTTTTCTCTGATGGTGAAACAAAACAGGAACAACAGTGACACAGGATCATGTTTTACTTTCCAAGATTTTATTCATTTCAACAATTCAAGATTACAACAGGTAACAACACAATTTTACATAATCAAACTTTCTAAGGTTAACAAAGGATGAAGAGTGAATAAAATTAACGGTTTCCTGTGGTAAAAATCTTACTTAGGGAGTCGTCATTATTTACGACCTTGGGGGAAGTCTGGGTCATGGTATTCTGAAATTTCAAGTAAACCCCCTGCCAACCCCAATGCATTTGAGTAACCCAGTCCCTAACACAGAAATTTTGACTGATCCCTCCCTCCCCCACTTAGAACAGTTAAATACCAAGACATGTATTTGTAACATTTACAAAACTACAGCAATAGTACAGACCTTTCATATCCTGCTAGAATATCATCGGTTACCTCATGACAGTTGAAAAAGATGAAACCGGCAAAAGGAAATTCAAAGTCACAATAAAATGTAGATACAAAAGCTCATGCTGTAACCACTATCCAACCATATAGTATTGTTTACTTTGGATGGGTATCATGACAAGGTTTTCACTAAGATATCTGACAGGGCAGAATTTGAAAGTACAGGAGAACAGTCAGGAGGCTGGGGGCAGTGTCAGAGGAGTTGTACCCTCTCGTGTTGAAAATTTGAGAGATTGATGTGTACAATAATGCAGTCTGGTGCAATATGAGAGATGTTATCAATTTGTGTAAAACTGTTAGAACACCTCACAGACGAAAAGTGTGAGAGGCGTGTCCCCTCTGCCACGTCGGGAATTTTGAGAAATTAATGAGTTCAATGATGCAGTCTGGTGCAATATTAGGTGTTTTCTATTTGTTTTTACTAAGTAAAACTGTTAGAACACTCCAGGGGGAGAGGAAATGACAGGGGGTCGGATTAAGAATTTTGAGAAATTGATGAAATGGTGCAATCTGAGAGGTATTTCAATTCATTTTGTACCAAAAATTGAGCAACCCCCTTCTTTCTCTCCAATTTTGAACAACCCCCTTGTAGCTTTCAATTTTTTGAGTGACTACCCTCACATTCCTCTGACCCCCCAGGCCCTTATGTTAAATTACTCTAAAAGACCCATAAAAATATTCTTGATGGCCTTAGAACTAAATTTGTGAACAACATGTACAGTAAAAGTGGTCAACTTTGATGCAGTCTTGCTGATGCATTTTTATGGGGCTTGAACTCACAATATCTACAATACTAATTCGCCTAGCTTAGCAGTCAGTTAAAACCCCTACAAATAGGCATTTCAACTAGCAGCGGCCTGGTGGCTCATGTAGCTGTACTGTGATAATATTCAAGAGAATCCATAGGATAGCTAGTTGTGTGCCTCAATCTGGCAAAACAACAATTAGCAATAACAGCAATAATAATAAATATCAATTTCTGCAAGTCATTTAAAAATATACCACCAAGGGCACAGT
Source organism: Ptychodera flava (assembly GCF_041260155.1). NCBI lineage: Eukaryota > Metazoa > Hemichordata > Enteropneusta > Ptychoderidae > Ptychodera > Ptychodera flava. The sequence continues at coordinate 28,776,059 of NC_091943.1, forward strand.
ATTGCTCCTATCTGACAAACAAAAAGAGCTTCCTATTTCCACTTATTCACTCAAAATGCTATTGTGTTTGCAAAGAGTTTGAACTTTCAATTTTCATAGGCAGAATTCCGTTTTAAACACCCACTTTTCAATTTTGTAGATCAACAGTAAAATTTGATGGTCCTTGCTTGAAATGTTAAGATTTACTCAGAGTTAAGTTATCCACAGATGAGCCAAGAATACAATGTGCAATATACAGACCAAATAACCTGGTGATAAACTGGTGAGAAGGAAACTTACAACAGCTCAATTAACTTTCAAATGTTGGACGTCAGAGTAAATTGAAAGATTTCAATAACTTCCTAGTTGTATGAGTAGTATGTGTAACATTAAATGTGAAAACTTCTTGGTTTCAGATAAAAATGTGCAATTATATTTTGACAATTACTGCAAGCAAGATATATTGTAGGTCAACATTGCCTACTGTAAGTTCAAAGTTGTAATCAAAAGCAGGCAACCACTGGTAATTGGTCGATGATAACTGATAAATTCGAACCTTGGAAGAAGTAAATATATGCAGTGTACTGATCAAACAACAATATGGTGTCAGAGGGATAGGTCGTCAACATTAATATCGTTGTTTATTCTGTTTGTGTGGTGAAGTGACCTGATATTATCATTCATCACTAATCTTATTCAATCTACACATGATTTCACTCGGCTGCCTTCATCTTTGTGAAGATTTACTTAATTAAGTGATACCATGACAGGTTTTTTTGTTTATGTAACAAAATGATTGGAACTGATACAAATAAACTGGAGTCTGTTTTAATGGTATGGTGAATCTTGCCATATGCCTTCTTGTGGATTGAAATCCCTCATCAGTGTATGGGGTTTCCTCCATGAAATATTTGCTAAAGTTGATCCACTACATAAACATAGCCTCACAACTTTTTTCTAGATCATATTTCACTACAAATTGGCACCAAATAAAACTACATTATTTTCAGTGTCTTCAAAATTGATTTACAAGGTATTCAGGGTTGGAATAGGTCATTCAAGCTTGCAGACTAATATATTGGCTCCAAAAATAAAAAATCATGGGTTCCCTCAGTTTGAAAAATGATTTGGCTTAGGTAGTCTCCAGGGATTTTTATAAGAAAATGCAAAGCTATCAGATAAACATCAATTAGACAAAAGCACTTTTTGACCAAAATTGACAAAAATTGCTCCAAAAATACAAAATTTTGCATTTTCTCACTGTATAAAAATATCTGACTTAAGTCATCCTAAGGACCTGTATATTAAATATCAAAAAGTCTGACAAGGAGTTTGAAGAAAAAATAGATCTACAATGACAAAAATAATCTAAAAAATACAAAGTTGCATATCTTGGCACGATTTTACAAAATCTTATTGCTGTCATCCTAAGGGACATGTATAATCAATATTAATGTGTCTGACCAGAACGTTTGAATGATATTTTTGGTTAAATATGACAATAATTGCCTTAAAATTTAAGTTTTAAAATATTTCATAACAATATGGACAAATGTCAATAAGGTTATCCCTGCAGAACAGTATAATTAGATTTCTGTGGCAATACTAGAGTTTATTTGCTTCTTCAAGCATAACCATTCTTTTCCTTGACATAAGGTAAACTTCAGCCTCCTCCAACTACACAATTGTGATGTAATCTACAACAAACCTGAGTGAGAAAAATAGAAATATAGATATACTATTAATACATTTTTGTATATTTCTTTCATCCATGAAAACCTGTGGTAGATAATGTCATAAAATGTATGATATCATGATAGGGCTAGCCCATAAACTTGTGCACAGTAACATTGGAAATGTAATTCAATAGAATGTAATAGTTCAATAATTATATGAGTTCTGTGTGCAATAAAAATATTTGTTAAAATACTCTTATTTAGCACTGGTGTTGATGACCTCCACTGCTTAAGCACGTGGCTCCTTGTTGAGTCTGATTACCCAGTATACTGTGCACCAGGATGCTGATGTTAAAACAAGTCCTTACGGCCGCTTTCCAATACCAGTGCAATCACACATACAAGTGCTATGCTGACAAGCTATATATTGATATTTTAGCAATCTTTTTGTAGTAAAATAACAACTTACAGTGGGCAAATATAAATAATGAAAAAATATCAAAAGTAAGCGTTACAGGCCCTCTAAATTTTTGAGAGTTGTAATATAATAACTTACACAATTATCCCAAAACAATTCACAGGATACAGCTCAAGTTGTAACTACAAAATGGTACACCAATGTGAGAAGCAACATGTGAACATAATACCCTACTTACATTGACGTTTCTTTCACATTCCTCTTCCGAAACAAACTTCTTACCATCTGTAGTTAAGGTAGTATCATAGCATTCAAAGATACTGTTAAAACAAACAAAAATCCATTATTACATCAGAATGAATACTCTGTTCACAGACGTTTCATATTAAAAATTAGTCTTTTTTTAATACTCTCTGTTTTCAACAGACATGCCATGAACCTTCAAAAGACACAGTTTATGTTTTACTTTGCATATAAAAAATGATATCAGTCTTGCAATGGTTATATATAAGTGGAGCTGACAACAGTTGCCCTAAATGGGCAGTGACACATATGATTTGAATAAAATATCACTTTTAACATGGTCGTCATTTCCTTTCTTTGGCAGGTTACATCTGAACATATTTTACAGTACATGATCCTCATACAAATTAAAATGCCTCTTATTCAAAATGTAAGAACTTTATTGCCAATAAAAAAGGTTTTGTTTAACAACATTTAAAATAAATAATGTGAAAATTTAAGAAAGTTTGACTAAGTTTGTCCGTGCAACCAGGTGACACATTGTGACTCAGCATACTAAAAATGCAGTTCCTGTAAAAAATTTAGATTTGACAACTTAAATCAATTGGCGATAGCATAGAAAGATGAAAACCAATGAGAAAACTTAGCAGTCAAAGAATTAGCACAGTAAGAGAGATGCACCAGAGTGTCCGTGCAACCAGGTGACACATTGTGACTCAGCATTCTAAAAATGCAGTTCCTGCAAAAAATTTAGATTAGACACCTTAAATCAGTTGGCGATAGCATAGAAAGATGAAAACCAATGAGAAAGCTTAGCAGTCACAGCGTTAGCACAGTAAGAGAGATGCACCAGAGTGTCCGTGCAACCAGGTGACACATTGTGACTCAGCATACTACTACTAATAATAATAATTAATTTATTTATAAAGCGTCAATATCCACAACAAAGTGATCAAGGACGCTGTGAGAAAATTTACATATCACAAAAGGCAATTAAAACAGTAATAAAAAAAAAACTACAATAAAACCATCTAAAACCGAAGTCTAAAATGCAAATTTAAAAAGGAAAGTTTTAACATTAGTTTTAAAAATTGACAGGCTAGGAGAACGCCGAATATCTAATGGAAGACTGTTCCAGAGTATGGGAGCTGCCACACTAAACGAACGATCTCCATACTTCTTTGTGCGCGATCGAACCGGACGAAGTCTGAACTGGTCAGCTGACCTCAAGTTACGACATGGAACATAGAGTGATATCATATTTGAAAGATAACTGGAGCAAGCCCGTGAATACACTTATAAGTCAGGACTAACATCTTAAATACAATGCGCTGTGTCACCGGTAACCAATGCAACTGGTACAGAACAGGGGTGATATGAAGAGAGATTTTTGATCGAGTTACAATTCTTGCAGCCATGTTTTGAACTCGTTGAATCTGAATGATTAAATTATTCGGAAGTCCATACAACAGAGAGTTACAGAAATCAATACAAGATGTGATAAAAGCATGGACAAGTTGTTCTGTGGCAGACCTTGATAAAATATTTACGAATACGAGCAATGCGTCGTAGATGAAAGGTTGCCGTACGGCAGATCTCTGAAACATGAGGTCTCAGTGTGAGATGAGAATCAAGGATGACGCCTAGGCTTTTGGCCTGATAGCAAACAGGAATTTTAGCATCTCCAACACAAATTTCTGTGATATTTCTATCAGATGGACAATCCGAGGAGAAAATTACAAATTCTGTTTTATCATCGTTTAAAGTGAGAAATTTGTAGACATCCAGAGTCTGACATCTGAAATGCAATTTTCAAGATTTGAAATCATTCTAATGGCATTATCCCTGGTGAAAGACATATACAATGTTGAATCATCAGCATAAAAACTATAAAGACATCCATGACTAGCGACTAATTTACCGAGCGGAGAGGTATAAACATTGAAAAGAATTGGACCTAACACTGATCCCTGAGGTACCCCGGTATCAAGTGGATGAAATGATGATTGAGTGGAATTTATAAGAACACACTGACTTCGATTTGAAAGATATGACTCAAACCACTTAAGTGCATAACCAGAAAGACCAAATTGGTCTCTTAAACGATCTAATAGAATAGTGTGGTTGACAGTATCAAATGCAGCAGAAAGGTCAAGTAAGACCAAGAATACATCACACTTATCATCGAGGGCAAGCAAAATATCATTTGTTACCTTTAAAAGAGCTGTTTCAGTACTATGTCCTGGCTTGTAGGCAGATTGCATTGGTTCATCTAATGAATGGCTGACAATATAGGTATTTAATCTGTCAGCAACAATACGTTCAAGATAATAATGCAGATTCTGCAAAAATATTTGATTAGACAACTTAAATAAGTTGGCGATAGCATAGAAAGATGAAAACCACTAGGAAAACTTAGAAGTCGCAGCCTTAGCACAGTAAGAGAGATGCACCAGAGTGTCCGTGCAACCAGGTGACACATGGTGACTCAGCATACTAATAATGCAGATTCTGCAAAAATATTTGATTAGACAACTTAAATCAGTTGGCGATAGCATAGAAAGATGAAAACCACTGGGAAAACTTAGAAGTCACAGCCTTAGCACAGTAAGAGAGATGCACCAGAGTGTCCGTGCAACCAGGTGACACATGGTGACTCAGCATACTAAAAATGCAGTTCCTGCAAAAAATTTAAATTAGACAACTTAAATCAGTTGGCGATAGCATAGAAAGATGAAAACCAATGAGAACACTTAGCAGTCACAGCCTTAGCACAGTAAGAGAGATGCACTAGAGTGTCCGTGCAACCAGGTGACACATGGTGACTCAGCATACTAAAAATGCAGTTCCTGCAAAAAATTTAAATTAGACAACTTAAATCAGTTGGCGATAGCATAGAAAGATGAAAACCACTGGGAAAACTTAGAAGTCACAGCCATAGCACACTAAGAGAGATGCGCCGGAGTGTCCGTGCAACCAGGTGACACATGGTGAATCAGCATACTCAAAATGCAGTTCCTGCAAAAAATTTAGATTAGACAACTTAAATCAATTAGTGATAGCATAGAAAGATGAAAAACCACTGGGAAAACGTAGAAGTCACAGCCATAGCACACTAAGAGAGATGCGCAGGAGTGTCCATGCAACCAGGTGTATAATGCTTTGAGCATTTTCGACCGTTCTTACTGAAGCATGCATCCTATCAAGAGAAAAGTGATAATATAAAACAAGGCCAACCACCTTAATGTTTGTAAATAAGTAGACTTTGATGTGTTTCAGACATCTCTTTGACTCTTAATTTTGACACAACTGTGAAACATCTGGTGAATTTAAGAGACACGTACGCTAACAATCATTGCTCTTAACGATTGTAGAAGAGTGTATACTGCTGTGTGTTACACCCCTAAGGTTAAAGTGATCAGTCTAACACAGGCATTTTGTCTTACCTATGGTCCTTCGAACTTGTTTGTTTTTAAATTGGAAAAGTCTAACCTGCATTATATTACCATGCCCTGCCCGTCGCATTTTGATTGGTCGAGCTGAACCACATGACTGACCACAAATACACAGTAATGGTTTGTTTACATGCCCGTGAATATGAATAATAAGATTAACAACTCAAAGTATCGTAACTTTACAACTGAAACGTAAATCATAATCAATCACAAAATAAAATGGAGCACTTGTGGGCCAAGTTGAGATACTTTTTTCTGAAAATATCTCCGGATTTGCCAATTTTTTACAGCGCGCGTGACAGTGCGTCGCGTATTGCTCAGTTTCTGGGGCCCAGTGTCGTTCGCCCCTGAAATTTTCAGAAATTTTGACGGTTTTCTTGGGTTCGCTGATAATATAATGGAAATAACAGACTCCGCTCTGACCATTAACGTTTATTTGTGGGCGCGGGCGAGAGGAAAGCCAAATTAACGGGCTCGGCAAGCCTCGCCCGTTAATTTTTGGCTTTCCTCTCGCCCTTGCCCACAAATAAACGTTAATGGTCAGCGCGTCGCCCGTTATTTCTATATTGGTTTCAATACGGATAAAAAATGTTGCTAAGAGATTTGCTATTGATATTTAGCAGTGCCATGAATACAAAAGCAAGCACAGTAGCTTTGTACGGCTTTGGACCATAACAATCAAACACTAAAGTGCTGAATCTGTCGAGGTCGATCATGATGACTGATGTATGTAGACACAGTCAGAGGCGGATTGTCATGTAGACCTGGTTTCGTCTGACCTCTGAATTTTAAAGACCTCTGAATTTTAAAACCGCCTGCATGCTAACACCAGAGATATATGAGAAATCGTATCCTTGTGTTACAAGCCTACGATCAAGAATCGAACAGACTACTATACTTGTACTCACTTGCTTCGAAATGGCACAAATGAAAACGTGCTTTGACAACCAGAGCTAGCACAAGGTATCAAGAATGCAAGGAATTACCCATGCTTGGACTTTCAACTCTGATCTTTGACATCGAAACATAACCAAATATGGGTGTGTCATAGCCAACAACCACATGACATATTTACAACCAGATGACAGGACTCCCAAACGCGCGTACTCCCTCTATCGAAAAAACCGGGCTTTGCGTAAGTTTTAAAGCGCAGCTTTAGCATATCCCGTATCTAGAATAGTTGGGCGTGCTCGAAAACTGAGGTCGACCACGATTTCGGATTAAAAATCGATTGTTTTCGGCGGCGGAACTGGGCTGTGGTGGGGTAGCCGACGGTGGCATGTCTCCATAGCTAGGCAGTTACAGTCCCTCCATCCCCAGAGTAGAGGGACTGTGGTTACACCTAGCTCTCTGCGTAGCAGGGCGGTGTGTTACCGGCGTTATACGGCCTCCCACCACATTAGGCAGGCCGTATAACGCCGGTAACACACAGCCCTGCCATGCAGAGCGAGGTTACACCCAACCTGCCACGCATAGCCAGCGTGCGAAATTCACGCTAACCCCGTGGCCTAAGACCAGCTGTTTTCATGCCGGACCAGTAACACTTGACAGATGTCCTGCTGTTCCTAAAGACAGGGACAGTAACGTTAAACTTTTCCTGTATGTACAGATGTTTACCAAAATGTTTTGCTAAGCTAAATACCCGACAAAATTATTCAAAGATACGAAATTTATTCTTTCAAGAGATTTGCAAAACGCGATTCGCAAATAAAGTTAACAGACTGATCGGCACGACGTCAAAGCCAAAGACCTTTAGGCCTAGGCCCACCTGACATTTTATCGCCAAAGTAATCAGTGGCGCTATGCAATATCCTGATTTGTAAAGCATTTCATTTGTTAGGTTCAAGATCTCCTAGCGTAATTGTTTTATAGCGCATCGACCGTGTTGCATGTGTCGCGGTAAACTGAATTTCGAGGACACTGCAACATTGGACTTTTGGACGACACAGTATCGAAATTAGAATTGTTTGGTCAGATCGTGGACCCCGAGAAAAACTACGTTTTATGGTCAGATATGTGAGATGGTGAAATCTCCGATGTTGGATATTTACCCACTGTTTTAGACAAGTATCGTATAATTTAAGTCAGATTCGGACTACGGAAGTCGGGCTTGGCTAGACAGACCACTGGACCAGTTTTTACACATAGTGATCTCCCAGATATCAAAACATCAATTATTTGCCCACGATTTGACAAGTATAGTATCGTTAAGTATCGAAGTTAGAGCCATATTGAGGAAATCGGGTTTGCCGGGCGGGTTTTGCAAGATCTGTCAGGTGGCAAATCTCTGACATATATATCGGACATTTGTACGGAATCGCCGATAAACATAGGAGATTTTACATAGATCAGACGAGCCTAAGACACAAGGCAAGTCATTCTAGTGACCATATGGTCCCAATCGCCGATAAATATCGAGTAAATATATGTGATTTCACAGATCCGCCGTGTTGAGACGCAAGGCAAGTCATTCTAGAATTGCCCAGTGTCGATTACTATAATTTAGAGTCCCAAAATCGCCGATATGTATCAGCTTGAAGTAAAATATCGGCAATTTCTCACTCCCGGCGTGCTGCGACAGACGGCAAGTCATTTTGTGTCGTCTAGTACCGATATTAGACCCGATATATAGATTGTGTATGACGGAAATATGTTGGACGTCAAACTTCAATACCAGAAAGTAAATGTCCGACATTTAACATTGTGGAAAGTAGTTCTGACTTTGATGGCTATTTGCCTTAGGTTAAGCCACAGTCCCATTATGTGGTTAAGATTACATTTTAAACATATTCGTGCCATTATTGAAGCCTTCTCATCCAGATGAGTCCAGATGAGAATTATGAAAAAAAATGAGAAAGCAATAGGGCCTACTTTTCTTTATCTTATTTTAAGGCCAGTTAGAGTTGCATCTGTATGCTACAGTCTGAAAAGCCGGTGATAAGTATCAAGGAAATATTCGTTCAATGAAGATGTCTTATCATACGTATGCCACATTACATTTTTGTTTGTCAGAACTATTCTCGAACATATGTTATTTTTATCGTAAATTCATAGGGGCACGGTCGCTAACCTAACGACTTTTTATAGCGTTGTTTGTCATGAAACTTTATGACTTTCCCCCGTAAAGAAGTATGTTGATTCGTTGTGAGGACTCCAACCTTTAAAACTGTATTGTCTCCCTATGCACGATTTTGATTCTTTCTTTTGTTTTCCCTTTCGATTGTGCGATGTTGTTTTTCTTCCGCAGAGCGCGATATTAATAGCGAAAACAATTGTTTTTATCAAGTCCACACGGCCGAACATGCAGTCGCTGTTTCCTCAAGCTGAGCTGCAAGTTGTACGTATTTTTGCTGTGTTGATTAGGCAAATAAAACATACTGCATACAGTCACCGAAGCATCGCCATACACATAGCTGTTGTGCCGTGTCTTGTACAGTATCATGACATTGGCAATTATTAAAACAAATAAACATTTACTGCAAGGAGTATTTTTGAAAATAACATGTCGGGAAGGACGGTATGCGAGGACTTGAAACACACTCAATTTTTATACCACGGGCATATAGGAAGAAATTAAATATTACCTGTAACCGTAACTTCAAAGATGCATCAGTTATGGAAAATTCTTGGAAATGTACGAATATATTTTACCTTTTGTAAGTTTTATATTGAAATACTCACGGGAATTAAAATTTCCTCCCTGCTTATTGTTGACATTTTTGCAACCGACTCTGTCCATATAAATTGTTTGTCAAATATTGTACGATATCATTCCTGTTTGTTAAATTTATTTAATTTTACATATAACATCGTCTAGAAAAATGATTTCAAAACCTTACATCTCAATATCTCGGCTATAGCATGTATAGAGACGCGTTGTAATCAAGTACAAATGAAAGATATACGATCACCGGCCCAACTCAAATCATATTGAAAAACCGAAATAATTTCTACATTTGGTGAAGCCAGTTATGAGAAACGGATTTCTTTTAAAACGTTCAGAACTATACCAAGAAAATTAAAAGTAAGTTCTGATAATCGGGTACAGTGGAAATCGGAAAGTTCCGCCCTGTTTAGGCCTACATCATGCCATTCTAATCACCTATAAATGATTTAGGCCTATTGTAATTTAGCATAATATATATCACATTGATAAATCATGGTTTATATATTTCAATTACAAAGGTTCGACGTTTTCTTCAAAAAAGGAATCGTTCGGAATCACATTGAAGTTTTCTAAACACAATGTTTAGGACACAATTTTAAAAAGACGGCTCTGTTAAAATTGAGTAGCCTAAGCTCAAAAATGCTGCCTCGATGCGTATAGCCTAGCTGTGGGTCCATAGCTGTGGTGTTTTCAGACGGGATTGCTGCCTTTTACGGGCTGGTTTTGACTTTTACTATTTTAACCCCGCCACCACAAAATCGTAAAAGTCAAAACCAGCCTAAAGTTTAAAAGGCAGGAATCCGGTCAGAAAACACCACAGTGGATCGACCCACAGCTACGTATAGCCATGGGTTTCATAGACTCAGGCAGATAGGCGTGGAGGTCGAGGCCCCCACCATTGCTGTGCCCTATGATGTAAACCGTGTCGGGCCGATTTATATGATAGAGCTCGGGTATTAATAACACCTTTTAGCTCTACGCACAGGCACCACCGTAGTTGATAGCGCTTTTAGTGCCCTTTTCTACAACACTAAAAGCGCTATCAACTACGATGGTGCTAGTGGCTCTACGAGAGTCTACATGGCAGGGCTGGGGCTGTCGACAGCCCGCTGGCTTCCAGTATGGAGCGCCCAGTTCCGCCGCCGATGACAATCGATTTTTAATCCGAAATCGTGGTCGACCTCTGTTTTCGAGCACGCCCAACTATTCTAGATACGCGATATGCTGAGCTGCGCTTTAAAACTTACACAAAGCCGGCTTTCCTCTCTCTATCCGAGGAGACCGACCAAATCACAGCCGCCATTGTGATGTGCAATGATTTCTGGGTAGGGTTCAAATGCAGGTCAAATAATGAGTTCAGATAATAAAGTAGGTCAAATAATTGAAAGCCAAGCTAAGTCATAATAATGTCGTAATCATGACCAAATAATCGCATAATAATGGCTAGTAATGACACAAAAATGACCCAATCACCAAATAATGAAATAATAATGATGAGATAAGTTCCAAATCAAGACATAAATACTAAATAATAGCAAAACAACCGAATTAACATAATAAATTCATAATAATGTCAAGATAATATCAAGATAATGTCGTAATCATGACCAAATAATCGCGTAATAAAGACCAAATAATGACATAAAAATGACCAAATCACCTAATAATGGCAAAATAATGATGAAATAAGTTCCAAATCAAGACATCAATGCCGAATAATGGCAAAAGAACCGAATTAACATAATAAATTCATAATAATGCCAAGGTAATATCAAGATAATGTCGTAATCATGACCAAATAATCGCATAAGAAAGACCAAATAATGACATAAAAATGACCAAATCACCAAATAATGGAATAATAATGATGAAATAAGTTCCAAATCAAGTTATCAATGCCGAATAATTGAATTAACATAATAAATTTGTAATAATGTCAAGGTAATGTCGTAATCATGACCAAATAATTGCATAGTAAAGACCAAATAATGACGTAAAAATGACCAAATCACCGAATAATGGCAAAATAATGATGACATAAGTTCCAAATCAAGACATCAATGCTGAATAATGGCAAAAGAACCGAATTAACGTTATAAATTCATAATAATGTCAAGATAATATCAAGATAATGTCGTAATCATGACCAAATAATCGCGTAATAAAGACCAAATAATGACGTAAAAATGACCAAATCACCTAATAATGGCAAAATAATGATGAAATAAGTTCCAAATCAAGACATCAATGCCGAATAATGGCAAAAGAACCGAATTAACATAATAATTGATAATAATTTCAAGGTAATGTCGTAATAATCACCAAATAATCGCATAATAAAGACCAAATAATGACATAAAAATGACCAAATCACCTAATAATGGCAAAATAATGATGAAATAAGTTCCAAATCAAGACATCAATGCCGAATAATTGAAAAAGAACCGAATTAACATGATAAATTCGTAATAATGTCAAGATAATGTCGTAATAATCACCAAAATAATCGCATAATAAAGACCAAATAATAACGTAAAAATGACCAAATCACCAAATAATGGCATAATAATGATGAGATAAGTTTAAATAAAGATTTCAAGATAATTTTGGCGGTGTTCTCACCCCATAGTATGACCCCATATACAAGAGCTCCATTATATTTTGTGATTGTTTTTATCTCTGTGCAAATCATAATTTACGTTTTAGCTCTAAAGTTACCTAGTTTACAATATTATTCATATTCACGACATGTAAATAATGTATTTGTGGTCAGTCACGTGGTTCAACTCGACCAATTACACAATGACTATATACTTAGTATTCCGCTGCGATCTTGCTTTGAGTATTAGATAGTGAATACAGAGATTCAAGAATAGCCGATCTTGAGGTTTATTATGGTACCTAGCTTCTATAACGGAACTTTAAATTTGCAGCCAATACATCGGTTTGAATACGGTATCTTAATTTATACTCACGCGATTACGCTATGATTGCTCAGAAGCAAGAGCTTCAGCTATGCATGACGTCTGAAATCGACAAAGTATGACCAAAATGTGTGTTTTTATTCTGCGTCGCCACTCTGATGTTGGGCAAGTGATCATGCTCGAAAGCACTTTGGACCTTAGACCACATAGGAAATATATACGGTATAATTCTGACTTGCTATTTATTTATGTCTGAAAATGTTTTGACGAGTAATCGTACCAAAAGTCCATGAAACCATTCAAATTATAACTTTAGGGACCGTTCAGTTTTTACGCCTGGGGTGGGGGGCGGCAAAATCTTGTTGCCGGTTTTCAAAAAATATAGACCCCCCTGCATTTTTTGTGAAAAAGATGACCCCCCCCCTTAGTCAGACGAAAACATTTGATGGACCCCCCCCCCCCCCCCGGCTGAAAAATAACCAAAACCTATATGTCAAATTTACGGTTTGGATTTGAACTCTGGTACGCGGCGCACTTTATCCATGTAGCAGAGATGCCAGTGCACAAACTTCTCAGCCACATCCATGCAAATGTCTGTTAATTAGGACAACTGTAAGGCAATTTTTAACTTCATTTCCATAGACAACTTATGTCCATCACACTGTTATGCAAATTCCCCTTTTTGTCTCAGTGCTACCATTCAGGGTCGCGAGCATGTAAATGGTCTTTCAAAGATGAGATAGGCACTTAACCAGATACTACTGTAATATGAGTTGGCCGCCGAGGGCAGCCCGCTGCTTATTGTAGTGGGTTTGCAAGTCCGGACCTGCAGGTAAAGAGGGTTATGGGCCACACGTCGATCATGGCCATTGCATGAAGTAAACCTATTTATTGTAGTGGGCCGCCGAAGCCCACCGGTAAAGAGGGTCGATCATGGCCATTGCATGAATTAAACCTAATTGGAGAGGGGCACCAAAGGCGTCTGCCCGTTAAGAGGGTCATGGGCCATTACATAAAGTCAATTTATTGTAGTGGGCCGCCAAAGGCGGCCCGCCGGTAAAGAGGGTCGATCTTGGCCATGGCATAAAGTGAATTTATTGTAGGTATTATGTTTTTGAAAATGTGGTGACCCCCCCCTTTCCTACCAGTGAAAAAGCGATGACCCCCCTTTGCGGATTCCAAAATTACGATGAACCCCCCCCCGTCGTAAAAAACTGAACGGTCCCTTAGCTGACGTGAAAATGCTAAATGTCTCACATTACTACTGTTTGAATGTATCTCAGTACTTTCATCAACTCTGCCCGAGTCCTTCCTATTATCACTACTAGGCAAAGTTCATTAAATATGCAATTACCAAGTGCTAAACGTCTTTCACTATACTGTTACACTATTATGTCATCAGCATACACAGCAAAGTTCATGTATTTTGGTAAAGGCCTTCCAGTCTGATGTTCCTATTTGGTCATTGAGTATGCAAATTGGTGATCAAAGAATGCTTAACGACTCTCATTAATGTTATATCATGGTATCTTCAATGTACCTAGCAAGTAACGTGCACTTTTGTCAAGTCAATCCAGATGTATATCCCCAATTAGAAAAACGTATTGAATATGCAAATGGGTGCAAATGGGTCCATTTTACCTTGAAATTTGCCATGTGGTTCCTTTTAGCATCTGTTAGAAGAATCATAAGATATGATAGCGTCATTCTGAAAATATCAGATTTCTACTATAATTACGTAAATTACAATTAATAAATTAAGCACATCCACCTAATATTACTCAGTTATTGCCATTCGCAAACAAAATCTATGCATCAAATTTTATTCCGCTACGATGAGCTAATCTTGAGATATCGCGCTGACATACATACAGACAGACTTCGCTACGACATTAGCTGTCGAGTTCATACACGTGAACTAAAACTTCGTAGCTTTACTAAGCTACAGTCAAAAATGTGCTTCGCTTCCAACGAACAGCATAACTTGAACAGCACGGTATTGACCCGCAATTTCCTCGGAATCGATCATAATATTCATGACTTTTAGTGATCACCTGACTGGACAAAATGTTAGATTATATCAGAAGTTTTTCTCACATGAAGTATTAGATCTTGTAAGTGGCTAGTCAAAATGTAATATTTTTTCGCGTTCCCAGATTTTATATTTTTTACAGATTCTGATGATATTTCTTCTTCGTTCCCAACAATAACACTTTCTTTACATCTAACTGTAACACGAATGCTTGTTTTCACAATCGCAGCATGCTTACGAAATATTACCACGAAAGCATGTTTTGACCACCTACCTACTCCATAGGTCTCACTGCCGATACTCCAAAGTGAGCTTGCCTGTCGAAAGTTGTGAGGTAAATTTAGTTATACATTCGTTTCTTCCGTGATTTCCTTTTCAACTGATTGCTTACATTGCAGCTAATTCGGCAGAGGGGAATGTTACGACGGAAGAAGTTGCCATAACAGTTAACAATATGCCTGGTTGTGATGTCGTTCATGATGCTGGAGCAAGTGAGTCAAAAACCACGGTTTTCTTCTCCTATAGCAACAAAGACAGAGACTGGGTAGAAGATGCTATAGAGAAGCTGGAGTCTGGTGGCAACATAACCTGCCTGTACGATGTCAGAGATTTCATTGCAGGTGTCACCATCATGGATAACATTTTATCCTGCATAATGAAGGCTGATCAAATTGTCCTTGTACTGTCATCAGATTCTGCAAATAGCCCATGGTGTAGGTACGAAGTACAGCTTACTTTAAGCGAACTTCAGGCGAGAGAGCGAAAGGTGGCCATTCCTGTACATTTAAGGGGTGACGTCGTCCCAGACCTTATCTGTCATTTGACTTACCTTGACGTCAAGGACTCGCGATTTTGGGAGAAATTCATGGATTCGTTGTTATCAGGTAACTTTCACTGTTCCCTTATTAGGAAATGTTTGCTAACATTTTTATCAAAAGTCAACGTCCACAGAACAACCGCAACGTATTCTTCACTAACTCTTCGCTCAGCAGTAACAGCATTTATCAACTTCATATAAGTTTCACGGGTTAACACCCTTCTGCTGGGGTCTGTTATTTCGTTATTTACAGAAATAGTCTTTCACTTCATTACTGCTATCACTCAATCGCCGGACTTTTAAAATGGTCCAATGTCATAGTAAAGCCCAAAATAAATCGGTAATCATCATGCCAGGTTTAGGCAAGCCACTTTCTAGTCTATTAGTGTCAAAATGTCGTATTATTTGGTCTCGAAAATTTGATGTAAGCTGAAACGTGGCTTCAATTGCTCCCTTAAGTAAATGTATAAAGGGTTGTAAAAGCCAGCTAATAACAACATAAACACAAAGAACAAACGGATTACTTAGTTTCCTGTGTCCGAATGCTGAAATGTGGTGTTTTCCGCTTTCCAAGATTGATTTCATTTAATTTCGCATGACATTCACGTACTGCCAGGACAAAAATATCAGGGAATTTTGTCAAAAGTAAAACCTTAAAGGTAGAGATCTTGCGGCCGGAAAGCAATTTGGCCTTTACTGTTTAATGTGTGTTCTCTTATTAACGCATACTACAGCGAACGAATGTACAATTTTAAAAGTAAATAAAACCGTCGTACTTCAACTACACACTAATGAAGTGCAAATATTTAACATAAAATATTCTTCATCAGATGGCTCGAGTTCTCCAGAAGGTATACTGTGTGCGCAGAGATCTTACACAGCACACCAGAAGGTAATTTTACAACATCTTCCATTAGTCCAACACCATACTTCGGTTAGTTGCCAGGCCGCTGAGGCATAATTATAAGGAGTTACAAAGGATGTAATTTTATCTGACTGCAAACGTTCATACAGCGCCACCTGTGGTGGAGGTCAAGAGGTCATCCCCCAAGCTGGCCCACTCTTGCCCCAGACGGTCCTCCAATTAGCAAGACTGTCATTCTTTCTACGTATACTTTTACTAGGAGATCACTTACAATTTAGGATTTCAGTGTTTTGTGTCATGGCTTGAGTGCATCACTTGGACTGTCCGGTGTTCACTCGAAAACGTGCTTGGCCTGAATGAACTCTACACTATCTTCATCCTCCCTCGTAGGGATTTCCTCTTCAGGCGTCCCTCATGTGGCTATGGCGTGTGAAGGTTTGTTCAAGATCGTACGAGAAGGAGATGGGAGATAGCGTCACACTTTTAATTAATTACTGGTTGAGATTTCAATGAGAACAATCGAGAACGGGATATTCCATGGTGTGATCTTGTTTAATCTTAAAAAACAATCAAAGACTTGGGGAAATTTCTACGTGATGAACATTGTATGATAATATTGAAGTTATGGGAGTTTAGAAGTGTATGTAACTTTGTAGTGAATGTACACTGATGTCTTACACTAGTGACGTGGAACATCACGTTTGTTGTCTCATAATAAAGATCTAAGGTAGTGCAGACAACCAACATCTTTTCATGTCAGGTTCAGTTACTAAAAGCATCACTATCCCGACTGGTACCTTAACTCGTAATTCCCCTAACTACGTACGCAATTCGACGTATTTTAAGTGATTTCGTTAGCATTGTAGTATTTTAGATATTTATGTTAGTGTGTTGTTGGATCTGTAATTTTCAATGCACACGAATTTATCATGACACTTCATGCTAACTTGTAAAATAAAATCACGATTTATGCATATTTTAACCACACTACCTTACAATCATTGTGACTCCTTTTATGTCAAGAAAATTGCAATTGTCAGCTATCGCTATGCTCCATAACTGGCTTTGACCAGCGAGGATGTTTGTTATTAAAAAGGTGGGAGAGTGTAACGCCCCCTTGCAGAGATTTTATCTCCAGACGTCCCTCATATGGCCATTTGGTTCAAGATCGTACGAGAAGGAGATATGAGATATAGCGTCACTCTTGTAATTAATTATGGGTAAAGATTTCAATGAGAACAATCGAGAACGGGATATTCCATGGTGTGATCTTGTTTAATCTTTGAAAAATATAATCAAAGACTGAAGGGAAATGTCCTCGAGATGAACAGTGAATAATAATGATAATATTGTAGTTATGCAAGTTTAGAAATGTTTGTAACTCTGTAGTGTAGACTGATGACTTAGACTTGACACTTTGAACGTCACGGTTGCGATTTCGTAATAAAGATCTAAAGTGGTTCAGACAATCTACATCTTGGTGGATAGCTTCAGTGACTGAGAGCATTACGATCCAGACAAGTACTACAGCTCGTATTCCGCTTACAATGAGCGCAATAATATCACCCTTAAATGACTGATTAGAAATATGGGAAAATACTTACACTACCCTACTTGAAGCTATATAATCGCCTAAAAAAGAAAATTATCCGATTGATTATATCTTTTTTCTGATTTTCATGCGCACTCAAATTCCTTTATCGTCAACTGAACAACCCCCATATTTTCAAACCAAGTAAACACTGTTCTTGCCTTTTTGGTTTTTTGCTTCAAAAATAACGGCCTTCCAATCACTATTAACAATATTTGTTTTGAACTTCCTCGCCCTGGGTACTCTACACGTTCAGTCGAACATTGCAATTACTAAGTGTATTCTCAGAACAAGGCTTATAGTCACTCAACATAACATTAAAGGGACAAAGTCGGCCATTTTTCATGAATTTTGTTTGATACGAAATACTATTTATATTGTTTGACATGTTGAAAGATACTGAATGAATGGGTGACCATGCATATATTCGACCCCGGTTTTAGACAAATTAAATGAAACCATCGCGAAAATGAATTAATGGTCATGACCATTAATTCATTTTCGCGATGGTTTCATGTATCGTGTCTAAAACCTAGGTCGAATACATGCATGGTCACCCATTCATTCAGTATCTTTCAACATGTCAAACAATATAAATAGTGTCTCGTATCAAACAAAATTCATGAAAAAATGGCCGACTTTGTCCCTTTAAGTATGTAGCAATCAAGCATTGGAAATCTCTACCATCTTCATTAAACACGATTGGAACTAATTTGAGATAATTAGATCTTTAAAATCTGCAAATGTAAGCTCATCTGCTTTTCGTTTTACGTTACACACTTGTTTTATGAGTAATTTGTAATATTGAGACATTCAGTTATAGGGCACCTAACATTTTTGAAAAATTTGAAAAATAATAGATCCAATTAAAGTGTGCACTTGTTGGGAATCGTTTTCGTTGCCCTTCAGTTATTTTCTCAATTCATTATGTTTTGTTGTCCAAAACAGGATATTAGGACCACATACTAATCCCACTACAACAGCTTTATCTGGCCTAAAATTTCATTTTGTCAGATGAAGTCATGCAACAGCAGAATTTCACTCCGTTTCCTTCTTCTGGCTTTTCCTTCTTATGGCTTTGTTTTAGAGCCACATATATTTATTACAGCAGAAAATCCTCTGCACAAAATTTCAAGTGATGGCATGCAACAGCAGCCTGAGTATTGCTGCTTCTTTTCTTTGTTCCTTGCGACAGGTATGGCTCCTAGCAATGGTAGTGGTCTTCATTAGCAGACGGCTAACACAGTCTGTCCAAGATCATTATCAGCAACTTCTACAACAGCGACCGGGAACACAGCCTATTCATTCACAATCAAGGCAGGCAACTATAGAGACATCTCAACAAAAACATGCACATATGAAGAAAATTATCCATGACCTGAATCGTTTGATTGAAAGGCCGATCAGCATTCATGCTGACGTCACTTTATTTAAGTAACAATTCACTTTATCTAAAAATATCTACAAAATGTGGTTAAAGCAGTCTTAGGGCTCTCGAGCTCATCCACAGGTAAAACAGTTTATATCTTTAGGGTAAAACGATGCATGTACTGCATTGTGGACACGCAAACGTGGTCTCTGTAAATATTCTCGTAGGAACTCCTTGAATTTCTCTTTGTACCACAGATGGGTTTACGTCAATAACATCAGTAGAGATTTTTTCAAATTCCTGATGGACCTCATACGCCAGAGACATATTGCCCGACATCGGTTTACACCTGTATCGCTCTCCTTTGTAGAGATTTTATCTCAAAGTGTCTTTATGTTTCTCTCCTCAGTTGGCAAGAAATGCCAGTGCTAGTGATCCGTTAGTGTTCCTGTTTGACCGAATAGACCGAGGACCTGATTTTTTGATTGATGTTTTGCTTTTGTTGTTTGTTTTGATGAAGGTTTATTGAGATAGAAAGAGCCTTGTATTTTTTCACAGATGTTGCTATTGCTGCGGTCTAGTGCTATGGTGACCCAAAGCCTTCGACCATGGTATCAGGATACACCAAACAAAATTACATTATTCCTATCAACGTCCACCACCTTCAAGTTCTTAAAACATCCGCACCTCTGGGATAAATTAAAGATATCTTATCAATTTTTATGCTATTCTTTATTTTAATAGTAGCTGAACTGTGAGTTTGTAATTAGAATTATTATAAGTGATTTCATTTGCATTTTAGTGAGTATTTTAGATTATGTCAATTCATTATTGGATCTGTAATTTCATTGTACAAGATTTCTCATAAGGCTTCGCGTATTTTAACCACACTGCCTTAAATCTATTGTGGATCCTTTCATTCCAAGAAAATTGCAATTGTCTAGCTATCGCTATGCTCCGTCACTCGCTTCGACCAGCGAGGACGCCTGTTATTAAAAAGGGCACAGGAGAGTTTAGCGCCCTCCTTCGAAAAGATTTTCTCTCGAATCGTCCGTCAAGTGGCAAAAGCGCCTTCGAGGGTTGGTTCAAGGTCGTACGAGAAGGAGTTAAAAGATACCGTCACTCTTTTAGTGATTTATTGATAAAGATTCCAATGAGAACAATCGAGAACGGGATATATCATAGTGTGATCTTGTTTAGTCTTAAGAAGTAAAAAAAGACTGGCGGGAAATTTCCATGTGATGAGCATTGTGTAATGATGATAATTTTGTAGATATGTTACTTAAAGGTATACAGTCACCTGTGATTTCAATATGCCCATAAATGGTTAAAAGGGCGTTCCTTGGTATTCAAATGCCCATGTGAGGGCGCTGTTTTAAAAAAGCGGCCACCGCTTAAAATCTGTGATTCGTTAGATTTACTCTTTCCATGGTTACTGTGGCAAAATTGGAACAGGTGACAGTATACCTTTAAGAAAAGTATATAACTTTGTGGAGAATGTATATCAGAATTTGAGACGCGGAACGCGACATTGCAATCTTATAATAAATGTCTAAAGTGGTGCTACTATATAGTAACATCTTGGTGTATCAGCTTCAGTTACTGAATGCATTATGATACAGACTGGTACCTCAACTCGTATTCCCTAACAACGAGCGCTATACACCGAATGAGCTTGGTAATTGCAGGCACTATTGATGTCTACGGGTTACTCTGATTCATACCTGTCAAGCACTAGCACAGTACGTTTCAAAGTTTATGCTCAGTAAATACCACGACTCAGGCGGAACTTTTACCGTGACAGAGTGGCACAAGACCATATCATGGGAATCATAATCTACAGTCTCTCTACAACACTTCCCATTACGCTTGATGCTGCTATGATTGCAGCCCATTACAGGTTCCTGTCGGATATTGCCGGATGCAGCTTGTTCATTTGCAACACTTTGCTGTCATGTTTACAACCCTTTATTTATCCACATTGTTGTATACGGCTTGCTTTTTCTTCTCCCTCATTTTGGGCCGGCTGCTTTATTTTTCCGCTGGTGGGAGGATGTATTTGCAAGGCAGCGCCACTAAAATGATTCTCAATGTTTTAGATCTTGCTGCCACTTAACAACAGTTTTTTGTCGCATTTGTCTCTATATTCGTGTTCATTGTAGCAGTTGCTAATTTTGCACAGTGATCAGTTGTATTATCCGGCTAATTAGGTCTCTTGCAACCACTTTACTGAGACTCAACTGATTTTTTTATCTGCCTAGTTTCCTTTGTTTCAACTAAGGCATGGCTGTTTGACGAATGGGTACACAACACATGAAGGCAGCTAGCTCCAACATCACTGGACGCAGAGTAATTTGCAACTGCTGCAGCATCTGCAAGGGCTACAGGACAACAATAAACAACATCCTCTTTATAAAGTGTCCATTGGAATGTCGTTTTCTGTCTTTCTTCTAGGCCAATACAGTTTGCCTTCTAGATCAATATGAAGCTCTTCTTTTTGTTCATAGACTTCCAAGTTATAGCAATGACTGTTCTATCTTAAAGTGTACAAATGATTTTGCCTGATGTTTTATTTAAGTTGTTACGGTAGAAATTACCACACACACTCAGTGAATACGAGAAGCGCACTGTTGAGTTGGATAGTAACCAAAATTATTTAAAAGAAGCTAAAATACTCACAAATAATTGAAAATTATGCAAAAGTTACCCTACTTGGTCGAGAGCTTTGAGTATTAACCAGTCCTTTTGAGAAAAAGTCCTCGGAGTGTGGTTTCAATCAAACAGTCCAGTTTTTAGTGCGACGTCGCATTCAGTACACAGTCCACATCTATGTGTTGACGTTTGCAATAGCGTTTTTTCCTCTTCCTCCTTTACTTACTGAAGAAACAATCATTGACTGTCCTGCAATATCTGCGTTATTTCTGTAAACTCTAGTAACGTTCTCTATACATTCCGTTGTGCAGCATACGTTCAGGTCAGACAGGCTTGTACAGCAATCCCAGTCAGACAGGCGAGCTCCTTTCAGATATTGTGCAGTCTCCTCATGTATTTTGACAACGTGTCTATATATGTTCGATGTACACCTGGTCGGCAGCAACGTTAAAATGTCCACCGTATAAAATTTATATAAACTCTTGGAACACAATAGGTGACGACATATTATAAAGCTCTCGAGCTAAGCTATTAATCTCTCTCGACCAAGCTTACAGAAATGAATATGGAGCATCGCAACAAAGTTCATTTACTTATTTAAAATATGTTTTAATGACCTTTCCAAAGGACTTAGGCATTGTCACATCTAATTACATTAATTCATCACCTTTCATTGGTAAGTTAGACCTTTAAGTAACTATAAAATATTATTTCAGACACTTGTCTTTATAGACAACATAGACAACATGCTCAATTTGCAACAACCATTAGATAAGTTTATTTGTTGTTTGCCAGTCCTCAAAATCTGGTGTGTGTATTATATGTTACTTCGATCACAACTAAATCGTCCATGTTTCATTTTGTTCTCCTAATTTTCATTTATTGTCCAGTAAATACACTGAACAACAATATAGTTAGCCAGAATCAAATGTTGCCAATTTCCAGGCAGCCGCAAATGTATTTGAGCGGACTTCTATCTTTATGGCAGTGGCTGTTCTGTTTTTTCACATGAGAGTACAAATGATTTCTTTAAATTTCTTGATGTTTGTGTACTATATGCTACTTTGATCACTACTCAAATATTAATTTCTCATTTCGCTCTCTCGAAAAGTTCAATTAATGTCGACTCAGTTTTTAGAAGAATTGGAGAGTCTCACTGCCGAAAGCGAGGAGAGTCAATTCTGTAAGTATACTGGTGGGTGTTTATCCCATAACATCCTATGACACATTGATAAAGAACTGGTGGTACGCCGTCTGTTAATTTGTCACCTTTTCTAGCTATAGGATGGATTCTCCAGCAATCATGGTAGGCGGGTGAGTGGCAAACATAGAACAAATAAGTAAAGAAAGACTTTCGTCATTCGGATAAACTTTTACCGAGCGTAATTATCCAACGTGGCGACTGTGAGATTAATGCCTTTTTCTTTTAGCATTCTTATCACCAGATTATTTTTCTAAGATGTACTCCCTATTAAGCAAAATAAAATTCGAGATCACATACCGTGACGAAATTTCAATGTACTCAAAAGCTGTTGTTTGTGATATCGTTCATTTACAGAAAGAAGCAAAGCGTCACATGGCAGAGATCGCTAGCTCATACGCCGTCAACCAGTGCAACAACCGAATCGGATTTTTAGTGACAGGTCAAAGACACGCACCGCATAGGGAGTATGTCTATGCCAGATAGTTGAAATACGATTGAGTTAGACAAAAATTGGGTTATTTCACAGTAAATCTCATCGGTTTTTCAAATACAGAAACACGCATGAAAGATAGCATTTCTGTCAGCAGTCTTGAATTCCGTTTGTATACTATGGATAGAAGAGCAGTTCTCGGTAAATATTACTCTCGAATTTTGATTGATTTCGATAAATTTCAAATCTGTATTAAAGTTTCACTTTAATCAGACGTAAACTTGTAATACAAATGCTCACCTATTATTGTGAAAATTCGCTGCGACCAGATTATACATCTGCTAAAAATCTGTCGTTCGCCTACATCGTCGTGTAGATATAAAATTACCAAAATAGACTAATTTTAACCATTATTTTGTACATTCAAATGTAGCTACTTCAAAACGTAGAAATTATCAACCGTTTCATTCGCTTACGAAAGCCGGGCATAAGCAAAGATATTATGGTTGGAATATTTTGTTGTTAAATTATTGTAAATATAATACATAGAAAAGTTTCAGGTCAAATACTACTTTATTTTGATTAATTAACCTCTCTTTTCTCCAAAGGTATTATAAGATAGCTGTAAATTTGTTGTACTGAATAACGTGAAGCTGTTCCTTTCGAATTCGATCAATTTTGTATAGATACATGACGGGACAGTTTTGTAATCTTTTGGTCGAAACATTACCTTCTGTAAAACTTTGCGACTGACAGTTTTTAAATATCTTTTGTCGGTAGCAAGGGATGACTCCATTCAAACTTATTTAAAATGGTGGTGAAATTTTCGTGTAATTTATGTTAACTTCTCGCTTTTTTGCGACGATTTCTTCTCTGAAATTCTCTCTCTGGTTTCGAATTTCACTTCGCATTCCTGATTTTTTCAGTGAATATCTTCCAATTTTGCCAAAACATCTCATTTTATGTAAATATCCAAATGAAGCTTTCAAATTTGTTCTAGTGATGATGAAATTAACGAATTATTCTCTGAAACCACGTGGTTAGTAGCTTCGAAAGGTCAAGCAATGACAACAGATACGTCTAGTATGACAACAAAACGGTCTTCAAAAAAACGTTGATACGTACGAGATTCCAGTGTGAGCCTTTCTGTTCGGTAGAACTGATAATGAACGAATAATAAGTTTAAGACAGAGGTAAACTTAATATGGATATTGTCTGAAATCGTACCAGCACTTGAAAGGTACGACGACGACATGGTCTAAACACGAGCATTACAAGGGCCTATCCAAGCATGAATATATAATTAAAAGAATTCCAAAAAGAAAATATAGTACTGGCAATCATCAAAGATCCTGCAAATATCATAAATCACTGATGAACTCTTAGTTAACTCCTCTAATGGCTCTGTGACCAGAGTGCTAACAATTTTAAATGATTTAAGGCCCTCTACACATCTATTCCCTATGATTAGGGCAGCCTTAAGGAGCTCAAGTGTTCTCTTGACCGCTGCTTGGCTGAATTAGTTCTAACTTTAAATCGTTTCACCTTTAACACTGAATTTTACACCCAAGTTGGCGGTGTTGCCATGGATACACATCCCCCGATGCTGCAAAGAATCCCTTCCCCTTTCACAATGTTTACACGCTCGCCATATTTGCTCCCATCAGAAGGACTTTGAGCACCAGTTAGGGACGTCGGCAAAAAAATAATCCACCGGTTCCCCCAGGCCGAAGAAACTGCAGACCAGTCCCCGGACCAGTCCCATAGTACTTGATTCACTGCAAGGAGTTATCCTTGCTCTGTAGTTGACAAAGATGCTCTAACACTCAGAGTCGACAGTATTTTATTTACTTTATACCTGAATTCAGAAATTTGCTGAAAAGTCGTGATAACGGCAGCCCATACTATTTCTTTAAAACTATGGTGGCTACTACCCGTTTGCGTAGCACCTTACAGAGAATAACGGGGTTTTTTTTGGCGTGAAGTGAATAAAATACTAGTCGATTCAGAGGGCAGTTGAGAAGCACATATAGGGATACGTTTTGGGTTCAAGAATGCCAATTTGGAACGAAAACAAGCTGTTGACCTAGGCTGACAGCAATATGTAGTAGTAGGTTCAAAAGTCACAAAAACTAAAAAATATTAAAGGCATGGCATAAATTACGGACATATAAACATTTCAGTAAAAATTACATGATAAAAATTTTCATGAAAAATTGCATGAAAAAATATTAGAGTTACGAAATGAAAACATGAAGCTATGATATAAAAACTACAGTAACTTCTGCAGTCTCATTCAGCCACCGTATTATGAGACAACGCTGAAGTCGAACTGGCAAAATTTACACAACCTGCCAATTGGGCTTGCTGCCGGCTTAAACTGAACGTGCTGGAATGTCACTTAAATAACTTCACTGGTTGCATTTGGATACGACAGTACAATATCTTCTTCGCCTTTGATCTGTCACTATGCCGACAAAAAATAATCTATTATAGACAATATCAGAGCCTGTCAATATGTGCGTACTGTTCCAATTAATTACTCTGTCACCCTTTGTGGATGTGTGTGAAAAAAGGGTTCCACATGACCTGTCAGAACCAGGTATTGACCAGTCTGGCAACTTACACAAAGTTTTGGTTTCATGTCTCTGCTGGAGAGTAGTGCAAGCTATTGTGTGCATACAATAGGCATAAAGTTCCAAACATTCAGTACCAGACGAGAGGGGCACTGCAATCTAGATCTCAACCCGCTCATACTAAACACACAATGTTCTATTGACACAACAATGTGGATGTGCAAACGTTTTTGTTAGACTTGATTTTGGGTTACTTTTAGTAAAATATTGAACTATTATGACACTTCAAATTAGCAGCATTTTTTCCAAGTTTTGCCTTCAACCTACAGTATTTTCAACTCCCCCTAACCCCATGAATGTATTTCAAGCGTCTCTAAAATGTCCCCTCCCAGACAGAGGTATCGGTCAACGCAGTCTCAGCATTGTGAAAATGTTCGTTGAATAAGGGACGTGGTAGATACAGTATTTTAGGCCGAAAGTATATTTGCGACCACGTCAAGTAAGTATGAGAGAACGGTTGAATGTAGGGGCTACGCTGTAACAAGGGAAAGGTAAACACACCAGGCCCAGCGTGCACTGCGATAAAGGTGAGATTTCCTCGTTGACGCCATAGCCATAAAGTTGGTCGTTTGACGCAATTGTAATGTTAAATAACAGTTTTTACTGATAATTGATCAAGTCACGTCGTCAAGAACAAAAACTGCATCGATTGAGGTCGTTTGGCAGACTACTTTGTGCATGATCATGAATGCCCAGATACTTCACGATAATGAGGTCAGCTCCACCAGAGAAGGTGACCAAGACTCAGAGAGAGAGACTGGTAAGCTATATGTGTAACACAATCGCCTGTTTCTAAAATTCCGCTCTGCCCTACGCGCCCCAGACCAAAGGGGACCCTGAGATCTGGCTGTTGTTGTTTGTATTGTTGTTTATGTTTACATATTAGTCGTGTTGTTGTTGACCAATAAAATTTAACGAACATGACTATTGTGTTGTTGTTGTTTCAAACCACGGTTGTAGGGACCGTGTACAAACGTAATGTAGATGCCATAATGGACGCTATCATTATTTGACCCTGTGCATGCAACTCGCTCCCACCGCACACTCTCTTCATATACTTACACTTATGAAGAGAGTGTGCGTTGGGAGCGGGTTGCATTGGGTCAAATAATGATAGCGTCCTTATACTGTTTCTTATGACATCTACATTACGTTTAAACACGGTCCCTATAGCGTTAACCATGGTTTGAAACAACAACACAATCATTATGTTCGTAATTTTATTGGTCAACAACAACACGACTAATATAAGCATAAATAAACACCAATACAAACAACAACAACCATATCTCTGAGTCCCCTTTGCAACATGTGTGTACTAATATACGCACGAGAAGAATATTCTCAAGCGTATATACACTCGTCTATAGGGCGCGTAGGCCTAGAGCGGAATTTTAGAAAAATGGCAACTGTGATATTTGAAGGATCATGTCGATCCCGTGACCAAAACTTACTGAACAAAAACTACAGGAAGATATGTAGTGATCAAAGATTCAGAAGGCCTATCAGTTGTTGACAGCTATTAATCTATACACCGATTGGGCAGGGAAAGGGAAAGCGAAGACAATGTGGTGATCGATGGCCTTTCACCTACTCTAGGATTTGATATATAAGGCCAAAAGACACAATTATACATAATAATGGGGGAGGGCGATAATCATTTACGGCCGTAGTGGGAGGAATTTAGAGGGTCATTCAAAAAATCAAAAGCTGAGAGAATGTTCCTTAAATTCGTTGGCATTGAAAGCGGAGGCAACTCATATGTTTTTCATTCACCATAGTGTCGAGTAAACAATTAAGCCACAAAATATCTTGGCGGTTTATAGGGATTGCTGTGAATTTCACATCGAATGGATTCACTTTATGTTTGGGAACTAGCAGCATTTATACAACGTCCTGAGATATTGGAACTTCTGTTCCTGGTCAACTAGTTCAGGTCTGCATCACATTTCTCAGGAAATGTCAGCACTAATGTAGCTGTAGCATTGTTACGGTGCATTTGTATTTAAAATGTGAGGCCGACATAAGCTGTATGACTTCTGAGCTCAACCAGAAACCGACGTGACAACATCTATTTCTAGTTGAACTCAGAGATAATGGTTCTGATCTGTATCACATCTTAAACATGCAATTATACCATAATTATGCTTATGCTACATAATATGGATAATTTATAGCAAGCAAATTTTAATTGCAGTACATTGCTATTGCACGTGCTTAACATAATAGTGATCGAGGAATTCATTCTTGGGTAAATTCACGATCGGCCTACTCTGAATCTTTTTTCTCACAATGTAGTAAATTCCTTGGTTGCTTTGATCTTGCACTTGTAGTTTTAATGATGCAACTGTCCCCAGAATGAAAAAATTATCCAAAGTATCAATTAATCAGGCTTTCATATCCAGGAACATAATATAGTAAACTCTAACATACATCACTTACCGACAGCGTATTTTTTATGAGACGTAAGAAATTACCATGTGTCTAACACTCTCATGAGATTCCTAAGAGATGTCCAATATCTATACTTTTCTTAATAATGTGATTGATTTTGAGTATGTTTTTAACAATTTGACAATAACAAAGTGAATATAACGACAGTTCCTTCGATGCCTACGTGACAAACATGTTAAACAAGCCTACTGAGTTGGTCTTTATATGTAAATGCATTTCTTAGGCTCGGGGATACTGAGACAGAAATTTTCAAGAATTAGGATGAATTCTTCAGACTTCCAGCTTAAAGTGACAAGTCCCTAAATACAAACTTTGCATTGCCATAAGGTTCTCTCGGCATGGGATAGCTCGTTAGTATTAAAAGACAATAAATCTTGGTCGTGAAACCTACCCTTTTAGCTTTCCAGGAAATACAACTGGAGATTAACAGGGGCTAGATCAACTATGCTAGACCCTCCACTCAGCCGAAAAAATATTGGCTTGAGCTGATACTTGACGGACGTCAACTCCCCCTAGCCCAATTAAAGAAAAATTAAACGCGTATTGCAATGGTCGACGCTACCTTTTTACGACGCGCGTATAAATATTTTGCAGTGGTTATCGTGATGCCGTCATGCTTTGTTGCACCGATTCCACATCTTTTCTGTTGAGTTTTCTTCATTTTATTATTTGCAAATTCATTAGCGGGCTTCTTGGATCTGTAAGGCTTCGTTCACAAAAATGGTTAGGGGGCTGGAGGAATTTATGGAGATTCGAAAATTTTTTGGGTAGTAGAGGGGGAACTTGAAAATTTTTTGGCTCCCTTTTACGTTTTACATTTCCCAGGTTTTTGTAGGTAATTCAATGAAAAATGAATATCATTTTTATGTCATCCAATTGTTGTAATGTTTATAATAGTTCAACAAAATCTAGAACCATTTTGTCACATATCATGACTTTTATCTTGAAAAAATCTAAACATGTGTAATTTTTCGTAAAAAATCAAACCTGAAACCAGTAACAGGGCAGAAACCACAACTGTTGATGATTTTTGCAACATTTCTGTGCAATATATCAACTACAGTTTTTTGCTGTTTCCCTACATCATCCTCAACCACATAATATTCAGTTTGTCGACAAATATACAAATATGTATTAGGTAATAATTTAATGAAAGTCCAGACTGACAGTCAGTTGTCAGTGATACAAATGCATGGTAAACATACATAGGCTGTGATAGCAAGCTGAATACTGAACAGTTCAACATGCTGTAGGGAGTAGAACAAGAACACAGTTGTATAAACTGAATACTCCTGCGGGCAGTGTCACTATCAGGTACCGCCTTGATACTGCAGCGTCACTGTCACTGTATATCCTAGAGATAGCTCTAACTCTGATGCACATGGTAGTTGAAGAGGCGTTTAGGTCAAATGACACTCATGACAGTGAGACATACTTGTACACAAGACCAGGCCAGAGAGCATGGAAGACCAGGAGACTTTAAAATTTATCGGGGATTTTTGAATTCTGGCATATGAGAATAATCAAAAATTAAAGAAAAAAGATCTACTAGGGCCACCATGCTTGATTTTCTTAATTTTCTCATTCTCATCATAAAATAATAAAAAGTAAAACTTTGAACAGTAAAGCCTAAATGAAAAAATATGTGACTAAATGGAATTATTTATTTTTTAATCACTTTGCCATTATTACACCCACAATTTCAGAGATGAAAACACCTGTTTGCTAGAAATTTTAACCTTAAAGTATTGTCAATTTGAATTTAGTAGCATCTAATTCATATATGCCTTGTACTTTTGAAACAAATGTTTGGTGGGTCACTGTGCTCAGTTTTTTTACAATATGACAATTAGCCAGAATTCACTTTTTGCCCACTCTCTCATGACCGCCATTTTGTGTGCTCTTCAGCTGAAGCAATTGACCTGTCCAGAGTTGGATTGATTCAAATTGGCTTTGAATGATAAATCCAAAAAGTTCACTGATGAGTTAAAAATTAAATAATTTAAGAACTTGCCTTAGGAATATGACTTTACAAACCTGCCAATAACAGTCAGTGCTGAACATCTGCGACCGGAACGGCGCGATACGTGTTTATTTATATTTTTTTGCGCGCACATCCTTTACTGATTTACAGGCTTGTGATATTTGGGGGAGCTTGATAAATTTTGATCATATAAAGGGGGATTGGAATTTTTTTAGGGAATTGAGGGGGATCTGAAAGAAAATAAGATTTCAATCGCGATTCTTCCAGCGCCCCCCCCCCCCAATCGTTATTTATGAACGCAGCGTATAAAGCAGCGTAGTAAGTCTTGACTTGAGTAGATCCATATCCGGCTTGGTAATGACTCCCGCAGAAGAGCGCCCAAAATGGCAATTATGAGAGAGTATGCAATTTGTGAATTCCTTGCTCTATTTTGCCAAACAGTGAGAAATTGAACTCGGTGATCTGCCAAATAATCTTTTTGATCGTACAAGACAAGACCTATAGAATTTATAAAGGTTTCAATTTTTTTTAGTTATGAATCTTTACTGTTTAAAGTTTTACTTTGTTTTATTTTGCGATGAGAATGTGAACGTTTCATTCACTGCCAGCGAATGGCTTGTTATATTGATTTTCAGCGATTTTCGTGAATAACGGTTACTTTTAAGCATCATTTTGTAGAAAATCAAGCAAAGCGACCCCGTATTTTTCTTCAATTTTCGATTATCCAATATACAGGATTTCAAAAACCTGATTCAAAGTATGGCAATAGTTTCAATTATTCTAAACGTATATCCTTAAGCCTGATCCTGTCCTTTAGCCTAAGTCGGAGAATGCAGTTAAATACTGTCAACTCGTCGAGGTGGATTTAGCACTCGATCAAAAGTTGGCGTCCAGTGTTTAAACCTTTTAATGCATAGCGAGGAGAGTTAGCTTTTTGTGAGATGGTTTACTTACGTTCGATAAACCAACTTCTGGAACATTACTAAAATATAGCTTCTCCATAGACAGGACGGTTCTAATGCCTATATCTAATTCTATGGCTTCTCAAACAATACACACAGTTTACACAACAAGTACTTTTTCGCCGGTAGCACTATTAAAGCCCCAATAGCTGCGAATTTTATGCATTATTTTCATAATTTTATTTTCAAACCAAAGTTGGTTCGTGTAAATGTGCTAACTGAAGGACATGTATAGAAGTATCACTGCTCGCTGATTTGGACCATGCCTACGCGTTTTAAGTGGTTAAACTACAAACGGGTGCCACACTCATAAAATTGCGCCTCGCAGAAAAGTACAAAAAATGCAGTATTTCCTGCACATGCACATCGTGATCATAAAAGAAACAAGTTATTTGCTATTTACTTGGATGCACAACACACGATGGCCAACATCTTGTTGTTGTAATCATTATTTTCACTGTCACATGATTGGATTTTGAAAATGGCGAGAAATCTAAAATGATGTCGAAACATTTGAATTTACATGCCACTTTCGACACTTATGACAGTGGTATACACTTTTTCAGTGTTTTATGGGTCTTATTCAAAGAAAACTCTTGGAAAACGAGGGATATTTTGAGATCGCTTTATTACACATTTGCAGCTAGTGGGACTTTAAATTTGTACCTGTGTTTGTTGCACCATAAATCAACAAATGTTCGTTCATGCACATACGACACACTGAAGAGGTTTTCGCCCATAAGCAACGTTTTGCTCAGTCTCTCTTTCATAGTAGGCCACCCAGTCTTTTAGACATTGTCCATATCGTCAACGAGAAGCTCTACAAAATGTGTCGATCTTTGTAAAATAATAAAAAGCAAGTAAAACGTATCTTTGTTAGTTAATACCTTGTTAATTCCTTACCAAGCATCGATCGTGATTGGCAAGGTTGATCTTTTTGGTTAGTCCGATTGGTGTCGACCAAGTTGACTGTAGGCCGATTTGACTTTGAGCCGAGACTACGGGGAGAAGCATTTAATTTCTGTTGGGTGCAGGATTTTTGGAGCTTTTAGGCACGTAATGGAGAAAACAAGGTAATTTGATCATGTTCTAGATTGAGCAAAAGTTGATCCGACAGAGAGAATTAACAAAAAAACAATAGTAGCAAGTGTGCTGAAATCAGCAAACTGGGAAATTCGATTCTCTCGTATTCTCTGGAGGATCGTTATACGCGACGGTCTAGCGAAGTATTGGCTTCAATGGCGCGAGCGCCTCACCATCATTCGACAGTCTGTTGAACTTTATTCCTGAAATTTACTCTGTCTTGATATCTATCAGTCGACAGACTTTAGTCTACTTTGAACCTTGCTGCAGTTATGAAGCCAACAACTTCCTCCGGCGATTCCCCACCATTGGAAATCGCCAGGAAGTCGTGGGCTACGGAACTGCTGTGAATCATATAAGAATTAGTAAGCAGTCTTGAGTGTTATCATTGTAACCATGCTTCTATGCCAGCACTTTCACTTTGCAGGCAGAAACCAGTTCCTTTATTTAATTCCACTGCCAATACTCTGGAGTTTGGCAGCACAGCTCAAACGCGAAAACGTCCTTAGCCCCACTAAAAAAATATTTCTTAATTTGTTTTTGGAGTTTAGGTAGAACGAGCTGTTTAACCTGATTAGTCTGTTTAGTTGAATGGATGAGTGGCGCTGATTTACAGAAAAGTATGGGATTAAAGGTTTCAGAACAAGCGACCTAGCGGCCGATATAGCTCCGCTGTGTTTATGTAGAGAATAACTATTTTTGACACATGTTGATGAAGAAGGTGGAAATCTTTGATAGCTCAATGCAGTGGCCAGAAAAAAGTGGCTAAAATAGCTGCAAAAATACACAATTGAAGATTTCATCATACTTTGAATATATCACATCGGATCATCCCTAAGAACATGTCAACCAAAGCTATCTGATGAGTAGTTTTTTGAGAATAAAATTTTCTGACCAAAAATGGCAACAATTGCCCCCAAAAATAAAAATTGCAGATTTCATCATAATTTCAATAAATATCATTTAGTTCATCTATAGAAAACTGTATACCAAATTTCAAAGCTATGAGTAGTTTTGGAAATACACATTTTTTGACCAAAAATGGCAAAAATTGCCCCCAAAATACAAAATTACAGATTTCATCAGAAATTCAATACATATTACTTAGCTCATCTGTAGAAACCTGTATACCAAATTTCAAAGCTATCAGACCAGTACTTTTTGAGAAACACATTTTTTGACCAAAAATGGCAAAAATTGCCCCAAAATTACAAATTGCAGATTTCATCATAATTTCAATAAATATCATTAAGGTGATCTGTAGGAACCTGTATACCAAATTGCAAAGCTATCAGATGAGTAGTTGTGGAAATACACATTTTTTGACCAAAAATGGAAAAAATTGCCCCAAAAATACAAAATTGCAGATTTCATCATAATTTCAGTAAATATCATTTAGTTCATCTGTAGGAACCTGTATACCAAATTTCAAAGCTATCAGATGAGCAGTTTTGGAAATACACACTTTTTGACCAAAAATGGCAAAAATTGCCCCAAAAATACAAAATTACAGATTTCATCAGAAATTCAATATAAATTACTTAGTTCATCTGTAGAAAGCTGTATACCAAATTTCAAAAATATCTCACCAGTTCTTTTTTAGAAATACATTCTTTGACCAAAAATGGCCAAAATTGCTTTTAAAATGCAAATTTGCATATTTCTGCACAATTTGAACAAATCTGAAAATCAAAGTGAGACTTGAGTGGACACCGTGGGTCATCAGTGTATTAGGGAGATGTGTAGATATTTCATGGATAGTGTTTGACCATTGCACATTAAATAAGGAATTGTGTGTTAACACAAATCCAGTTTGTAAGTCCACGGAGCTAGGCCGCCTGCAGAACAACATGTCCCAAAGTCACTTTGCATTGCTGACGTAGACATCTTATTACTGGCTATCTAACTACTCATCTGCTGACGTAGACACCTTAGCATCCGCTATCTTGCTACCAATCTTTCTTGCGCACGGCACTTGACCTAATCCTTGCTGCAAGCTTCTGGTCCAAGTTCATTCATTCTAGGCCATCAGGCTGTCTGCCAAGCTATCGCACCACCAACCCCATCTCCTCCTTGGTTCCACTAGTCTGCTTCCCACTGTGGGCCGTCCATTGCATGTACTCCCACTCAAGAAGGTGGTCTCCACCGGCCCGGTGGAACCACTTTCACTTTCGGCTTTCCAAAGGTCTGCAATCACAACTTTGCAACCCAAACCTTTGCCCAGGAAGCAGACTGGCGGAGACCCCTCACCCAATCTTTGAGTTATTTTGTGCTTAGTTTTGAAGTGGTTTTTGCCTAGATTTTACTTTCGTAGTTTTGCTTGACATTGTATTTTCCGTAGTTAGGTTATCACTGCTTTGTATTTGTCCACTGTTGCTTATTAAATTCCTTGAACACCATATCCTGTGTAGCGGTGTGTGCTTACAAATTATTTTTGTGAGTTAAGCGTACTTATAAGTGCGTCTAGCTCTTAGTTTGGTAATTATTTAATTATGGAACAGCATATGTTCATCAGACAGGCGATCATTAAATGTGCACACTAATTTAGAATGTAAGGCTTAGATTTCTATAGAAAAACTGGATATACAAAAAATTTTGAATTTGTTTGGATGCATTATTGATTCACTTGAAATCATCATCGTACCGGTAGACAGCGAGCCTCATTGTGCTCAAGTTTGTGGGAATAATCTGACATAGAATGTAATTTAAAAAGAGGATTTTCATTGATAAATAGCATAGAGAGTAGTAGTCTCTCTGTACAGACTGTAAGTAGTGACAAAGAAATGTCAATACTGTCATACACAAATTATAGAGTAGGTATTCAATGTGAATAAGAAATCTACAGGCTTACTGACCATTTTCAAAACTGAGAACAAAGTGTACTGAGAAGTGGAGAACTGTATCGCACATGACAATTTGTGTAAACATTTATTATTCTCAGTCTTTGGCGCAAAACATCACTTAACAGTGGTGAGAAAGGGGATGACTAAATTTATGACCGATAGTCTACTAATGATAAATGAACATGCATTTCTGCTTATTGGAAATGAGTGTTATTTGTATTGAAAATTATTTTTTTTCCATTCAAATGTCACATTTATGCATGTGAATTGAAGGCTGCAAATATTGGCTTATGATCACTGAAATAAGATTCAAGTACATGACCTTCAATAGGATCAATATTGGTGTAGATGTGATCAAGGCATGAATTATAATCAGTTGTTGGAGAGTGTATCAGCTGTTTGTAATCATATGTTTCTGTCATTAACTGTAATAGTTTCTGTTTTCTGACAGAATTGTCTTGCATATCTACATTAAAATCACCGATTATGACAATGGGGTCATTGGGATGAAGTTTAAGATGCAGGTTGAAAATTGCCTTTTCAAAAGTTGAAATTACAGTATTTGGATTACAATATGTACCAATAATTTGCAAGATACCAATAGGTGTTTGATACTTTGATAGTGTGAATTCAATGCCACCATAATCAATGCTTTGTGGTGTTTCAAAATAGCCATGTCTGGAGTAAATAACAGTGCCATGTGCTGATCTCTGATTTCCTGATGATGACCCATCATGTCTGTAAGTTACATAGCCTGGTAAGTCATAACTGGAACTATCATTTGGAGACAGTTTTGACTCTGTACAAATGATCACATCTGCAGCTGTTAAACTGTAATCACATGCAACATCTTCATAATGGGCATGTAATGATCTCACATTTTGATGCGCAACTACAAAATAGGTCTCATTGTATTTGTAGGGAAATTGTAAATTTGGTTGTAACATTGCTTCAGTGCGTAAACGATTCATTTCTGTTTGAACATCACTGCTGACTGTTATATTTTTTGGATGCAGATTCAGAATATGAAGACCTTCTAGATGAGTTACACGACTCAGTGCAACATAATGTAGATGATACTGTTTTTGTTTGGCAGATCTACAACAACCTGTTGGAGTGTGTCACCTTGTGAACGATGTATTGTTTTTGCACTAGCTGGACGAATAGCAAATTGTTTTCGTAAGACTTCAGCATTTTTATAACGACCTACTTTGAACTGTCTTGATATTTTTTGTATTGGAGTCCACTGAGCTTTGATACCACTGTGCAGTAGATGTTTCTTGTCATGACGTGTTTTGCGGCCTACAGACTGATCATCAAACTCAATCCACAAATTGGTGACATTGTTGTTATCTAGTATATCAATGAATCGGATTATTCCTGATGCACCATTTATGAGGCCATCTTCAACTGATAAATTTATGCAGAGGTCAATTCTCTGTCCAATGGCAATATGCAATGTATGTTGTAAACCCATTGTCTTTTGAGCTGCTTTTGGAACACTCTTTAGGATTTTAGTTTTAACAGCTTGATCAACATCACCATAACTGTGTCTACTGCTTCAGTGGTTGTCTTAAATCCTGTCAATTTGTTAAAGGCTAGGATGTTATGTGAATCAACACTGGCATTGCTGTAGAAAATGTGGACTATGTCAGTAACATGTTCTGTAGTTTCATCTTCATAGTTCAATTGCACAATACGAGTCTCAAGGTATTTAATGTCATTGTCTGTATGGTTTCCTTCTCGAAGTCGGTTTAGTAACTGAGCAAAGTTTGCATCATCTTTTTGTCTCATTATTTCTGTTAATTCAAACATTGTAAAACATTCTTGCCAAAGATTTGTTGCTAAAGGCCCATAGTTCACATTTAGATCTTGAAAAATCCAACCATCAAACACAGGTTTGAGTTGAACAAATCACCACTACTAATGATACTGACACCACCAAACAACTTCTTGTTACCCATTATTTGCTGCAGCCGTAGATTCACATAATGGAACATGCCATTACCAACCATTGAGATTTCATCAATAAATATTACTTTCAGGTTTCGATACTTTGCTTGCAATGTATTGAGCTTATCTGTTGAGAGTGCTCTGTAGTGAAAACCTTGACTAGCAGGTATTTGAAGTGCACTGTGAATAGTAGTACCACCAAGATTGTATGCAGCTTTTCCAGTTGGTGCCATTAGAATCATTGTGATAAGGTCAGGGTTTTCACCTGGTAGACTTCCAAGGTATCGTAAGAGTGCTTGGTATATCGCTTTGACTACCATAGATTTGCCAACTCCTGCTCCACCTGTCAGAAACAGACATAACTGAGCATCTTTAGTTTTTACCCAGTTGAGAATATGATAAAATATTTCTTTCTGTTTCTCATTTAGTTTCCTAACAAGATTATGGAAATCCTGCTTGTTCATTCTGGGTTGCTGTAAATCCTCAATGCATGGGTTATTGACAGCAATACCTAGGTCTTGACCAATATCATAATTTGAATGTTCAGGTTTGTCTGGATTGAAAGATGCATAGTCATTGTTTTCAATTGAGCCCTGGTTAGCATCTTGTTCATCATTGTGTATTGCATTAGGTGCTACTGTACTCACAGCATTATTTTGTTCAGCGTTTTCATTCTGCAGATTCTCTATTGCTTGCTGGAGAACTTCAGCATTATGTTGGTATTGACATCTCTTTGCATCTATGTCTGCCTTCAACTGCATATATTTCTCTTGATATGAATCACAATTCTCAATGAGTTCACTTTCAGATTTCCAAGGATGAAACAGCATTAATAGTTCTCTGTAATGATTCTCAGGTTCTTTTGCTTTGTGGAAGTTAACATATCTAATTACTTTACATTTTTGACGTTTTTTGTAGATCAGTCCTCCAACTTTGTATGAAACATGTGACTCAGATGATGGTTGTACAAGTTCATCATCAACATTGTCATCATAGTGGTTTGTTTGATTATGTTTTGTGTCATCTTTGTGGAAGTCAAACCAAGCTGCAAAATCTGCCAGGCACCATGCCAAGAGAGGTTTTGGGCGACGTTGGTACTTTTTAATGAGACTGTCAGTTTCTATGTCAGTTGATTCTGGAGGCATTCCTTGAATTTCACAGAGTGGTTTCAACAAAATTGTGCGACTGTCTGGTGGTGATGTATTAATAAACACAAAATCACGTGTAGCACGGCGCAGTGACATTTGAAGTACCAAATATACAGCTTCTTGAGCACTCACTTCTACATGGTTAAGAAACTTATTTCCAATATGTCTAACTCTGTCTTTGATATCTTTATTACCTTCTCTTGCTTCCTTGGTGGCACGCTCTAGTAGGTTACTCATACCTCGCTGAGCCTTACTTATGTATGACACAATGTACATCGCACATGCATATGGGTCTAGAATAAACTGAATATCCATATTTGCTCTCCAAGCTTGTAGTAATGTTAAATTGTAACTATTAATTCTGATATCATTTGGTGTTCTCTTGAGAAAAACCTTGTCAGTTGCAAGTGATGAGCGAATAGCATCAATGTATGTTTGCTCATCAAGTTTGAGTTTGGACAGAAATTCCTCAAATGTGATATCACCACCCATACACATATTATCCAATTCCGCTTTATTTTGACATAGTGCTCTTTCAGATGATTTGTGTTTCCTTCCTCTGGACAATCAGATTCAAGAGGAGTCAGTATCATTGTTTTTTGGCATTGGTGGCAATGGGAAGCCAAATCTACAGACACATTGTCCCTTCTTTTTGCAGGTTTTGGCATGTCTATGTAGTTGCAGGTTGATCAGATTTTGCAGTGTCTCATCATCAGAATTCATTAAATTTTGACAAGAGATGTATCTGTCAATGAGTCAGTGATTGTATCATTATCATCTTTATCATACTGTGGAGCATCTTTGATCCATACCAGCATGTGAATATGTGGTGATCCTCTCTGTTGAAACTCAACTCGATAAAAGCTATCTGCTATTTCACCAATAGGATGAAGAGAACTCTCTAAGAAATCATGAAGAAATCGTTGTACAGAATAGTCAAAATGTCTTGCACAAGTCACAGGATCAGACTGAATCAATTCACATTTGTCTTTCCAAGTCATTTGACTAATCTCTTCATCAGTGTATAATTTGTGATGCACAGTTTGTCCAAGTATTCGTAGTAAATGATGCCATCGAGTTTCTGCAGCAGAAAATGAGAGGAAAAATGTGGGTAGTCCTAGCTGACGAATCATTGCAAATAAATCTCTTTTTGCTTTTTCCCAATATGGTGGTGATCCTCGGACAGTTCTCAAAATTTTGTAACCTTCATCAAGATGCAACACATTTTGTACTTGCTCATGAGATTGGAAAGAAGCAGCTTTCAATTGTTTGCCTTCAAATTTACATTTACGTAGAGATAATGTAGCTTTGTCTTGTATTTGCTTTACTTGTAATTTCTTAAGTTTGAAGAAAATGTTCGGCACTGATTTAGCAACTCTCCTGTCTGAATGTCTTAGTTCCCATTTACATAGTGTACTGTAATGTACAGGTACTTTTGTCTTTGGTCTAGGTTGGCCAGCAAATATTGTAGGAAATGACAACTCTTCAGAATATTTATCTTGAAACAAACCCATCGGTTTATTGCGTTCTCCTGGAGCATAGCAGTATGCACCATCATTGTCAATATCAGTTGTTTCAGGTGTAAGTAATGTATCAAGATTTCCTGTAGCACGGTCATCTATGTTTGTCACTTCTGTCCACTCATCATCAGATTCTGTGTCAGATGTTACATTTGTTTGCTCTGGCAAATTAGGACAGTCTTTTGTGTTACTTGTTTTATTTGTGTCATTTTCGGTATTTGTTGTTACATGTAATAGATTCTGGTGGTTCTGATCCCTATTACTTGTAATTTGTGCTTTGTTTATGTTCAGTTCACTGTCAGCATTATCTGTCGTATATGTAATAATCTTATCAGTTGTGGCAGTATGTGTTACTGAATGATCCGAGTCATTTTGATTTATACCTGTATGACTATCTGATCTGTTAGATTCATCTGTGCATTGTGTATCATCAGTTGCAATTTGTTTATCAGAGTTGTCTTGAGGTAAAAATTCTTTCCATTCTTGCTGTTTATCTTTAACTACACCAAAATGATTTGTGTGGGGTGAGATAGTGACATTTTCAGACTTGTACAGACAAGAATTTTGTACTAGCCACTGTGCAGCATCAACAACTTTCTGTGGTCTAATATTTTGCACTTGATATGCATGTTTGTAACTTTGTTTTCTTTTTAGCTTTAGTGGTATTGTTTGTGATGCATCTAATGGGCGTGGCAATGTGTTAACAGTTGTAGATATATCACATGGTACGTTTACAACATTCCCTCGTAATGAAGTCTGTTGTCCTCGAGGTAGCTCTCTCAACTGCATAAATGGAATACGTAATGCAACTAGTCTTTCTTCTAATGGATGAAGTGCAAGCTCTTTTGGTAAAGTTGGAAATGACATGTTGTTATGCACTGCACATGGAGGAATGTTGCCCTTTTTCAAATATGAATAACATGTTGAGCAAAGCCATTGCACATCATTATCATCATGTGTTATCCTGAGTCTAGTTATAAGTGGCAGAGTGTCTTTGATATTGTTGTAATTAATCAAAGTTTTTCTGTACCAGAGCTGACTACAACATGCACACTTATAGTGAGGTCCATCAGAAATACTATTGTGGAAATATTCTATAAGTTCTTGCACATTCAGTTGTGTACAGTGTCTTTGGTTCTGTTTTTGCCTGTTGTCATGTAAACGTTCTTTTGCTCTGTAATTTTCATTGGTCCGTCTTTGCATCATAGCAATGGTGTTTCTTACCTTTTCCTTTTCACGATATGCAATGTTCAGTCTGGATTTTCTCATTGTGGTAGCATTTGCTGCTTTCTCTTTTAGTCTATGAAATACATTTAATCGCTTCTTTGACTTTGAAATTTTATTTTTCAGTCTTTCTTTTTGTTTGTAGTGGGCATCAATTCGTCTATTTTTCTTGAATAAAGCGTTTCTGATTTTCTCTGTACAAATGTATGTCTCATCTAAACGTCTGTTTTTCTTTCGAATAACGTCTTTCTGTTGTTCTTTTGTTTTATATCCTTTATCTAAACGCACTGCTCTCTTTCGAATTACATCTTTCTGTTGTTCTGTTGCTTTGTATTGTTTATCTGTACGCACTGCTTTCTTTCGAATAACATCTTTCTGTTGTTCTGTTGCTTTATATTGTTTATCCAAACGCATTGTTATCTTGTACATGGCCTGATTCTGTTGTTCTGTTGTTTTATATCCTTTATCTAAACGCACTGCTCTCTTTCGAATTACATCTTTCTGTTGTTCTGTTGCTTTGTATTGTTTATCTGTACGC
Source organism: Ptychodera flava (assembly GCF_041260155.1). Taxonomy (NCBI): domain Eukaryota; kingdom Metazoa; phylum Hemichordata; class Enteropneusta; family Ptychoderidae; genus Ptychodera; species Ptychodera flava. The sequence goes on from NC_091943.1 coordinate 28,817,726, forward strand.
ACTGCTTTCTTTCGAATAACATCTTTCTGTTGTTCTGTTGCTTTATATTGTTTATCCAAACGCATTGTTATCTTGTACATGGCCTGATTCTGTTGTTCTGTTGTTTTATATTTTTTATCTAAGCGCACAGTTTTCTTACGAATTACATCTCTCTGTTGTTCTGTTGCTTTGTATTGTTTATCTGTACGCACTGCTTTCTTTCGAATAACATCTTTCTGTTGTTCTGTTGCTTTATATTGTTTATCCAAACGCATTGTTATCTTGTACATGGCCTGATTCTGTTGTTCTGTTGTTTTATATTTTTTATCTAAGCGCACAGTTTTCTTACGAATTACATCTCTCTGTTGTTCTGTTGCTTTGTATTGTTTATCTGTACGCACTGCTTTCTTTCGAATTACATCTTTCTGTTGTTCTTTTGCTTTATATTGTTTATCTCTGCGAATTGTTTTCTTTCGAATTAAGTCTTTCTGTTGTTCATTAGCTTTGTAAGTTTCATCTATCCGCTTGGCTCTTTTTCGAAATAAATCTGCCTGTTGCTCTTGTGCTTTGTTTTCTTCATCACATCGTTTTCTTTTCTTTCTAATTAAATCGGTTTCTTTCTCATTTTGTTTGAAATTTGGATCAGCCCTCTTTTTTTGAATCCATTCTCTCTTGCACTGCTGTCTACATGTAGGAACTGTGATGGAACTTGAAATGGGTTTCAGAAAATCATAATGTCCACTGTCTGGCATGGCATTTCTATAAACAAGATGGATAATTAATGGTCCATTGATATTGCCAACAGTGTCTATGGGTTATTTGCAGGGTCAAGATGTACTTGGATACATACATTATACACAATAGCAGCTGCAGTCAACTCAATATGACCTGCATATGTAGCTAACCTGGTTCATGTCTGCTCATATAGTGTGCATATTCCTCTTTCGTTTGGATATGCCACCTTGCATATTCAACTTTGATTACATCTTTATAATCATCCCAATGTGTAGTTAAATAATCAATAACACCAAGTCTGATTTGTATGTGGTAATCTTCAGTATTGTAGATCCCATAACTTATAGGACGATATAGACAATTGCCATCACCTCTGATTGAGACAATCTCATATTGGCTTTGGGGAAGACCTTCGGCTCTCCATGTATAATTTCTTTGCAAGGTTTGATGCTTTTTGACTTTTCTTTTTATTTTCATATTTGTCAGTGTATTTCTAAAATGTCAAGTTCAATTAAATATATAATGCACGTAAATATTAAATGTTTATTGTCAATGCCTTCACTATCAATGATAGTTCAAAATACGTGCATAGGTGAACTATGAAAAGCTCAGTATTTCTAGAAAGTATTCAGAAGGTACTGTAATTGGATATTTCAGAAGAGTACTTTCAGAATGTGCTTTGGAATACAATTCAGAATAACATTCAGACACTCACTATGTGAGATAATATTCTGTATATTCTAGAACTAACAAGCTCTGCTTGTTAGTATGTATTGTCAATGTCACTGTTGGATGTTGTTGTCAAATGTCTGTGTACTAAGTGTGTGTATTCTGATTTATTTTGGCTCTTTTTTTTAATTAGCAGCTGCAGTAAAGACACAGTGAATACCAGTACTGCAAAAGAAAGAAAAATATGTCAGAGATAGGTTGTCTAGCTATGATTCACTAAAATGATTTAAATTTCATATTAAATACTTTTGATTTTACATTCAAAGCACATTATGCATTTCCTCTGCGAACAACACTCTCCCAATAGCCACTGTAAAACTGAAATCAGATGTGATTCTTGATCAGTGTCATTATTCTAATTCAGCACAGATTTGTGCAATTCTGACATATAAATCCAATAGGAAACTAATACACCATTATCAGTTGATGTTTCAATTGCAGCTGGACTGCACAAAATTCACAATCTGTGTACAAAGTACCAACTATGTTATCATCACCACAAATATATGCATCTGAAATATCATTAGAATAATTTGCAAATTGTTCAAAAATTTTAGAACACTGCTAAACAAATATGGACTAAAGAAATAAAAAAATACACACTAAAGATGGGCTAAATTATTGAAATGAAATAACATACCAGTAATAAATATGCATATGTTGAAACAAACTGTGGACTACACTTCATTTTTTAACATTTTAAACAGAAATGTTTAGCCATAATTTGAACGCCACACTATGACACAGAGGGGTAATTTTAAAATTCGTTTTACAACCGAATGAAATTCATCGACCGTCATATCTTGAACATAGAAATGCCTTGCTATATTGTGAATATTTCCGGTGGCGATAGCCCACTGTCCGTGCACCGCCGTACAATGGTCGGAAAGAAAAATGCGCCAGTTACATTTTGCAACAGATGGGTTATAAACGTTTGATAATTGTTGTTTATTTAGAAGTGTTAAATGTCTTTACATATTCTTTGCCCCACTTCCGCACGCTCGTACTTCTCTTGATATCGCGTCTACTGAGAAAATTTACCTCATGGCCCCTATCGACATGCCGAAGGGCATGAAAACGCTTCCGCCAATCATAGCAACGATTACGTCTTACGATATCTTGTACTATGTAATGCCGAATGTATTGGAAAGCGTGCGGAAGAACGCTCAATCTGATTGGGCATAACAAACGCCATTGTGTTTAACGGGAATACGGCGTGGTCTACAAGTTCTATCGAGACATTTTGGCAAGTTTCACGATATCAGTGAAAATACAAGATATAGTAATCTACTAAAGTGAAACCAGGAGGGTCATTTGTTTTCAGACTCGGTATGTTAAAATGAAAATATATCCTAGTTTGAACCGTGTAAACACCACATTTCGCTTACTCCGCTCCGTGACGGCACAACCTTACAGGGGCCCCCGACTCGTACTCCACAAAGGTACGATGCCCAAAAACAACCAAAAATTCTCGCAAATCGGGGTTGAACTTTCAGTTTCCACTATAAGAATCATTTCAATCGAAGTGTGGTAGAAATCAGGGGAACGGTTGTTTTTAATGCACGCCCAAGCCCTAATTGTAAAACAATGGCGTCGTCATCACGCGACTAACATTTTTCGAATGAACTCCGTGAATATTGAAAACACTAATATTATATAGGGCTCAGCCCTTGGTGTCGCGCCAGGGGTTAAGATTGGCAATGTTATTTGTATTGATTCATGATAAACTGTAATTGTTACTTCATAAACGTTTATATGACAACTATGCCCAGTTTCCCTCTGATGAAAGCAGTTCACGTACACACGACGTCAAACCCTGCACAGGCTGCAGCAGGGCAGGTATAGATTTTCTGTAGCGTGTAAAAATTTTGGACAAAAATTGGCAATTTTTACAATGATAACAGCCTATGGCGTTAAACAAGGGACGTATTATGCAATAATTATCATTGCAATGGTAACCGCACTGCCCACCTTCCACTTGCAAGCTGAAAACTATAGCGTTCCGTCTAAAACTTGCAATTTTTGAATCTAATTATTGACACAGGGGGCGCTCTTCTATAATTCAATCCCAGAATTCTTTGCGTATGCCCCCGTTCATGTGCACGACAGTTTTCTCCGTTTATCTATATCAACGATACTTTGTATCAGCGACAAGGTGTATAATAACATTTACTGGCTAATAAAAGAGGTATATTTTATAAAAGGCATGTTATATCATAGTAATTTGTTTCGTATTTGTTTATTTACGAGTACTCAAAAAAAACAACATGGCGGCGCCCATCATGAGAAAGAAGGGTACACTTCCGGTTACTCGCATAGTATATTATGAATAAGCGCATGCGTAGTCAGTAAGCCGCTGGCGCGACTATTACAGTCGATCGCTCGTAAATTTAGATACTCTTTTTAAACTAGACCATAATTAGGGCCCATACTGTATACTCGATGTGTGGTGAGATGTTGCCACACGTTTTAACACGACTTATCAGTTTTAACACGACTTATTAGTGACGTGCTTTGGATAACCTTCGAGGCCGTTTCTTTCCGCACACAGCTTCTCACAATCTCACCTCTCATTCACTCACAGATATTATCGGTACACGCAAAGTTAACACATGCTCTAAATACGGATACAAAAATAAACCTCTTACCGAATGTCGTACTGGCTCCACTGGTGTGACTGCAGATAGACGTAGCAGGAACTGAATCTCGTAGCGACACACAGAAAGTATGGCTGCTTGATGCACGAGGTTGAAAGGCCAACGATGTTGAAGTTGGACTCAGTTTCGGATTCGGTTTCGGATTCGGTTTCGGATTCGAATAACTGTTTTATATTTCCAGCTTATGTTATTATTTTTTCGAAGAATATAATAACTACTGATACACAAGGAGATATTTAAACTAGATGAAAGTACTGCACAAATAGCATGTATTTTATCACATAAATGTAGCATGTATTTCATGACATAAATGTTTCACATATAATCATAATTTATAAAGTTTAAAAAATCAAAACACTTTAGGCAGTAGAGCAAGGAACTGTAATGCATGACTACACAAGACAAAACTGCTGAAAAATCAGTCAAAAGTTACAACTTATGAGCTGTCCATCTCAATTATGGGCATTATGCAGTTCAGACTATTCAAGCTAACAGTACTACGCACAATTCAAAGAAATGCATTCAATGCTATCTTTATTACGCAACATATTAACTGATAGTTTAGTCCGAGAGTTTAGTATGGTACATTCCAAATGCAATTTATGTTAAACAACATCAATCAAAACATCAAATTAATACAACATTTAACATTAAACCATGTGACACACATTGTGACATATAAAATGATTAAAGTATGTTTTTGTAAATATTGTTTTCCTTGCTCGACACTTCCTTTAAATTTTAAATTAGAGTGCTTTGAAGCTTTCTGTAATTTCTATTTTTAACCATTTTACTTGTGAATATATGCACACAATTTATGCCATGAAATATATGCATTGTTTTATTGTGATCTTATTTTCACTTTGTCTAGTGTGATTAGATATTATTTTAGCTGAAAAAAGGTCCAGGGAAAGTAAGGAAAATCCAGTATTCCACAGTGTAACAATTGGCTGAAAATATAAAATTTCTTTCAGTCTCTCGAATCCGAAACTGAATCCGAAACCGTGTCTAACTTCAGCATCGTGAAAGGCCTTACTGGTTCTGACCACTAAAATATGCAAATGAGCAATTAATTAATAAGCCACACCCACCAAAATCTAATCAGATCTAAGTCTCATCATGATAATACCAAATACCAAATTGCATGACATTGGACCTAAGGGTTCTTAAGTTATGAGTGGAACAAAATCTGTCTACGGACGGACAGACGGACGGACAGACGGACGGACAGACGGACGGACGGACAGACGGACACACACACAGACATTGTGGCGACAAAGGACACCTTTGGTGCTTAGCACCACGGTGTCCAAAAATCGTCCCTAGGACATATGTACCAAATATCAAGCTATCTGACTGGTAGTTTTGAAGAAGAAGATTTTTCAAGATTTTTTTACCAAAAATGACAAAAATTGCCTTAAAAATACAAATATGCAAATTTTACCACGATTCGAACGAATCTGACTGAAGTCACCCTAAGTAAACTGTATATCACATTTCAAAGCAATCGGACAAGCAGTTTCAGAGAAGATTTTTTTTACCAAAAACAACAAAAAATGCCCCAAAATACAAATATGCAAATTTCACCACGATTCGAACAAAGTAAGTGAGGTCACCCCAAGTGACTGCATATAAAATTTCAAAGCAATTGGACTTGCGGTTTTAGAGGAGAAGGCAATTGTTGACAGACGACGGACGACGACGACGACGACGACAAACGACGACCAAAAATCAACCTATTTGATAAGCTCCGCATCGCTGACAGCGGAGCTAAAAAGGAGAATGTAAACAAATATTATGCACAATTCGTAAAAGCGGTTATGCAAGCATATGAAAATATTATAGATTTGAATAACCTTTAAAATAGGTGTTTCTGCTATGTCTAATGATTTAATTTTGCCTGTACACCCATTCCGGCGAAAAACATGAGTCCATGACTTTAATACAAAACCACTGTCGACAGAAAATAAATAATTAATAAAACATACATACATACATACATACATACATACATACATACATACATACATACATACATACATACATACATACATACATACATACATATTGCAAGCAAGTCGGCAAGTGTAAATAAGTGATTAAGTTTACAAGCAAAGGTATGTAAGTAAGGTAGTGAGGTAGTTGAAGAAGGGAAGAAAGAAAGTATATATGGAATCCTACCAGAGTGATTGTTCATTTCGTAATCATCATCTCACAAGGCACGAATGTTCTTGTCTTGGAACATATAGTACTAGATAGATAGATAGATATTTATTATAGTGACTAGTGACATTACACCAAGCCTCAACGGGCTTATTAGTCACTTTTAGAAAGTGGTACAATTTCATATGAGGGACTGCGCCCAAATACATGAGAAAGAAAACATTACAAAGACTCTTGTCTTATATTATTATAGTGGTAAAAGGTCAATGACAAAGATTAATTCTTATCGTTTTTCGTATATTATGGATTGTCTTTTCCCATAAGCCCTGGCGATAAATTTCGCCGTACTTCGACTAATGTTCTGATACTCTTTCAAGCCAAGAATGTAATGCCTAGTTTTCGGAGAAACCCAACCAGTGTCTCCAATCACAGCTGCAGTTGGTGCAAATCTATGTACACCGAGAAAAAATCGCAGTGCTCTGATTTGTACTTTGTTACAATATTTGTCAATGTTAAAGCCCCAAACACTTGAGCAGTAATCCATTATCGGAACCACACAACTATCAAAGAGTTTTGTAAATGTTTGGAATCCCATGTTTACTATAAACCATTTTCCAGGACAGTCTTATGATGTACAACAGTCCTATAAAAGTGATCATCAAATTGACCTTGGTCATTTCTGTTTCCATTGTATAAAGATGAAAAATCCTGTTGCCAGGTGTTCAAGACCAACTTGGAATCAGAAATAATATCATTCTTCTCATTGTACACTTCCATTGGAATATTTTTTCTGTTCTTCTTACCAGGACCAATGCACCTAACTTGATCCCAAAATTTTCTTGGATTATCTGTACAAATACTCTCAATTTCTAACTGAAAACCTTTCATAAAGTTTCGTTCATGGAAACGTAAACGTTTGTCAAAAAAATGCTGGGCGTTTTTAAAGTGTGTTCTTAATAAATGATAACCCGTATCAGATTTGTTACATTTCAAAACCTTTCTCTCTTTCCTTCTCATATCCTGCCATAGGGACCTTAACTCCTCATTCCAAGAGGGCTTGTTAGACTTAAAACGCTTTCTGGTTTGTTTTGTACAATCAACGTACGGAATAGATTCGTTCATATTAGTAACTATGCAATCACAGAGACTACCATACATAACATCAATATTGTTTTTTCTTTCAGCATTATTTTCTATCTGATCTATCAAAATCAAAAGCGCTCTTCCATCATAATCACAACTCACGACAGAGATAAAAAATTCATGTTCAAGCGTTTTCATTTACACTGAGAACAATAGCAGTACTAAGTTGTGTCTCTCATTTGACGTACCTTGACTTAGTACTAATGTTACCGAAAAGCGAACAAATTGAAGCGTCGCGAAGATATTTGGTTCTACCACATACTCAATTTCACAGGGGGGGGGGGGAAGTATACACATGCCATGTTCGAGATCTCACTTATTGGCCAACTGGTAATGCACTCATTTGTTTTCTTTTTAAACTTTTTTCCCTCATCTTTGCATTTGAAATCTTACAAGGGATGAATATTAACCAGATCTTCTAATTACAAATATCAATATCACATAACAAAAATTCCTGATCATGATGATTGTAATATGTAAACCTTACAAGACGTACAATGTGTTCGTGATCCTAAAATTACACTCCAGAAGAGCAAGAACAAGTATCTTAACTGAAAAATAAAGTTGTCCCATATTAATGAGATTCAAACAAGGTGTTGTTGACCAGCGAAATTCATACCTTTCGATAGATTATTTTCGAGAGAGAAAACTTTCCCTTTCTGATTTCATACAAAAAGTGCTCGGCCTAAGGTTTTCACAACAGTCCAGGATGAAGCAGTAGAAAATGGGATTGGGCTGTCAGAATATGCAGAGTTTTATCGCGTCAAAAATTGACATTTTCTTCTTATTTCTCATGCCATTCAAACTGTGTTGCCCATATTGCATACCTTATTCATCAAACTGTGGCACATGAATATTTGGACAGTTTTTTCAAACTTTTAGAATGAACACTGCCAGGGGTAGAAAGCCTGCGAAAATGTTGTCGCTTTTTTTAACATAACAATCGTATCTAACGGTGCAATAGCCTACCTTACGTATAAGGTATATTGGATATATTCCATCTTTGTTTTTGTGTTTTTATAATTCGTATGGCTGCATACTTTACAGGTAATTCGGTCCATAGGAATGCAACGCCGGAAGAGGTTGCCATAACAATTGAGGATACGTTCGGTGAAGATATCAATAAAGATACTGTAGCCAGTGAGCAAAAAACCACCGTTTTCTTCTCATACAGTAACAAAGACCTAGACTGGGTAGAAGGTGCCATAAAGAAGTTGGAGTCTGGTGGCAACATAAGCTGTCTGTACGATGACAGAGATTTCATCATAGGTGACCCTATTGTAGATAACATTCTCTCCTGCATAATGAAGGCTGATCGAACTGTCCTCGTATTGTCACCAGACTTTTTAAACAGCCCGTGGTGTGGATACGAAGCACAGCTGACTTTAAGCGAACATCTGGCGAGAGAGCGAAAGTGATCATTCCAGTACTACTGCGGGGTGACATCATCCCTGATTGTGTCTCCCATTTGACGTACCTTGACGTCCAGAGCCCACGATTCTGGGAGAAATTCAAGGACTTGATATTATCAGGTAACCATGTCAAAAATGTTGCACGAGTGTCAAATGAAAATATACCGATACCTTACAGTAGTTTATGAGAGGAGTTATAAGTTCCAAGCATGCTCTGGGAGGTGTATACTGTGTCGCACATAAAGGCATTAAAAATTTCGGATTCAGAGGTCAGTGGCTCAGCTGTATATGTGTAATATTATCACATGCACTGGGCAAGATTGTTGTCTCTTGACAAAAATAGTTGATTCATCCTCTAGTCGTTTCAAAGTCGTGAAGTCCCATGTCAACGTCACCAATTTTGTGCACGGGAAACTTTTCTGCCAAGATTTTCAAAGTGCTCGTCAATTAGTCCGTGGGCTGAGGGGCCCACCGTGCACCCCCATAAACCTACTACATGGGTATTGTTTTGTTCTTTTGGATCTGCTGAACTAGAAAAAAGATGTTAACATGGATATTTTGGGATGCACTACTGTCTGCACTGGTTTTTGATTTGTATGTACCGCGAAAAATGGGTAGGGGTAGGGGGTACTATATCCTCCCCTAAATTGAGTAAACCAGCATGAAATAGCACAAATCTTACATTTTTGGAAAGCTCAGATACTGCTCTTTCTGATGAATACCAACTTTAGCAAAATTGATTTGTGTACATAGAATAGGACGACTTTAAAATGAATTTTTTTTTACAATTTTGAAGTTTTTTACCAAAATACCATGTAACAATTGTGATTTACTTTTTATTAAGCAAAATTTTCACAACTTTTTGTGTTTAAATTATTTATTCCAACACATTGAACAAGAAAAAAAGTGTTAACATCAGATATTTAACTCTACACTACTTCTCTGGAGTCAATTTTGAATTGCGTGTATCTGGGATGTGCAAAAGCTAGGGGTAGGGGTACAACATTCTTTCCTTGATGAAGTAAAATGGCTTGAAATGCCATATACCTTATAGTTTTAGAAAGCTTAGATACTGGTCTTTCTAAAATGCATAAGGTTTTAGTAAAAAAATATGACGTCATAGAATTGGATAACTTTAAATCGATTTTTTCTGGTAATTCAGTATTTTTAACCGGAAGAAAATACGATAACTATTGTTTCCTCCCAATGAAGCAAATCAAACAGATTTATGGATGTTATTTACTAATTGCAATGTGCTGAAGAAGAAAATAAATGTCAAAATTGGGTATTTACAATGCATTATTGTCTCTACTCACTACAAACTACAATTGGAATTTTGCTACATTGGTATATCGTGAATGGGCATTTTATTGTTATGCAATGAATTAATAATACACAGCCTTAAAAAGAAGACTTTAAAACGCGCACACATAGTCATATTGCCATTTTCTCCTTACATTTATTAGATTGTTAATGACTGTCTATTTTTATAATTTACTTTTTAAATATTTTATATAAAATAATTTTGATAAGACGTATTTTGAAAATTGTCTATGCTCCCTTGTCTTACTTATACAGCAAGCATTACTAACAATCTATTAGGCCGTGGGCTAGAGGGGCGTCTACATGCACCTTCCCCCCCCCACCCCCACAGGATAACAAACCTGTATTTTTCAGAAGCCTTGGGATCCCTAGAATAAGAAATAGGATTTTAACAGACAACATATAGGGACTGAATAGCTGTCACGGTCATGTTTTGAAGGGTACGTACTGCAAAATCACGATTTTGTGACCCACATGGATTTTTGTCAAACCTGTCTTCATGTACGTCATCTGCTGAGCTTACTGTTTAACATGACCTGGCTTATGGGATATCATTAGAAAGGTGATTTATTCTTCTTGAAAATGGTATATAGTAATATGCAATATCTTCTATAGTTTTCATGAAATAGGGCCATAATTTACCCCATACCCCAAAGTTTATGTCGCAAATTACTGTCAAAACTAATCTAAATTCTACCAATTATTTACCTAGATATAATACAAAGGGCAATGCTGTGTATTAACTTTGTGTTATTTGCTACAGGTACATGTTAGAAACCTGAAATAAACCTTTGACAGAAAAAATATTGGGATCCTGTAGCTGTAACAGTCATATTTTGAAGGGTCCCGCAAAATCACAGTATTACTGAATCACATTCGTTTTTGTTAAACCTGTCTTCTTGTAAGTCTTCTGCTGAGCTTATTTTGAACATAACGAGGTATATACGGTATCATTAGCAAGTTAATTTGCTTTTCTTTAAAATGATATATTGCAATATGCAATATCTTCTATAGTTTTCATGAAATTAGACCAAACTTACCCCATACCCCAAGTTTTATGTCGCAAGTTACAGTCAAAAGTAATATCAAATTCTACCAATTATTTTCCTAGACACTTTACAAAAGGGATTCTTTGTATAAAATATATTTGATTTGGTACAGGGACATGTCAAAATATGAGTTCGACTTTTAACAGACAAAAAATTGGAATTGAATGACTGTTACTTGCATGTTTTGAAGGGAACCGTAAAGCTCAGAGTATTACCGACCCGCATATGTTTTTGTTAAATGTGTCGTCTTGTAAGTCACCTGCTCACCTACTTTTTACCATAGCCTAGCTATGCACTGTAAAGTTAAGTGTTAAAGGATAGAACACCAATTAAACGCCTTTTTGTAACACTTTTTGAACGCGTCTAGACGTTCAAAAATTTAACACTACGTGTTCAACCAACGTTCAATTTTTTAACACACGTGTGCAGATTTTGAACGCTACGTGTTCATCAGACATTATATTGAACACCATGGTGTTCCATATCTGAACACACGTTGCACATGAAATGTGTTCAAAAAATTGAACGCATTTACGCGTTCAAAGGGCTGTAACACTTTTTGAACGCATGGACGCCGTTCAACGATAAGTGTGTTAAAGGCTAGAACACATGATGCGCGCTTGTTGAACACCTTTAATTTTGGGCGTTCAGGGGGTGTTCAAGCCTTGAAATAACATTACAGACCACTGATATTCAGTAAAATTATTTTATTCTAAAAATACACAAAGCATTTCTAGAGTAAAATACAATAATTTACTGTAAAAAGGGCAAATAAACATTGCCAATTTGTATGTAAAGTTTGTCAGAAAACATACCAACGGTGTTAACACCCTCCTATCAAATACATAAGCAATAAAATCCCCATGAACACTGTAGATCGTTTTAAAAAATATGAACAAAGTAATGACAAAACAGGTTTTACTTAAATATTGTGGATTACGTTTTAAGGTCATACTTGTTTAAATGTACAAAAAATCATCTGAAAAAACTCAAAATTTGGCTTACTTATTGTGTTGAAAATACATAATGTGGAATGCATACGTCATTGTTGTAAGATGGTTTCTTAAGACATTTCCTCTTGTATAGAAATTGTAAATTTTGAAGAAAAAAGTTAGTCAAGGCTTCTCTAGTGCACATGGTATATAGTTGTCCACATTAAAGTAAACACAACATGTCAAGTTGTCAAAGTGTCACAGTAAGGCACAACATGCAGAAAGTGGGGAAAATTGGTCCTTGGCAGGGTAAAACCTATTTCCTTGTCCAAAGTCCTTCATAAACAAAAAGGTTGTTTGTTTGTAATATCATTAAATAAATTAACAATGAAATAAATCGGTGACATTTCAAAAATCTACTCAGAAATTAAAAATATATTCGTAAAGACCTTTCAAATTCTGGTGTACCTGCTATTAATTTTTATACAAATGTTTTTACCGAAAATGGTAAAAATCACCCTTAAATAAAAAAATGTAGATTTCAACATAACGTATATATATCACATTCTGGTAATCCTCATATCTTAAAAATGTCTGAAATGTCTTTAATTTCTTAAAAATACAAAGTTCCAAATTTCTGCATAATTTGAACAATCTGAAAAAGGCCATCGTTAGAGATCTATGTCCAAATATCAAAGCTGTTCAATTAGCAGTTTTGAAGAAGATTTTTAAAGATTTTTTGACCAAAAATGACGAAAATTGCCATGAAACATAAACATTTGAATATTTCATCACAACTAGCACAAATTTGACTAGGGTCATTCTTAGGGACATGTTTACCAAATATTGAAGACGTCAGTAGTCAGTAAAAGAGAAGATTTTTGCCAAAAATAGCAAAATTAGCCTCAAAAATATAAATTTGCATAGTTCATGATAATTTGAACATATGTGATCAGGGTAATCCCTGGGGACCTGTAATCCAAATATTAAAGGATTCGTACAGGCTGTTTTGAAGTAAAACCTTGGGATGTACAAATTTGAGGGCAATGCTACACAATCATCAACCTATTTAGCTGACGGCAAAGCTAAAACCCAGTTGCTAAGAACAAGAGACGTGTTGAGCTACAATACAAAATTCTCTTAGGTTTGGTAGCATGCTATGATCAACTAAATGTTAGAAGGGCATACTAGCTTCCAAAGACGTGAAGTCTCCTTTATCAGATGCAAGGGGGAATGAAAAATTGAAGCAGAAAGGGACAGAAAATTCAGAGTGAAAATTTCAGAAAATTCAGTAATTCAGAGTGGACATTTTTACTCTGAATTTTCCGTCGCTTTCAGCTCTTATTTTTCATTCCACCCTTGCCTCTGATAAAGGAGACTACACGTCTGTGAAAGCTTATTCTCACGCAACATTTAGTTGATCATAGCATGCTACCAAAGCTTAGATTAATTCAGAAAAAAATACAGAAACTTATCAAAATTCAGTTACTGACCCTCGGAAGTTTAAATCTACACTAGAGATAAATTGAGGTTCTCAACTTGTTTCCAGACAGCTACCTGTACACTCATCTTCTTCATTATCTGTACCACCAGCTTCTGTAACAGCTCTTCGATTTTCAGTTATATCGAACTATTTACATCCTGAAAATAATGCAACAATAGGTAATATGGCGAGATGAGACTTTAAATGAAAGACAAGGAGCTGATTAGGTTAAGGAAAAGGGGAGACTTTCATATACAGTGCCTCTTTTCAATACTGTTACAAAATATTGGCTTCTTCTTGTCATCAACTGATTAAAATAAAAAAGCCAAACTCTCCTATGCTGAAACAATACATTGTATACTCTACAATGTTTAATTGATTTTTTACATGCGATTGTCTCTACTAAAAGACATGTGTTAGCTGTGATTACGCAGCGGTACTATGCAAGGCGTATCGATCGCGCTCAGGTCAAGGGTTATCGCTACAGTTGTGTTGCAATGACCCTTGACCCGAGTGAGATCGATCGATAGGCCATGGCCAAAGTACCACAGTATTCACAGCTTGTTGTTGGTATACCAGCCACTAAAAGAAAAACGGTTTCTTCACGTAGTTAAGCTATTTCAAAGTACAATACGATTAATTTCGAAGGATATTAATACAGATGCTTCAAATCTAATACTTTTAATATTTTGGAGAGAAAACTTACCCTTTCTGGTCTTGCTTCCGCACGATCACGACTTCAGGGTGCGCTTACAAGAAAAATGTCGCAACTTCCGTTTTGATGCATCATGGGATAGGAAAAAGCACCAAACTTGAACACCAAGTGTTAAGAAATAGAACGCCTCTTGCAAATTTAAAATTAAAACGTTCATGATGGTTTTCTGATTTTCTTTTCAAATTTTCAAAATTTCAACAAGTAATAAATGTATAAAATTATTTTGTATACTATCTTTTTTAGAAAAATCATGCTTTCAGCAATTGTAGACCGGAAATATTTTTCACTAAGTGGGAAATTCGTTACACCAAAATCCGTGTACGTTTGCGGACAGCGAGGCAGTAGTAAATTTAATATAACCATTGTAAAGTAAAAAACCAAAAGATTGTTAATTGTTTCACAGTATTGTAAAATTTCTGTGATGCTGAGTTTTGAACACTTGAAGGAGATGGTTGTTAACACTACGTGTTCAGGTTAAGAACACCATTGTTAATAATATGAACACTAGTGTTAACAATATGAACACTAGCCGTTCAAATTTGAACGCCGACACGTACATTTTGAACGCGTAAAGACGCGTCTAGCGTCCGCTATTTTTACAGTGTGGGCTGCCATTGAAAGACAATTATTGGGCTTTAAAATGACATATTGTAATATAAAATATCTTCTATAGTTTCATGAAATGGGACCAAGCCTTACCCCATACCCCAAAGTTTTATGTCGTATGTCAAAACTAGAATTTAATTTCGATAAATTCTATAAAAAAGACAAACTTTGTATGAAACCTATTTTATTTGTTACAGAGACATTTCCAACTATGAAAGATACCATTAACATGATAAATTATTGGGATTTAATAGCTGTTAGCATCATGGTTTAAAGGATAGTAGGATATGTTGCTGAAACCCGTGAAATGTTATTAAACAGGTTTCCATGAAATTTATCTGCCAACCTTTATTTTATCCGTAACCCAGATTGTAGGGTATCATTACAAAGATTCTATCACTCTTATTTTTAGCATATCGATAAAGTGCATTATCATCTTAAGTCGTAATGAAATAGCAAAAAAACCTCATCACCCCAGCCCTAAAATTGATTTGCAAACTACATCTGTTCTAAAACTTTGCAGTTTGCGAATTTGGGATATGGGGTAAGTTTTGGTCCTATTTCATGTAAACTATTTAAGATATTGCATATTACAATATGTCGGTCGCTTTTAGGCAAAATTTTCTTCCAATGATAGCCCATAAGATAGGTTAGAGTAAACAGTAAGCTCAGCAGATGACTTACAAGATGACACATTTAACAAAAACACATACGAGTGGGCAAGACTGTGACTTTACGGTACCCTTCAAAACATGACAGCAACAACCATTCAATCCCAATATTTTGTCTGTTAAAAGTCTATCTCATATTTGTGACATGTCTCTGTAGCAAATAAAACAGATTTCATACAAATCATTGTCTTTTGTAATATGTCTAGGTAAAAGTTTGGTAGAATTTGAAATCAGTAGTGACAGTAATTTGCAATATAAACTTAGGGGTATGGGGTAAGTTTTGGTCTTATTTCCTGAACACTAAAGAAGATATTGTATATCTTTTTAATGATACCCCAATAGCCAACTATGTTAAAAAATAAGCTCAGCAGATGACTCTACAATAAGACAGGTTTAACAAAAACGTATGCGAGTTGGCAATACCGTGATTTTGTGGTACCCTTCAAAATATTACTGTTACAGCTACAGCATCACAATATTTTTTTCTGTTAAAAGTTCGTTTCAAGATTCTAACATGCATCTTTAGAAATAAACTAAATCTAATACAAATTATTGCCCTTTGTATTATGTCCTGGTAAATAGTTGGCAGAATTTGAGATTAGTTTTGACTTTAATTTGGAACATAAAACTTTGGGGTATGGGGTAAGTTATGGTCCTATTTCATGAAAACTATAGAAGATATTGCATATTGCAATATATATTATAAAGAAGAATAGATTAACTTTCTAATGATGCCCAACTTGCCACGCTATATTAAAAAGTAAGCTCAGTAGGCGACTTACAAGAAGACGGGTCTAACGAAAATGTATGCGAGTTGGCAATACTGTGATTCTGCAGTACCATTCAAAATATGACTGTTACAGCTAAAGGATCCGGATTTTTGTGTTACAAGTTTATTTCAAGTTTCTAACATGTACCTGTATCAAATAAAATAAATTTGATACAAAGCATTGCCTTTTGTATAATGTCTAGGTAAATATCGGTAGAATTTAAGAATAGTTGTGAAAGTAATTTACGACATAAAACTTTGGGGTATGGGGTAAGATTTGGTCCTATTTCATGAAAACTGAAGAAGATATTGTATATTACAATATGTCATTTTAAAGCCAAATAAATTGTCTTTCCAGTGGCAGCCCATAAGCTAGGCTATGGTAAAAAGTAAGGTGAGCAGGTGACTTACAAGACGATACATTTAACAAAAACATGTGCGAGTCGGTAATACTCTGACTTCACGGTACCCTTCAAAACATGCAATTAACAGTCATTCAATTCCAATATTTTGTCTGTTAAAAGTCTAACTCATATTTTTGACATGTCCCTGTAACAAATCAATATATTTTATACAAAGAATCCTTTTGTAAAGTGTCTAGGAAAATAATTGGTAGAATTTGAGATTAGTTTTGACTGTAACTTGCGACATAAAACTTTGGGGTATGGGGTAAGTTTTGGTCTAATTTCATGAAAACTATAGAAGATATTGCATATTGCAATATATCATTTTAAAGAAAAGCAAATTAGCTTGCTAATGATACCGTATATACCTCGTTATGTTCAAAATAAGCTCAGCAGACGACTTACAAGAAGACAGGTTTAACAAAAACGAATGAGATTCAGTAATACTGTGATTTGCGGGACCCTTCAAAATATGACTGTTACAGCTACAGGATCCTAATATTTTTTCCTGTCAAAAGTTTATTTCAAGTTTCTAACATGTACCTGTAGCAAATAACACAAAGTTAATACACAGCATTGCCCTTTGTATTATATCTAGGAAAATAATTGGTAGAATTAAGATTAGTTTTAACACTAATTTGCGACATAAACTTTGGGGTACGGGTTAAATGATGGCCCTATTTCATGAAAACTATAGACGATATTGCATATTGCTATATACCATTTTAAAGAAGAATAAATTACCTTTCTAATCATTTCCCTTAAGCTAGGTCATGTTGCACAGTAAGCTCAGCAGATGACGTACAGGAAGACAGGTTTGACAAAAATCCACGTGGGTCACAAAATCGTGATTTTGCAGTACGTACCCTTCAAAACATGACCGTAACAGCTATTGAGTCGCTATATTTTGTCTGTTTAAATCCTATTTCTTATTCTAGGGATCCCAAGTCTTCTGAAAAATACAGGTTTGTTATCCTGTGGGGGTGGGGGAAGGTGCATGTAGACGCCCCTCTAGCCCACGGCCTAATAGATTGTTAGTAATGCTTGCTGTATAAGTAAGACAAGGAGGCATAGACAATTTTCAAAATACGTCTTATCAAAATTATTTTATAAAAAAATATTTAAAAAGTAAATTATAAAAATAGACAGTCATTAACAATCTATTAACTGTAAGGAGAAAATGGCAATATGACTATGTGTGCGCGTTTTAAAGTCTTCTTTTTAAGGCTGTGTATATTAATTCATTGCATAACAATAAAATGCCCATTCACGATATACCAATGTAGCAAAACTTGCAATTTTAGTGAGTAGAGACAATAATGCATTGTAAATACCCAATTTTGACATTTATTTTCTTCTTCAGCACATTGCAATTAGTAAATAACATCCATAAATCTGTTTGATTTGCTTCATTGGGAGGAAACAATAGTTATCGTATTTTCTTCCGGTTAAAAATACTGAATTACCAGAAAAAATCGATTTAAAGTTATCCAATTCTATGACGTCATATTTTTTACTAAAACCTTATGCATTTTAGAAATACCAGTATCTAAGCTTTCTAAAACTATAAGGTATATGGCATTTCAAGCCATTTTACTTCATCAAGGAAAGAATGTTGTACCCCTACTCCTAGCTTTTGCACATCCCATACAGATACACGCAATTCAAAATTGACTCCAGAGAAGTAGTGTAGAGTTAAATATCTGATGTTAACACTTTTTTTCTTGTTCAATATGTCGGAATAAATAATTTAAACACAAAAAGTTGTGAAAATTTTGCTTAATAAAAAGTAAATCACAATTGTTACATGGTATTTTGGGTAAAAAACTTCAAAATTGTCAAAAAAAATCATTTTAAAGTCGTCCTATTCTATGTACACAAATCAATTTTGCTAAAGTTGGTATTCGTCAGAAAGAGCAGTATCTGAGCTTTCCAAAAATGTAAGTTTGTGCTATTTCATGCTAGTTTACTCAATTTAGGGGAGGATATAGTACCCCCTACCCCTACCCATTTTTCGCCATTTTTTGCGGTACATACAAATCAAAAACCAGTGCAGACAGGTAGTGCATCCCAAAATATCCAATGTTAACATCTTTTTCTAGTTCAGCAGATCCCAAAGAACAAAAAAATACCCATGTAGTAGGTTTATGGGGGGTGCACGGTGGGCCCCTCCAGCCCACGGACTAAATCTAAACAAACAATAGAGCGGCCGCCATGCATGTCTCTCTTACGTACAGCTTTCGTAAATATCAGTTAAAATTTTCGGACTTCAAGAAAAACACACCACTCCACAAATTTTGATCCCATGTGCTTTAGTTTTGTTGCCAATAGCGGTTTCCATTCGTATACAGTACAGTTACCATGCCTTACCATAGCCTCCGAAGTCGTCATGACATCGATATTTTGATATTCTTCAACGAAAATAATATACCAACAATGAAAGCAAGAAATTGTAACGCCCGTATATTCCTGAATACATACGTATGTGGCAATATTTTTCAGAAACAAGTACTCTGTGGCTAGTCGCGATACAATTGGTTCAAGCGTTGCTATGAGTGTCTGGCGCGGCTAACCGGACCGACGTTACAGTGTTAGCGCCATCGAGATTCAGTTCATTTGTTGTTTTTGAAAATAGTGTGTCTTTGTCCAAGAAGTCTTTCCGAGCCGATGCCATCTTTGGAATCGTGTAAAAGTTCGCGAGAGATATATACGTGTAATCCGAGCAATAGGCTATATATGTCGCTTGCGCACACACGTGAATGATGTACCTCGCTCACGGGACCAGACGATTCAAAATGATTGACAACTTGTTCACAGCATATTGATATTATTCCGAAAATAGTTCAAAAGCTTAAACACAAAATACTTAATAAAATCAAAGTTGATTTGGGAAAATAGTGAATTCTGGCTTGTGCATGTCACTGTGATAAGTATACTATTCCCTGATATTTTTCTTGCTCAACTCAGAAAATATTCATGACGTAATGACCGTGTTACCACGAGTCGAAGTAACGAACATTTTCCATCGCTGAACGAAGAACAATAACGGGAAATAATATGTACATACTGTAAATATAAGCCTCCTTCTTATCACTCCTCAACTGCTTCACCTTGTTCGTTTTTTACCTGATTAGCTTTGCTAGTCCAAGCAAGACATATGTTTGTTCTATCAAAAATAGTATGTCTAAGTTCCATAGGTACTTGTAAAGTTATCAGAAAACATGCAATACTGTTGTTTTCATTATCCCATACTACAAGGCATATGGTTTTAACAATTACAAAAAAACTGTCCTACATCAATACACACTTATTATGTGTGTGCATGTAGGTAGGTAGGTATGTAGGTAGGTGTGTATACAGTCGGGTTATGTCCATATAGAGGATAGTAGGAAGAGCCAATGGCGTACCGTATATGTAATAAAATTAAGGCAAGAACCAATCACGTACTGTATATGTACAAGGGTCAAAGGTTACGTTGGTTCACTTCGTTCAGATCGCGATATGACCTGACAGATCCACCGATCGAGTGAGACTGTTGGCTACCCGGAAGTATCTTAGCTCCAGTCGATTGGCGACGTTCTACCGTGTTAAAAATTGTAAGATTTCTTCAGGAATAGTTTTCTGAGTTTCTTAACCCTTGACCATATTCGACAAAGAGTTATTGGACGTTTTTCGTTCTCCTTTCCAGCTTTTGGTGAACTTCTCGGCGATTGATCCGGCGCGCGTTTTTTGAGCGAAGGGTCAATCGTACCGGGCAACGCATGGTGATCGAAAAAATCGTGCTCCATCGTGCTCCGATGACCGAGTAAAACAGTTGACCCATCTTTGCAAAGCTTGAAAAATTCTCATACTGCAGATGGCAAGGTTAAATTGAAATTTGACCAAAAATAGGCGATATTTGGCGACAAATAACTTACTGTAAATTTACAATGGTCAAATGCTGATTTCTAGGAGCGTACCCGGCCAGGAAATTCATCCAAATAAGTAATTTCAATGTATAATCACTTGTGACGGTCACCATCTCGGCCACACTGAATATTGTGCTAACGTCTACATCTAAAAAACGACCCAGTGCTAAAAATAAAGGGCGAAATCAAGCCGAAAGTTCCAAACTCGTTGCAATGTACGAGCCAAGGTTTGCATGGTTAATTATTCATGACGTTGGCGGCGCAGGTTCGCTGATTGGTCAATCGTAATATCCTCTCTATGGACATAACCCGGACTGGTATAGGTAGGTAGATAGATAGATACCCTTTGCGTGTGAAGTGAAACCTACAGTGATTCCTACAGATGCCCTTTGTACAGGAATAACATTTTTTCTCCGTCTGTTAATGTATAGGTGACCTTGACAAGGCAGAGGTTGCACATCACTACAGAGATTTTCGTGAGACGAGAAGAAGGTAATTCCAGTCATTCACACAAATAGATGATTACCAACGTAAAATGAAGGGTTTCTTGCTGTTCTTCAACTGCTTCACTTATTCGTTTTAGATTTTACTCTGATTGCCTTTTTTTCTAAATCAAATACTGATTAAACATGGGATATTGTTTTGTTCTATAAAACATAGAATGTCTAAGTTCCATAGGTACTTGTAACAGTTATGAGAAAGCATGAATACTGCTGTTTTCATTATGCCATACTACAAGGAATATAATGTTTTTGTTCCCACGGACACCGTCCGGGGGGACTTATAGGTTTGGTCATGTCCATGCGTGCGTGCGTGCGTGCGTGCGTGTGTGCGTGCGTCAGTGCGTCCGTCCGTCCGTTCACGCAGATATCGATCTCAGAGATGCCAGAGCGATTTCATTCAAACTTGGTACAAGGATTACTCCTTATGTCATACATATGCACGTCGATTTTTATGTGATCCGATTTAATATGGCCCTGACACGGACATTTTATCAAAAAAAAGCGGGGACTATGTCATTGACAGTTACTTTTTTGAAAAAGATTTCTATTTCTAAAGCGACTGCACTAAATTTGATGAAACTTTGTAAAGATGTTCGTCACACAGAGCTCTGATAGCACACAATCAGTATTGCATCAATTAATTGCTAATTTGCATATTTTATGAATATTTTGTGAATCAGGGTGATAATTCTATAAATAGTGTAGAAAATTTGATGAAACTTGGTTCAGATCTTTAGCACACAGTCTCATATTAGTGTACAAAGACACTTAGCAGTGTCATGGGAATGAATTGCTAATTTGCATATTTAATGAACTTTCCTAATTAGTGGGCTATCTCCAGAACCACTGCATCAAATTTGATGAAACATGGTACAGATGTTGATTTCTCAGTACTGTAATACTGAATGAAGACATTAAGCAGTATCATGTCAATTAATAGCTTATTTGCATATTTGATGAACTTTCATAATTAGTGTGATATGTCTAGAAATGCTGCATCAAATTTGATGAAACGTGACACAGATGTTGATCTTTTGGTGGTGTAATGGTGTGCATAGATATGTAGTAGTATCATGTCAATTAACTGCCTATTTGCATATTTAATGAATTCTCGTAATTAGGCTGATATGTCAAGAAATGGTTCATCAAATTTCATGAAACTTGGTACAGATGTTGAGCTCACATTGCTTTAACTTTAATGAAGACATTTATCAGTGTCATTCAAATTAATTGCTAATTTGCATATTTAATGAACTTTCCTAATTAGTGGGCTATGTCCAGAAATACTGCATCAAATTTGATGAAACTTGGTACAGATGTTGATCTTTCAGTACTGTAATACTGTGCAAAGACATTAGTAGTATCATGTCAATTGATTGCTAATTTGCATATTTGATGAACTTTTATAATTAGTGTGATATGTCTAGAAATGCTGTATCAAATTTGATGAAACGTGATACAGATGTTGATCTTCCAGTAGTGTTATGGCATGCAAAGATAAGTAGTAGTATCATGTCAGTTAACTGCTGATTTGCATATTTAATGATTTTCGTAATTTGGCTGATATGGCGAGAAAAGATTCATCAAATTTCATGAAACTTGGTACAGATGTTGAGCTCACATTGCTTTAACATTGAATAAAGACACTAAGCAGTGTCATGTTGATTAATTTTTAATTTACATATTTAATGAACTTTCTTAATTAGAGTGATTTGTCCAGAAACATATCATCAAATTTGATTAAACTTTGTTCAGATGTTGATCTAACAGTGCTGTAATACAATTCATTGATACTTAGTGGTATCGCTTATGAAATGTGGACACGTGATAATCTGTCAGTGTTATAATAATACAACGCAAAAATGTTTGGCAACATCCTGTCGATTAATTACTTATTGACTTATTTAATGACCTTTTGTAATTATAGTTGCAGCCCACATTGGTTTTACGTTGTCATCACCATGCAGCTCATCGTTAATCACAGACCGAATTAATGAACCGGACTCAATCCTTTCCAAGGACTTGTAATCAATAGTACCCATTAACAAGTGGGGACTGTGTCATCAACGATGACTTGTTACAATTAAAATTTTTTTGCCCTACATCAATGACATACTATGTATTTATGTATGTATGTATGTATGTATGTATGTATGTATGTATGTATGTATGTATGTATGTATGTATGTATGTATGTATGTATGTATGTATGTATGTATGTATGTATGTATGTATGTATGTATGTATGTATCTATGTATGTATCTATGTATGTATCTATGTATGTATCTATGTATCTATGTATGTTAGATAGATAGATAGATAGATAGATAGATAGATAGATAGATAGATAGATAGATAGATAGATAAATAGATAGATAGATAGATAGATAGATAGATAGATAGATAGATAGATAGATAGATAGATAGATAGATAGATAGATAGATAGATAGATAGATTGACTGATTGACTGATTGATCGATTGATGGTAACCCTTTGCGTGTGCAACTGAAACCTACAGTGATACTTACAGATGGCATTTGCACAGAGAAGAAACAATTTGTTTCCAACCACTATGTACAGTTTCCTTAACCAGGCCGACAGTTGTATACCAGTACGAAGATTAACGAGAGACGAGAAGAAGGTAATTCCAATCATTTACACAAATTAATGATTGCCAACGTATATGAATGCGTAGGGTAGTCATCTTCTCCAAAGTGAATGAATTTAACGTTTGCCCGAAATTTCTTAGCGAAACTTTTAATCATTCTCTTAATTAAGAATAAAATTAGGGGGTAACGTTCTTGAGGAAATAAATCTTATATTTTCCTATATTTATTTCATCCACTCAGATAATTTCTGATAATGTATTCGATTACCAAGTATTGTTGCCCGATGTTTTCTACGGTCCACAATTCAGCGGCTATGCAAAACTATCCAATAATAGCAATAATCTACCCTTCCTGCCCATAATGGACGAAAGGAAACTTTGCACAGTGCAATGTAGGGGAAAGAACAGCATAACCAAGCCGAGTACATCATGTTATGCAAAGTTGCTGTCGTCCATTATTGGCTAGGACGGGGTACATTTTGCTAAAAATCTTAGTCTGGACGTTAGATGTTGTTCACAATGGGTCGTGTTGGAAAGGCAAGTACGTTGCATTCCAACATACCTAAGGAAAAGGGTTGGGGAGTATTTTGCCAAACAGAATAAAAACTAATCAAAATATTTAAAAGTTCAAGGTATTGATCCTCTAACCGGATACTTCTGATTACGTTTTAGATATTTTCGAAGGGAAACTCGTTCTAAAAGTGGCGTCTCGAGGTCACTGCTGTGGAGAAAGATACGACTATGATTCCATATTCGATACTTTGAACACCGAGGGAATACAGGTAATGTTTCAAACCAACAGCCACGATTGTCAATATGTGAGTGATAATTTTTTATGACACTCTTTGATAGCAGTGAAAGTAAAGTTTCAAAGCTGCACTATAGGTATCACTTTTGATGTATTTTCAAAAACTTCTGTTTCCCTTGTTGAATACGGTTTCTTGGCTTGCTTTCAGAATCACCTTAAAATACCAACTATACAGCTTGTTCAATAGAGCATTAATAAGAAAATGTATTAGTTCTAAAGACGAAAAATAAAGGAAATGTCAAGCGTTACAATAGATGTCTCTTGTAAAGGGACAAAATCACCCTTTTTGACCGTTTTGTGATATCAAGGAATATTGAATAAACTCACTGTATTCAAACGATGACGGTAATTAAGTGAAAAAATCCCCCTTTGCTAAATACAAACAGCCGAATTACTTTGTCACCTCTAGACGAAATGGAATTTCCCATTTAACTTGCTTTCCTATGACAAAAAACAACAATGTACGGGAAAGCTGCTTTTTAATTTTTTATTGACTTTCAGAAAAAAGAAAAAAAACAAGATTTCAGAAAAGATAACCCACAAAAACAAAAAAGCGGGACAGTGCTTTGGTTTTACATCTAAAAAAATTATATTTGCTAAATTGACTTAATTTTGAACATTTTTAAATCCATGTCTTCCTTATCAAAAATTTTAGTTTATATTTATTTTTCCTACTGTTATTCTTTCTTGAACCCTTATTGTTAATGTAAATTGTAAATTTTGTGCAATTGTCTGCAGTCATATAGATATTGCTCACCTGGATTTACTAAAAGGTTGACAGTGAATGAATCATCTTTCGTTATAATTCCCAAGAGAGCAAACTCTTGAATCAAAGTGATTGGAAAATTACAATTTTTCAGCAAAAGCGATTCTACATCACTCCAAAATTGAAGAACATATTTGCATTCAAAGAAAGATGGACTATATCTTGTACCCATTTATTACAGAAAGTACATTTGTCATTTGTGATTACATTTCTTATTTTTTAAAATTTATTTGTAGCTACGCTACGAGTAAGAATCTTGTATTGGAAGCTTTGCAGGGTTATATCGTCTGTATTCTGAAGGTCAATGCAAAGAAAATTTCAGGTCACTTATACGAAACCTTTCTCTCCAGTTGGTCGTATTGACTTGTGTTTTGACTTTATCCATTACCATACTTAAAAAAAGACTTAAATATACTTTCCAGCATATGTATTTTTGAAAAGCGCTGGTTTTCTTAATCATTTATGTGTTTTATTTTTTCTATATTTGCTTTCAATTGCCTAGGAATAGCATCAATAATAGTAATGAATTTCAACATTTCTGACTATGGTATATTGTATTTATGACTACATTGATTAAATACGGCTAGTTTTCAATCGGGTTCGAACCCACAACATACGGCATCAGTCGCCTAGCGGAGAGGCCACAGAGAGAACCGCTCGGCTAAATCTCCACTCCCAAAAAAGAGTGGTTCAATAGCCGGCTAAGTTGTTACATTTGTTTTCTGACTGAGACCGCTCCACACGTTGTAGAGTTCGTGAAGCACTCACGCACGCATGCTCACTATCATACATCGCACATACACACTTTATCGAAGCGAAAGAAACGAATTTTCATCGTCATTAAATGTCATTAAACATCGATTTTCGTCCAGTAAATTCTCCAAGTTCCACATTGCAGATACCATGTCCATGCCACCTTCCATAATGAACTGATTTATTATCGATTTGAATGTTTGGATTGGACGAAATCCACTGTGTAATATGATCACTATCGTCGTCATCCTGATTCAACTCTTTAAATTGGTCAGATCATGCCATAAAGGTATCTTTCAAAACTTATTTTGACTAAAATATATATGCTACGGTCCTTGCAATTGGCGGAGTAAAATGGTGGAGACACTAGTACTGGTCACTAAATCCACTGACAGCCTTTAACCATTCCTTCCATTGACTTTCTTTATCACACATTAATCTATGAACCCAGGTATTATGTAAAGAACTAGTTAATGTTGATAAGTCTAACATGTACAGACGGCCATGCATTTTGCACATCACTGCATAATCCTAGTCTGTTTAATTTTGGTTATATGTTGTTCCATATAAAGTTAAAGAGAGTGTTATTCACTTTTCACTAGAGTTGTGGACATAATTGGTAAGACTGACATAATATGTATAAGCTTCGGTATTGTCAAGGTTTTAATCACTCATATTTTTCCCCACAAAGTCAGAAATCTTGTTGCCCAAGTACTTTACAAGCGTTCAATTGACCTTACAACTGGCAAGTACGAGCTTCTATTATATCAAGCTTTGCGTCAAAGCCTGATTCCAAGAAGAGTAAATGTTTGTCAGACAATTCAGGGCTCGAAATCTACTTTTTTCCCTGGTCGTTCACTTGGGCTACCATTTTCTGTAGTGGGTAGACAAGTGACAAGGGTTGGTAGCACATGCATATTTTAGTTCAGGGATATCTGTTTTCGTTAACCAGACAAGAAAAGCTATTTTTCAAGATTCTGCCCATAAAGTGAATTTTCTAGTCATTTGATGTAAATATTGCACACCTTTACTAGCCAAGGAACGGGTTATAATGGACGGTAGTGATACTCAAAAGTTCGATGACCTATTGACAACCGGTTTAACTGTCAGAGTTATGTGCAAACTTTGATAGTAGCCATGACGATATCATGATACGACCTTCTCAGCTCTGTGACATACTGTAGCAGGGCTAAAACTAGACCATTGACTTTCTGTACGACGGGGCATATAATTCCTGTGTAATTGTGATTAATATATCATGATCAAAATGCAACAAAAATGCATTTTCATTGGCTATAATTTCCTGTGCCTGTCATTCAAGTATGTCAGGTCGGATGTTGCAAAGTTCCGCCGCACGGTTGCCTTCGTAAATTGCATAACAAAGTCATAATCTGGCCTTTCTGTGTCCATCTGGCTTTGACTGCGTTTAGCTGTTCCCAAAGTGACAGACCGGACATGGCATACCAAGTAGTACTGACTAAACTTCAGGTCCCAGGCTTTGGTAGTCCGTGTGGGCTACCATTTCATGGATTTTGGTAACCCCAGAGAAAAGTTGGCAGTCTGTGAACGGGGGACAACCGCTTATTTCGAGCCAAGCCATTGAATATGTTGTTTTGTTTTGTTTCCAGCTGTTCTCCAGAACAGGCTTTTGAACCAGACCAAATCGCTTTAATTTTTTCAAAGTTTGGACGGAGACCAGAGAATAAAGAAAACTTTTTCATATGTTAGGACCTCCTGCACTGACCTTTGTGAACCATCTAAGACTAAAAACGAATCATCGGCATATTGACCTAGGAGGAATTCTTTCCTGCTTATTTAAAAACCTTTGACGTGGGGAGGACTTCTAATTGAGGCTGTCAGAAGGTCAACTGCTGTAATAAATAAATAAGACAGCGGGGCACCCCGTCGAACACCTCTATGAAGATCGAAGAATTGATGTAATCTTATAACCTGTGCTCAACAGTGTTTTTGGTCGCCAGTTTTTTAAAAGTTTCTTGTCTTTATTTTGTTATGGCAAACATGTAATTATACCCTGTTTTGAGTTATTGAGAATTTACCCGAAGGAGAGCTTGATTTAATGCTTACCTCGTGGCGAATTTCCCAAGCGTCACCCAGAACATCTTGTAAAACTCTGGTGAAAGCCGTCTGAACCTGGACTTTTATTATTTGGCATGCCTTTCAATGCTTTTGTGCATTCTTCGATTGTCAATGCACCTTCTCTTTTGTTATGCACCTTCCCTTTTGTTATGGGAAACTTCTCTGCTCTGCGTTAAGTTTAGGGATATCTTCATATTCTGTGAGATATACACAATTGGTTATGTTCTCGCGACCTCGTTTTCAGTGTACAATACTTCATACCATGATTTTTGCGTATTTAAAATTTATTGTTGTTCTGTTACAACTTTATCTTTTTCGATCAGTTTATATATGATTTTATTAACATACTGTATTTTCTCAAATGATCAAAAATGTTATGTTAGCTTTTCGCCTTCGGCTTACCAACTTGTTTTGGAGCGCAAAATTGCCCCTTCTACTTTAATTTGCCTAAAATTCTCGACTGCGACCTTTTTTATTGTACATTTTCTAGATTTTGGGCAGTGGTTAAATCTGTAAAATCTCGCTCAAGACCTCCTATTTTTCTTTCAAATTATCTCTCTTTTGCTTCTATATCACGTTTTTCCCTACTGGCATATGATATGGCAACTCCTCTAATTTTCAGCTTAATCATTTCCCATAACAGCTGGTCAGATATTGTGTACGTTTCGTCTCTCTGGAACGATGAATTGTGTGATCAAGGTAATCATTGACAACCTTTTTTATGCCTGCATGTAATGCCAAAAATAAATCTGGCTCGTCGCTTTTTGGGCCATTAAGACATGCTAATGTGAAACGTTTTCTCTGGGATAGTAATAACCAATGGAATAAATTTTCCCCGGGGTCAGATTTAGTTTGTTTATTTTAAACTCAATATTTCTCGCAAACAAGATAGTGGTTCCTCCACTATTGCTCGACCCTGAACAGAAATAGCACGGTGCACCCCATTCACTACGCCATCTATTTATATCGACATCCACAGAGTGTGTTTCTTGTAAACAACAAATAGAAACCGTTTTTGTTTCAGCCAAAGAAAGAGGTCTTTACGCTTCGTATATTCTTGCAAACACAGACATTCATAGACATTTCTAACTTATCAGATGTGAGGGTCATAAAACAGACGAAACAAAGCATAAACCCTCGGGAAAAGGGGATGAAAAAAGAAAAAACCAAAAACTTAGGAAAACAGGGGGAAACAGTAAAAACGGAAAAGGAAAACAAAAAAGCTAGAACGCATCGCAGCAAAGACGCTAACGACAGGGACTGATTTCATCAAAATATACAAAATTTTACATATAAAAGCTCAGTCCTGAAACTTGTTACTGACGATGTTTTTCTGCCAAAAATAAACGCACTTCAAAGTTTTGTTGCTAAGTATTTCTGCCAAAAAAACACTTCAAAGTTATGTAAGCACTCCAGGTTGAAGAATTACCATTTCAATATCACTACTCATTAACATATTCAGAACAAAGAAAAAAGCAACAGCATATTCACATTTTGAAATTTCCGTCGCTTTGAAGGCACAAAAACATGAGCGAACAAAGACTCCAAGAAAAGTTTTTTGGTTTAGAAAATTAAAAATGGAGGGGAAAAGAAAGAGACCGCTTACACGGGTTAATAATCAGTCCTTGTCTTGATGAGGTCGATACTGGCACTCATCAATATAAAGCTTGCCATTTCTAAAGGAGATCTTCTTTTTGTCTTTTCTAGCAGCATCCATAGTGGGCTTCAGTTGTTTTCTTCTTTCTAAGTCTTCGTTAGGAAGGTCGTTGGTTACAACAATGCCTGTCCCTTCCAAAAAATGTTCTTGCCCTTCTAAGAACATCAAATTTCCGCAGCCAATTGTGTAGTCTTACAATGAGTTATCTCGGCCTTGTTTTTCCTTTCTGTGGGTGTTCTCGATTTCCTGCACCGAAATATTGGAGTATGAAGACAGAATTTCTCGTTTAATGTTCATAGTATATTCGCTTTGTTTCCCTTCTACTCCGCCAATGCACACGTTGAAACTCCTTGAATGTCTTTCATGTCGAGAGTTATCTTATTTCACATCTATGAGCTCTTGTTTTGCAATCTCAAATTTAGTTTTCAAGTTTACCAGCAGCTTCCTTAAGCGTTCAATTTTAATTTTTCAAATCGGCGACTTCGTCTCCCGTGTATTCAAGTGCTTTGTCAAAGTCTTTTTTCGTTGATTCAACGACTTCAAGTCTTTTCAGATTTGCACTTCGATTTCGTTATTTTCTTTCATATCACTTTGTATCTTTGTGATCGCTGTGTACATAAATTTAGAGTCATCATAGATTCAGAGTCATCATAAACTATAGGCCTATGGTCTGGTTCAACACTGAAGCCTTCAAAATCGGGAAAGCCGCTACCTATGACCTATATGAATGGTACTGCCAATTAAGATTTCAATACAAAAGCTTGCATAAAGTCCAAACTTTATATGACAGACTGAGTGTACGATCAGCCATGCATGGTGAGAGTTGTACACTTCAATTTTTGAACTTGACTTGTTGTACAGCCAGTGAATCTTGTCTGGCTGCGAGCAGAGATGAGTTACGCACAGTTGACCAGCACTTTTAGCATGTCAAGAAGTCAGACAACACAAACTACTTTTCATATCAACAGAATTCATGAAAACAGCTAACAAGAGAGAGACTTTGTATGGAAATCGATCCCAGGGCCTAGGAGTGGCACATGTAAAACAGTATGTATCTTTGCGTCGGAGGCGGAATAAACTATGCGTGTATCTATTTATCCAGGAAATCTTATTCTCACATTCCTGGTCACTCGGAATGTGGGATCGACGATGTGGGAAAAATCGATCACACACTCTCAGAAACCGTCCCACACTCTGCAGTATATATTACACGAGCTCTGATTGGATGATAAACAGTCTGTTTTGTTCCACGCGCAAAATGTTATCCAATGGCACGACGAGTAACACATGGACTAGAACTATAAAGTAAGCAGGTCAAAGTACAGTGGCAGACGACAGAGTTGTCACGATTTTTGATAATATTGTACGTGTCCAATATGAATTTAACGCATTTTGTGGTCATGTGAGAAAAAGAATCTCACACACCAAGGACCTGGGGTCAGATTTCTCACACTCGTTGGGGATATTTTGTCTCACACTCGCCTGCGGCTCGTGTGAGACAAAATATCCCCAACTCGTGTGAGAAATCTGATCCCAGGTCCTTGGGGGTGTGAGATTCTATTAATCCCTACTGCTATGTTTGTACGCACATAGAGCCAGTCGACGTTAGGGACACAAAAAACAATGAGGAGCAAACACGCAGTGGTTTTCAACAAAATTAATGTACCGGTACTTCACCGATGTCTGTAACTCCCTACATGAAAATATTCGTAGCTTGACACACTTTGAACATAGCTCGTAACAAGCATGACAGTTCCATGGAACTACGTGTACAACTATAACAGCCACTCATGTAGTTGGTGCACAGTGAAGATTTTTCCGATCAACAACTTTGACGGATGGTGGACTGACCTTTCCTACCGCAATTGTTATCTCCCTCGATTCAGCACAAAATTTTCGTATGGACTGTTGATGCGGTGTTTACAGTTGTTACGTGGTGGTAAATCCTAGTCGTATTTACGACTGCTGCGTAAACAGTCACTGAATAAACTTTGCACGCATTTACGAGCACTGGATATTTTTACCGTTTTTAATCAAAAACCGTCCGTATACGCGTATCAGGGATTTTACGGGTTGGTAAACATCGCGAAAGGTAGGAATGGTTACTAAACTCCTTTTTCATTAACATCACTATCTTTCCGATGTTGACCAACCTCTGATAAGTCCACGGATTAGCATAATTAGTTGTGTTGACTAATTAATTACAGCATGTGTGTATTAGAGATATACGTCCTTGTAATGGAGTGTAAAATAAATAAAGAGTCACAGAGGCTAGGTTAGGTTATGTAAACCATTTATTTTATTTATTCCGATCATTCAGAGCATGAAGAAAGAAGAGAAAATGATAGAGAAAACAGTGTGAAAAACTCAGTAATACTTAATGGGTCGCCTGTGGTGAGAGCATGAATGCCAATATACCACGGCTGTTGATTTGAGCTGCCTCCGATCGAAAATTTTCAATACAAAGACATGATATCAATAATTTTGCGAGATTATAAGTACCCGCTGTCTTCTCGCCAAACAGCTACGATCAAGATCATTATGATAGAAGCAATTGACCGCCAAACACCTGCTTGCTGGTCTTATACACAACGTATAAAAATTGATTATTCCTGCTGAGAAATACGACAGCAAATATTGCAATGTGAATTTCTTACTATCTTCCTCGCAATGGTTTTACATCTGTGTCTATTTTATCACGGCCACTGGACCATTTCTGACGATTTTTACTAACAAAGAATCAGTTCACACTCATCGGGGGAACACATGGCAAAGACATTCAAAAAATTTTCATCACATGAAAGATTACCGTAATCCCCGTTTCAAAGATGTAGGAAATGTATAATGTGTTGTTCATCTTGAAAAATCCCGAACTGCAGCCTCTAAATACAAAATGTTTTTTCTTCTGAACAACTTCCTGACAACAAGCACACTCCGGTCATCACATGACGGTTGTAACCGTACATGTGCTGCCGCCAATGGAGAATCAAAAGACTTCAAATCAAAAGTCAAAAAGTATAGAAAACATATCAATATCCAAGCATTGTAAAACAGAGTTATTTTGATAAGGTCAATTTATTGTATATTATAAAAGTCTCCAGGGCACTAGGAACAGCGTAAGATTATGATCTCACTCTTTCGAATACTACACTCACACGGTAGGGTAAATTGGAACTCAGATCATTAGGGCCTATATACTGCTTCCGCCAAGCGAGTCCGCTTAGCTAAAGACGGTGAAATGACCATATTTATTATTGCTAGTCTCTGTAAATTTTGCCGACTATTCGTTAGTAGTTGTCGAATTTCTTGAGTTTGTCCGAAAACTATTCAGTGAATGACGTAAGTTTCGAGACACCTGAGTGCGAACGCAATATCGATATCGCGACAGCAAAATCAGTTACAGACCGTCTAGGAAGAACATAAGAGTCTATAAATCTGCGAATTAAATGAATCCTAAGTTACTATGAACGTAAAAAGGTAATGTTGTTATGTTGTGCCCTAGTTGGGAAAGAAAAGTGATTAAGATTTCAAAAAAACAACAAAATACAAACCGTCAGATAGTAAAAAACAAGATCAGAAAAACGTTTAGAGAAGAACGGCATCTTCAGACCTTTCATCATGAGTCTGAACGGTCAAGTTTGGTGCTATAATCTATGTCAAGTGTCTCTTTTGGTCAAATCTGACAGAGATGAATCAATCGCGATTTAGTTTCATCGCCCCTACCGGACAGGAAATGATGCAGCTCATGGGCACCTGTATAATCGTGGCGTGAACGTATCCGATGGCAGTCCACTGCATGGGCCATTGACCGTGCATCGCCAGCAAACAACGGTTTGGACGTCACGAGAGCATTTTTTTTCGCAGTCTGTGAGCGGTTGAGTGATTTGGGTTTGCATAGATCGGAATCGAGTTGATTTCTATGGAAAGCCGTCACTGTCTTAGGGAGGTGTTTCCAACTCAATAATGTGCATTGGCATCATTACTATACCATTAACATTATGATGATGTTCATTTACTCTATTGCGATGCTGGTTTACACAATAGTGATGTCCATTTACATCTTGATGATGTCTATTTACATTATGATGATGTCCATTTACATTATGATGATACCCATTTACAATATGATGATGGGCATTTACTTTTGATGATGTCCATTTACATTATGATGATGTCTATTTACACCATGGTGATGTCCATTTATATCATGATGATGTCCATTTACATTATTATGATGCCAATTTACATTATGATGATACCATTTACATAATAATGATGCTCATTTACATTTGGATGATGTCCATTTATATTATGATGATGTCCATTAACATTATGATGATGTCCATTTACATTATAATGATGGTCATTTCCATTATTATGATGTCCATTTACATTATAATGATGGTCATTTACATTTGGATGATGTCCATTATATTATGATGATGTCCATTTACATTATGATGATGTTCATGTACATTATGATGATGGGCATTTACGTTATGGTGATGTCTATTTACATCATGAATATGTCCATTTACATTATGATAATGCCCATTTACATTATGATGATGTCCATTTACATTACAATGATGGTCATTTACATTTTGATGACGTCAATTTACATTATGATGATGTCCATTTACATTATGATGATACCCATTTACATTATTGTGATGGGCATTTACATAATGATGATGTCCATTTACATTATGATGATGGGCATTTACATTTTGATGATGTCCATTTACATTATGATGATGTCCATTTACATTTTGATAATGCCCATTTACATTATGATGATGTCCATTTACATTATAATGATGGTCATTTACATTTTGATGATGTCCATTTACATTATAATGATGTCCATTTACACCATGGTGATGTCCAATTACATTATGATAATGCCCATTTACATTATGATGATGTCCATTTACATTATAATGATGGTCATTTACATTTTGATGATGTCCATTTACATTATGATGATGTCCATTTACATTATGATGATGTTCATTTACATGATCATGATAACCATTTACATATGATGATGCTCATTTACATTATGATGATGCTCGTTAACTTTATGGTGATACCCTTTTACATCATGATTTTACCCATTAACATCATGATGATGGGCATTTACATCATGATGATACCCATTTACATCATGATGATGGGCATTTACATCATGATGATACCCATTTACATAATAATGATGCCCATTTAAATTATGACTACGCCAATTTACATTATGATGATGCTCATTAACTTTATGGTGATGGCTATTTGCATACCATGATAATTATTGACATTATGTTTATTCTAAATTTCAATATAAAGGAAAATAAGTGCAACTCCACACATCGGCTCTACCAAGTTTGTTTTAAATTACGATATGGTGAATAAAAGGATCATTGCATTTATTTTGTGTTGAATACATGGCGAGAAATCGGTGAATCGATAGTGCTTTGTGATCTGGGTCCCCGGTAAACCGGTTTGTTGATTGAGTGATTCGTCTTAACGGTGTTTCGGAACCAAAAATGGGGTTCCTTCATCAGTCGCTCTCTTGTTTTGTATCCCCTCCGCTTGGTTGTGTGATGAAGTCATCTTCGTCCTCGAGGAGAAGCCAGATTCGTTATTGAGAGAGTTAGCCACTATTGACTGACTCTATAGTGAGCGATCGGGTGTGTGGTGTCATATTATAATTAACATGACCCAGCATCGACCGGAGTTCCTGGACGCTTATAAGGATTTTTGTTTTAGGGCATATTTTGAGCGTTGCTAGTGCTCGTTATGTTAACAGTAAATGTTGTACTAATTTGACAACGATTAGTTTGTTTTAGGCATTTAAATCGATCATCCGAACTTTTGGTTTTGTGTCAATTTTTCATGGACTTTGTAATAGATTTCGGGTCGATATTGGTGCCTGCTTTCCGGTGTTTGAAAAGCATGTTGTGAAAGGCTGTTTCGAGAAATAAATCTTATTTCTCTGTGTTTAGCCATTCCCAGGTTTCATGGTTTCGTTAACAATATTTGCTGTAAACGGCCTTTGAAATCGGTTTGGTCTGAGGAGAGTATTGGTTTATTTAATTCATGCCGCCAACTTTGATTACTTTAATATGGCAGCTTTCTCAGTTTTTGATTTTCTTTGCCAGATGCTGTTTTTTGTATTGATCAGCAATCTTTTTAGTTTGGTTGATTGCAGTACAAATTCGATGACATATTGCATCTTGGTTTTATACGGTAAGTTGTGGCATAAAATGGAGACAAAAAATTAGATTCCCCGTTGTTAAAACAGCTATCGTAAAATCTTTTAACTGTTTGAGCGATATGGGCAAAGTGTGTTTGAATTAACTCACCGGACTTTTCGGTTGTCGTTCCGGATATCGACGGATGGCTTACTCCTTCACATGTTGGTCAAAGTTACATAACGAGCAATAATTTTGTAAGAAGGATTTGTTTTAGATGCTCGTTTTATAGACCATGAGGAGTGTCGTTAGAAAACGACTCGAGGGTTGATCCCAGAAGTAAGCTCAGCTGCAGTGATTTTCAGTTCACTCTCCTGTGTTGATAGAGTCCTCCCTTATGTGCTCAGTTTAAGCGAGCAGGCCGTACATACGGAGACATCGCTATCTGTGCTCGTCTCAAACTGTTTGAGCTTGTTCTATTTGTAGCAAGGGAGGATGTGATTACTGGTTTGAGTATATTTACATTACGTCAACGTCAAAGTGGACCGTTATCTGATAGGTTAATTGGTTTCAGGCACTAAACTTTGATGAAGTTTATTTTGTCCCAATGGTTTCCATGTAAGAGCCATGGTTAAAATATGTAATATTTTTATACAAAGATAATGGTTGAAATGATCCATGTCTTTGCTGGCTTTTTACTACGTTACACATGAGGTAGTCGATGGATACCCCGGAGGGTATTCTCGTGTTTTCTAGCCCTCGACTTAGATCACAAACGATCTTTTTATAAAATGGAGTGTCCGTGCTTGTAAAGTTACCTAAGAAAGCAATCAATAGCGACAATGACGCTATTTCCAGGGCGCCGGAGGGCTAGCGCCTACTACTAACGTTGGGGCTTTTGGCGGAAATCGGCTCATAGCCCCCAGTCAACATGGGAATAAGTTGTTGACCTTGACCCCCAACACTTGTGTCTGTCTGTATGTTATCAGTATAGGCATCATTTAAAGGCGGAGCCTCCCTTTAAAAGGACGCCAAGGTATGGCGGCGTTCATTGTGTAAGTGGACACCAATTAAACTGGGAACAAGCGAGCACACGTACACGCTCCAGAAAATGCCACTTTTTAGTTTTCCCCGGCCGCAAAAAGACAGACAGACTGCCAAGCGGTCAGCGCGAAGTTGCTGCCGATCGAACTCTGTGGTTATATTCAAAGTCTAATGCGACTGGAAGACAATTTTTTAGGAAATTCGAGCGTTTGTGGTGGGAATAAATAAATGACCGTTGGCGATTTGAACCGACCGTCAATCAATAGCTTGCATGAACTCTGTTTGCAGGATTAGCAAAATGTGATAAAAGGTTGAGATCAGTTTGTGTAATCAGTGTTATAGAAATCAAACATCGTACTGGCCAAGCGTTTGACTGGGAGGAGAACTCCACTAATGCGAAAACCTGGGATTGAAAAGTGGGCCGGGTTCGAGGCTGTGAGTGGGACGGTCTACGGACTGGGCTAATCAGACTTGGCTTCAACACCAGAGCGATCCCCACCCTCCCTCCCTACCCTAATAGCTTGCAATTGATTGATTTTTTTTCTCTCTCTCTTCTCTTTCCTTTCGGCTTTGTCGTCTTTAGAGTATGTATCTTATTACGCCTAGAGTGGAGTCAATGTCATTGTCGCTAAATGAGTCCATCACTCCATGTAGTCGTCGGACCGCCATATCTCCTCCGATTGCGGTTTTTCTCTGTCACAGTGAAACAGGAGCCGCCTCTGTTGTTGGAATCTTGGCGTAAGTGTTTGCAGAGATAACTCTCTTAAGATACTATCCATTCTTACTGGATACTGTGTAGAGTATTACTTTCGATCTCCGACAAAAGTTTCAGCTAGTTTAAACGAATGCGCATGTCTAAGATTTCGCATGGGGTTCTGGGAAATTTGACCATCATAACGAAGTAAATGGCCCACATAACGAAGTAAATGGCCCCCATAACGATGTGATAGAGCATCACCACAAATTGTACGGACATCATCATAAAGTTATAGCACTATCATAATGTAAATAGGTATCATCATGACACAAATATGGATCATTATCATATAAATGGACATCACAAACATGTGAATGGCCGTCATCATAATGTAAATGGATATCAACACCATGTAAATGCCCATAATCATAATGTCATTTGGTATCATCAAGATGAAAATGGACAGCATCACAATGTAAACGGACATCATCATAATGTAAATGGTATCATGATAATGTAAATGCCCATCATCACGATGTAAATAGACATCATCATAATGTGAATGGACATCATTATAATGCAAATGGGCATCATCATAATGTAAATGGACACCATCATGATGTAAATGGACACCATCATGATGTAAATGGACATCATCATGATGTAAATGGGCATCATCATAATGTAAATGGACACCATCATGATGTAAATGGACACCATCATGATGTAAATTGTACCATCATGATGTAAATGGACACCATCATGATGTAAATGGACATCATCATGATATAAATGGGCATCATCATTATGTAAATGGACATCATCATAATGTAAATGGACATCATCATCATGTAAATGGACATCATCATGATGTAAATGGGCATCATCATAATGTAAATGGACATCATCATAATGTAAATGGGCATCATCATAATGTAAATGGACATCATCATAATGTAAATGGACATCATCATCATGTAAATGGACATCATTATAATGTAAAAGGGTGTCATCATAATGTAAATGGACATCATTATAATGTAAAAGGGTGTCATCATAATGTAAATGCCCATCATCATTACGTAAATGCCCATCATAATTATGTAAATGCACATCATTATGATGTAAATGGACATCATCATTATGTAAATGCCCATCACAATAATGTAAATGGGCATCATCATAATGTAAATGGACATCATCATAATGTAAATGGACATCATCATAATGTAAATGGACATCATCAAGCCATGTAAATGGACATCACTATTGTGTAAATCGGCATCACAATAGAGTAAATGAACATCATCATCATGTTAATGGTATAATCATAATGCCAATGCACATTGTTGAGTTAGAAACAGCTCCCTAAGACAGTGACGGCTTTCCATAGATTTCGGCCGAAAACAGTTAGGGACCGAGCACAATTAACGGCTGGGGGGGGGGGCGGAAGAGAAAATGGGGGGGGGGCACGAAAAAAATGAGTGTTCTTGGGGTGGGCCATGAAAATTCCAGGGAAGGTAAGGGGTGGGCCACCAAAATATTTTACACCATGACAGACAGAGAATATTTTTCAGCATTTTTGTTCCTTGTTGAAGCTGGAGTTCCTTGTTAAACTTCTTGTAGCATGATGAAATACCAAGTCTTAAACCTCACAATGCAGTTGTTATGTGTAAAATGAGCAATATTATTATTGAAAATTGACTTCATTTGTCAACAGTAATAATGGTTGGTAATGATACAGAGGCTCGGTTGAAACTTGTTATTTCATCATGCTATAGGAATCCCTTATAGAACAGGAATGCCTGTCAGTACCATGTGAAATTAGCATTCACATGGCTAGTTGGCATGGCTTAATGCATGTGCATAGGGAATAGGCAGTCAGGTAGTCCACATTCATTTCAGAAGCACGTTGGTAACATGTGTATAGGCCGAAATATTTAAATGAGCTAGCCATTCACACACATGTGAATGAATGGTTATTCTGAATCCACTCACATGTATGTGAACCAATGGTTATTTTGAATGCACATATGAATGACATGGTCATCCTGGCAGAAAAAGAGCACCATGAAAAGTACTGATTTGACACCCGATTGCCGTTATGAATTTGGTAAACATTGTTACATTTGCATGTTTGCAAGGTGTAAGCAAACATCAAATAAGTGAAATCAAATTCCAGTAAAATCAAGTACTTTTACACAGCCTCTTACGGTGAATTATAAGATACAATTGGTTGGATATGTAATTTAACCATATTTGGCCTAAAACTAAGACAGGCCAAACAGAGTTAAAAGCAACTCTGACTCACCTGAACACAGCAAACACAAGCAGACTCACCTTTCCAAACGTTCAAAATAAAAGCACAAAACATATCTGTAAGTCTGATGACCAATTTAATAAATTTTTGGTTTAACAAATTTCATAGACACAGTGAAAAGTGATTTAGTCAAAGATTAGTTTTTAAAAGAGTTCATTTAACTCTGGCCAAGTCTCGTCTTTCATGTCCTATTTTGTTTTGAAATTTGACATTGAAGACTTCCTTACGTAAGTCATGATTATTCTTGCCAAATTTCTCTTGGGCCTTGGCTGACATGCACACTGAAATGAAACAGAAAGGAGAGAATGAACTTAGCAACATTTATTAAGACGACAACTTTACAATAAAGTTTCAGAACATGTGTGTGATTTGTTACATACACATAGAGGAATTTTTACATACATCTTTGCGAGTGCAAAATTAATACATTGAAAATGTAACATATATGTCTAGAAATGTGCTTGTGTACGTTGTATTGACTTGACTAGTTGCCACAGCCACTATACCGATTAATTTATGTACATCTTTACAAAGTGAGGGCATCACAATTCATAATTTGAATCAATACAAGAAAGTATGTTAATACATGAGGCAAACAAGTTATTGAACTCAATAAAAATTACAGCTGCTGTCCCTTGAAAATTAAGACGTATCACATTTCTAAACATTTTTTCTGTCTTTCAATACAAGGCTTCTTACCTGGCAATATCATATTAACAATGGATTTTAAAAGTAACCATGTACAAAAGAAGTAAAAATGCAAGTAAGACCGGGTGGTACAAACAATCATAAGTTTACATAGCCATGTTCATCCTACGATCTACCGGTAGTTTGGGTTTTTTTTAATATTTTCATTTCGCCTATTTTTTTTATAGCAGTGTTTTTGCACTGAGTGAGACCATGGACGCAAACTAAGCTTAGGCGTTGTTCAAGCCCAGCTTTGTTTTGCGTTAATGGCCACACTGTACACCTCCCTCCGCCCTGTCCAGGTATACAGATACGTACTTTCTTTTCACCCCTAAAGCTCGGGTTAAAAATGTCGGGCCATATACAAAACCAAGCTTCCCAGGAAAACATCAATGTGCAGAGAAAAGCCTCTCTATAAGGCATACTAATTTCGTAATTGCCCTTTATAAATATGCATTTCAAATACTTACCGGATGAATGGAAAATTATCGTCCACGACGACTTGCTATCTCGGCCACTGCATCCAACACTGTCGCGGGGAAATACACTTTACCTTCATGCCAACTGAAACATTACCACTTAGACCTAACTCACTTGCTGTTTTGACTCAAAATGTGTCGTCACTGGGGGAAGAAATGACCGAGAAATCAGCCATAATTCGTGAGATTCAGCTGGTCTGAACAGCCATTACTTCAAAAAAATCTGCGCAATCTCATTTGAGAGATGCAATGTGATATCCGACAACGATCGTGTGGGAACACAAAGCATTGGTCAAATTCGAAAGGTCAAGGGTCGTGATCGTCGCAAAATTTTGACATTTCAAGTACGCGTAAACTGTTCCTTTAGATTTTTCCAATAAGCAAACATTGACTTTATATGAAGAGATCAGTTAAAATACGGACGTCCAACACACTAAGTGAACCCTGTTGCAATTCTGATCAGCCTCGTTAAATCCAAGCGTACTCATTTACGGGACCCTTACATTCATACCCTGTTGCGTCCCGTCCACTCTTCCAACACAACTCTTTCCAAAGTCACGACATCATACATCGTCAGAACCGCTAGTCCATCCGGCTCGACTTTTGAACGGTTTGGGGATGAACAGTACCTGTACTGCGTTTCCATTAAGTTTTATGTAAGTTGTAATCGCGAAAGTTTTACAATGGCAGATGCAGAACCGTCGCAAGTGTGTTCGTCGTTGTGTGATGATCTGACGCTACGTACATGTACATGACTGCACATCATAGCCAGTTGCTGACGGACGTACGCGAAAACATGGACCGTATGAGAAAAATTTAATGACAGATCCAACCATATTACGTCTGGAAATGTGAGTACCTTTCAATAGAATGCAGGTTCCGATCATATGGAATATTTAGCGGTGAACATGTGTTTATTATTGCACATTTTGAAAATAAAAATAAACGATGTTTAAAATTTTATCTGTGCTGATTTAATTTAGAGGCTGCTCACAGACGTTTGTAGCCATCTGCATGACTTCCCTCTTGTCATATTCATTGGTTTATACTGAAAATCCCTGGTCTCGTTTTTTTGAATGGAGATGAATGAAACTAATGCTAATTATATTATGAGGCTGTAACTTCATAATTTTGGCAGAAATTGTGTTCTTCGTACATCGACTACAGGTTTTTCTCTCTTTTCAAAATCATGTTAGCCAGTATTGCTAATGTTATTCTATTTTCTAAAACACGTTCAAATATCCAGTCTTCACAACCTGTATTATGTACAGTCAGCATTGTTATTGTTGGTAAACACATTTTGGTCTGGACTAAACTTCAATTGAACACAATAACAGTGAACTTTTATAATATACATGCACACAAAGTGTATGTTGGTTGTATTGATAATATCAACGAGCTAATTCAACTTAAATTTGTAAACCAATGAAGTAAGTGCAGTTGATACATACAAAAATATTAACAAACTCAAAAACTTACAGCTTTATACTGTCACTTTAAAATGGCAAACCGGTGCTTCTGTAGCCACTAAATATTTAAGTCTGAGAACAATTTAACTGGTAAATGTGACCC
The DNA here is from genome assembly GCF_041260155.1 of Ptychodera flava. Taxonomy (NCBI): domain Eukaryota; kingdom Metazoa; phylum Hemichordata; class Enteropneusta; family Ptychoderidae; genus Ptychodera; species Ptychodera flava. The sequence continues at coordinate 28,860,588 of NC_091943.1, forward strand.
ATGTGGCATTTCTATAGTGCAAACATGAGTAATTTCACCGGAAAAACTTAACCCAAGTAAAATCAACTCTACACATGAGTGCCGCCTAATTTATTTAAATTAAATAGACAATAGGGATGTGAAAACATGAGAATTGACAACAAGTCAGTCCTTGGAGTTTTTAATGCATGTCTAAATTTTTACCGCCACATGTGTAAGCTACCATTCAATCCATTGACAATCTTCCCTTCTATCATGAATTCAATAGGACTGCTAATGAATGGTTACTTCACATGGCTGAGTCTGATTTCACATTCATAGCCAGTGATGAATGTTCAAATTTTAACATGTCATATTTCCAATACTGGCATGTGGCAGGTTGGACTGCTATGGACTGCCTATTTTTCCTCAAATAACCATTCAACCTGTTCCACACAGGAATATGGACTGGCTAATAGGCAGTTCAGAATTAGAATACGTAGTGGACACACAGGAAAAAATACTGAAAAAAGGAGGAAAAAATGGCATTAATGGGTCTTTTATAGTTAGCCCATGAAGAACTATTCCAATGGCAGACTGTCATTACAGTGGAGTAACATTGAATATCTTGGGTAGTCATAGAAAGGCAGACACTGGGTTGTGGAAAGTGCATTGAAATCACAACGGTCATGTTATACATTTTTCCCCAACATCTGAAAACATCATACAGATACTCAGTTGAAGTAAAGTTATTTTATTTGTTTATTATTTATATATTTATTTGTTTATTATTTATTTCAAGAATGCAAGAATGTTGTTTTCACTAAAGCATATATTAAAAGTTATAAGGATTATATATATGTGTACAACTTTGTACCTATGTAATCTTTCTTTTTTGGGGAGGGGGGGGCCACAAAAATTTGTTGCCGGTGATGGGGGGGCCACTAAATTTTTGCTGGTGTTAGGGGGGGCCTGTAAAAAATATACGCACCACATATTTTCTCTTCCGCCCCCCCCTGCCGTTAATCGTGCTCGTTCCCTTAGTAGTTTTTCGTGCTCCGTCCAAATTGGATCCGCATGTTGCCGGTTTTGTCCATGGCAATCAAAAGAGCTGTGGTGGGAGGCCGTATAACGCAGGGACGCAACGGCATCGTACGCAGGGCTAGGCCACAACATACTTCCAAAAGAGATCTAGCGTAAACTATCGTACTGCAGGTCAACATACACATCACCCATTCATAGACCTACAGGTACACAGATCAACAAACAAACAGGGAGAGGCAATCTGCTTGAAACCATGAAATAGTCCATTTGTGTCTGAACTCATCTGAGACTCGTGTTCAGTAACCGTTGGTCAAGTATTTTGCTCAGTTGTAAGAATCGTTTATTCATTGTTGACATCGTAATCGATCCGATGTACACAACAAATGTTTTATCGTTTTGCACCTTTGCGCGTCCCCTCGTGATTGGCAGCTGTTGAATGCTTTCATCTATTGTTTGTTGGACGCTTCGAACACAGCATCGAAGCAGTTTTGGCATCAAAAATCAACTTAAAATGGAAAAAATGAGAGCAGTTCGCCAACAAGGTGATGCCACAAGTATTCACAAAACCAATGTCCCTCCACCCACCGATCTGGAAACAGCTCCTGTTTCTTTGTTCCGATGCGCGTTACGGGTAAACATATCAATTACAAAAAATCTGTGAATCTCTGACACCTTAAAGGTGACAAGTACGTGAATTTGCATAGCAAATTGCTAATTTTAACCAAAATAACCAGAATGCACTGCTCTATTCACTACAGCGATTTTGCTGAATAAACTTGTCGATATTGTAACACAAACGTTTCGATATTGAGGTGGGAGCCTCAAGGTCCTTTCACATTTTTATACATAAAAATTCACGGGGAATTTTACAGGTTGATTGGCAATTTTCGTTGTTCAAAAAACGCATGGCCGACGTATGGTGGCCGCCATCTTGATTTTTAACAACAAATGCATCGTCGAAAACTCGGGCGTTTTCTACAACAGAGTAAACGACAAAAAAACGCATACTACCAATTTTAAAATCCCCATCGCTGATTGATCACGCCAAAGTCGTTTCGATTTATTCTTATTTCTACAAGTGAAAGGGGGGAAAACTTTCGTACTATAAGGTGCCTCTCCCTACCTAGCGAGTTCAAATTTGTTGGACGAAAATTCGACGGAAAAACACGGAAATCATAGACAAAAATCATAAAAGAAATTACTCTCAATAAACACAGTTTCTCAGTTGTAGCAGAAATCCTGGCTATGGTAACAAAGTTACCTGAGGAGCAAAGACATGACGATAAATAAAAATACTAAGCACCGCAAGATGTTGCCAAACGCTACTGATGGTGTCCCCAAGCAAGCATTTACATCCGTAACGTGCTTCGTACCAACGGCAGAGCAATTAACACCTTTAAACAATAGCGCACGTGTCGCGTTTCCAGACCGGTGGGTAGAGGGACGGTGACAAACGTAATATGTTGGAAGAGTGCTTTAATTTGCACCATGGTTGTTGAAAGCTCCAGATTTCCGGGAGCATTCGTTGACGCTGTTACCATGTGCCACTCATGTTGGATTATGAATGCCCAGGGAGATAGGGGGTATTTATAGGCTCCCCCTGCCTTTAACCATTTGTACTCCTGCGATTGACGTCAGCGCCTCTCTTTCCCATGTATCGATTACTTCCTGCTGCCTGCCGATCTTCATAAGTCTTTACTGTTCCGTTTCTCTTCTCACAGATAGACGATGCAAACCGCGAGAAAGTAAAGAAGGCAATGGAAGAGGTTGGATTTAATAGTTGCACTTGTTGCATCACCAGCATTCTTCTAATACGTTTTCTATTCTTTGTGAGTGTTACTGTTTTCACTTGCTATCTTGATCGGGTTATCAATAATCGTGAGCAATCCTGGTATGCTGATTGGCGTCCTATTGGTACTTTCATTTTTGTGTGCGATATTATTATTGGGACACTGTTTTATGGTAAGTAATTGCTATCGTACTTTTAGTTTATATGTGCTTTGTGCATGTTTTAGTCCATTCACACTAAACACAACCAAAATCCAACTCGATTAAGACCATCTAACCAAAGATTAAAAAAGAGACAGACTCGTAAAAATTAACAACTCCGATCTCAGCTAAAGACCGTGTCTGTGACATCAACCAATCACTTCCATCTTACAGAAGAGTTAGACGCCAATACTAACGGAACCTAATCCTAAAATGTAAACTATGTGAGGCGTGATCTTCCGTCGGGTGATGAGCAACAAGTCTAATAGGCGAGCGGCAGACTCACCTATTTTTCACACTTAATGTACCCACCTTACATACGGCCACATCATACGTCATTGAAAGTAGCATCAAAGGATCGCAGTGTCACAGTAGTCTCTCCACTCCAGTGCGGTTTAGGGCAGGATACGTAGATTAGGGGTACGTCTCGCCATGGCAAATCAACACTTTAAACAAAACAGCCAAACATAACATACACAAAATTCAAGATATATATAGATATGAACGATGTGTGGAGTTGCTTTCTTTAATTACATGTCATCATTTGTGTCTGCTGTCAAATTAATCTTCCATGAATAAGGCAGCTATAAATGTGGCAACCCGTTTACTCATGACAAAACTGTTAAAGAAGAGGATGATGAATTTGTAGAATTACTAGATGTACTGAAGGAAATGCATGACACTGTATCGCCATGAATGACTTGGATCATGAATCATGCCATAACCTTGACTACAGCTTACTCTCACAAATTGTTTCGGCTACATAGTTACTTTTCAACAATTACAATAGTGTCGTTCATGTGAATCTTTCTTTATGTTCGGACTTAATAGTAATTGGTGATATTTTCCCAACATATCTTTACTATAAAATGCCGGTGTTCAAATCATTAATCACATATGTTAAAATCAATATATATATATATATATATATATATATATATATATATATATATATATATATATATATATATATATATATATATATATTAGTGCTGTTGTCTTGGTTACAATTCAAATGCTGTGAATGGGTATATTATAATCCAATACAAAGCGCATGTTTGGAGAAACACTCTGATCTATAAAAACTCGACATCGGTATCGGATAATAATGCAGTCAAGAAGTGCTATTAATGTGTTTTGAAACATACATTAAACAAACAAAATATTCATTTCCAGACCTCATTTCAGCTGTTTGTTCTCCGTGTTCTAGACACTTTTTGCACATCATAATGCATGTGGTTGAATTGATACTGCTGCTAAAATTTAAAATACCGTTATTCAAAAGGGGAAATAACGTTTTTCACTACAAATATGTCATGAAAACGTTTCAGTAAAACCACTTTGTATATGTCTTTGGATGTCAATTTTGCCTTTTACATGCAAATACTTTTCATTCGATATATCACTCGATAGTTGAAGAGTATGGTTAGAATATTTAATGAATTTTCTAATTTTATATTGCATTTATGCAGATTGCTTACCTGTTTAAATTATGCAAATTTAGGGATACGGCCTTACTTGATACTTTAACATTGTCAATTTTCTTGAATAAGAGATAATAAGCTTTAAAATGACGTATGATATGGCTGTATGATATTATGCAAATTTAGGGATACGGCCTTACTTGATAGTTTAACATTGTCAATTTTCTTGAATAAGAGATAATAAGCTTTAAAATGACGTATGATATGGCTGTATGATGTGGCTGTATATGATGAAATATTTATAATATTTATATTCAAAAGGGGCAAATATTTTTTCAATATAAATATGAAAATACTTCGGTAACACCAATTTGAATATCTCTTTCGATACCCATTTCGTATACTACATGCAGATACCTCTCATTTGATATATCACTCGATAGTTTAAAAGTATGTTTAGAGTAGTGAACAATGAATTTGTAATTTTATATTGCATTTATGCAAATTGGATACCCTTGTAAATTATGCAAATTAGGGGTAACGGCCATACTTGACAGTTCAACATTGTCAATTTTCTTGTAGTAGAGATAATAAGCTTTCAAATGATGTATGATGTAGCTGTATGTTGTAGCTGTATGTGTTAAAATTTTTAAAATATTGTTATTCAAGAGAGTAAAATATTATTTTCAATATAAATATGAAAATATTTCAGTGAAATCAATTTAAATATGTCTTTGGATATCAAACTTGTATTCTACATGCAAATACCTTTCATTTGATATATCACTCTATAGTTTAGAAGTATGTTTACAATAGTTAACAGTGAATTTTATAATTTTATACCGCACTTATACAAATTGGGTACCCGTGTGAATTATGCAAATAAGGGGGGTGTGGCCCTACTTGGCAGCTCCACATCGTCAATTTTCTTAAAGTAGAGATAATAAGCTTTCCAATGACGTATGATGTGGCCGTATGTAAGGTGGGTACATTAAACTCCTAAAATAAGGCCCTTTTTATGGATTCGCCGCTCGCCTATAAGGATCGAAACCGCCAACCTCTATATGGTCTTGCGTCCATTACACACCATCTGATAACACAAAACCAGATATTAACTGAAAATGCTCACGTGTTTCATTATGTATTCCAGTTGTGTGTAAATTTAAACTTTTTCCACGTTTTCAACCTTTTTGAAAGTGTTATGATCAACATCATGAACAATATTCACAACAGCTTAATTATAAAGGTCACTAATTATACAAATATGTAGGCCTAATTAGCTGAAATAAAAATACTGACATTGTATCACCACTTTATATAGCAAGTGTAATTGCTTGGTCAAGTCCTTAAAGCTAAATATACCAAACTGTGCAGGCTCATTAGATATGCAAATTATAAATTACCTGACATTAAAATGTGAAAAAACTTTCAATATTGTTTTCACCTGGTATCATCAATGTACATAACATGTTTTCCCAACTTTGATCAAGTAAATCCCGGTATATATCCCTTATTAGGAAAGTTTATTAAATATGCAAATTACTAATTTGCTGACATAAAAATGCTTGATAGCTATGAATAGTGTTGTATCGAAACAACTTTAAAGTACACACAGAATTGGTCAATTTTGGTCAAGTCAATAAAGATATATATCCTTAATTAGGAAAGTTCATTATATATGCAAATTAGCAATTTGCTGAATAAAAAATGCTTAACGGCTTTCAAAATGCTGTATCGTAGTATTTTACTGTACATAGCAAGTTTCATCAACTTAGGTGGAGTCAATCAAAATATATATCCTTAATAAGAAAGTTCATTAAATATGCAAATTAGGAATTGGCTGAAGTAAAAACGTTTTGTAACTTTCAATAATGTTGTGTCAAAGTATCTTCAAAGTACATAGCAAGTTTCGTCAACTTTCATCAAGTAAATTCAGATAAATATTTCTAATTAGGAAAGTTTGTTTAATAAGCAAATTAGGACTTGGCTGAAGTGAATGAAGTTGAATGATTTCAATAACGTTATATCATAGTATCTTTAATGTAAAAACCAAGTTTCATCAAGTCCAGTCAATTCAGAAATATATCCCTAGATCTTCAATATGCATACCAAGTTTCATCAATTTAGTCAAGTTAATTCATATATATATCCCTAATTAGGAAAGTTCATTAAACATTATGCTAATTAGGAATGGGCTGAAGTAAAAATGCTTCATGACATTAAATTATGTTAATAATGTTAAATCGTAGTACCCTCAATGTACATACCAAGTTTCATCAATTTTGATCGTATCCATTCAGGTATATATCCCTAATTAGGAAAGTTCATTAAATATGCAAAAAAAGCAATTATCTTTCATGTCACCCCTTGATACCTTCATGGCTGATATTTTCTTGTTGTGATCAATATTTGTAGCAAATCTCAACAAAATATGTGTTGTCGTTCTAGATTGTAGTTGTATTATATATATATATATTATATATATATATATATATTGTGATGGAATTTGTCCATTGAGACATTCACACGTATTACCATTACTTATTACAGTTATATGTTACAGTTATGTATTAAACTTTCTAAGCGTTATTTAGTGATGTAAACCTGGTACATGCCTTTTTGAACTTATAGCCAATCAAAACAGAGTTCCGAGTCACCTGATCGGTTGGGTGACGTCACATGCACGCATGTACCCAGGATTTTTCAGAAGCAGCTCTGTACCTTGCTGAGGGTGGACGTGTATTTGTCGCCCTGCTGACTGTAATACATCGGCTTTGTACGCTACCAGAACGTATTGTGTTGCATCATTCTTTCCATCCCCGGTTGGTTCCGTTGAGTAGTCTCTAGATCTACATTGATCTGGATTACGTCTACAGGACTGTTTGCTGTAATTTTCACCCCCTGTCTAACCCGCGTGGATCCGAACGTGTGATCGGGGTTTGTTGTGCTCCGAATCGCGACACGACTGAATATTTTCCACGACATTGGTTTGCAGCGGTCGGGTTTGAATTGGCTGTGATTTTGCGGCTTTTTGCAATTGTCAGGTTGGTTTTGCGAAATAATTTACGGTGTAATCGTTTGAACCGAGTCACCGTAAGTGGTCAGTGTAATTGTATCTTGTTATTTTGTTATTTCTCTATCGTGGTATTTTAGCGAGGAATATTCGAATCGATTAGCCGAGGGCTATATCATTTCCTACCGAATATTCATCTCGTTTTGTTATAGTCACCTCGGCCGGTTCGATGGCTAGCAAAGAGGGATTTTCGATAGCGAGATTGCTTTCAATATGGACTCGGGTATTGCATCTGCTCCACACATTAGTACACCGTTGTCTGTGGGTAAAAGTGAAAAGCATTTAGATGAGTGGGAAAAGGCTTTGCGTCATGAAGAAGATTGATTTGTCCCAGTGCAGTAAGCTTACTGATACGGATGGGAATTTTACAAATGATTGTAACGAAGGGAGAGATGTCAACAACTCCCTACTGTTAATCCATATGAGGTAACCAGCGCCTGTGAATCTAAGGTACCTACTCATTTACTCGATTTATACAGGAGGAATACTGAAAACTTAGACCAAAAACAGAGACAACAATTTGCACAATTGCTTGAAAAATCTGGTGATGTATTTAGTTGCAATGATAGAGATATTGGTAGAACAGCAACGATTAGACACGACATAGTTGTGGATGGTAATCCTGTCAGACAGAGGCCATACCGCACCCCCATTTGGAAACAGGAGGAGGTAGATAAACAGGTCAACGACCTTTTGGATAGGGGCTTGATTGAGGAGTCTACAAGTCCTTGGGCCTCCCCAGTGGTCTTAGTGAGCAAAAAGGACGGCTCGCAGCGCCTATGCATAGACTACAGGAAACTCAATGCCGTGACTGTAAAGGACAGTTTCCCCCTACCAAGGATTGATGATGCCTTGGAATCTCTCCATGGAGCCAAGTGGTTCTCGACCTTAGATTTACAGTCCGGGTATTGGCAGATTGAGTTAGAACCAAAATGCAAGCCTTATACTGCCTTTTGCACGAAAACTGGGTTGTACCAATGGAATGTGCTCCCCTTTGGTTTAACTAATGCCCCCAGTACATTTGAACGAATCATGGAGCGTTGTTTTAGTGGCTTATCCTGGAAGGTACTGCTATTGTACCTAGATGATGTAATTGTTTTCTCAAGGTCATTTGAGGAACAGTTGGCTCGGTTGGAAATGGTTTTCAATCGGTTGCGTCAAACTGGCCTTAAACTGAAACCAAACAAATGTTTTGTTCGCAACCACTGTTCAATTTCTGGGACATAAGGTCTCTGCGGATGGCGTTGCCACTGATTCAGAAAAGATTGAAGTCGTACAACAGTGGCCAACCCCTAAGTCTGTGACTGAAGTGCGTGCTTTTCTTGGACTTACTTCGTATTATAGGCGTTTGTGCAAAATTTTGCCGAGATAGCTCGACCCTTACATGACCTAACTAAAAAGAATGTTGTTTTTGATTGGTCAAAAAATTATCAGCGTTCTTTCGACAGGTTAAAAACTGCATTGACGGAAGCCCCTGTTCTGGCTTTTCCATCTTCAGGTGACACCTTCATATTGGACACTGATGCTAGTGGCACAGGGATTGGTGCGGTTTTGTCCCAAGTGCAAGGTGGTGTCGAAAGACCTATAAGCTATGCAGGTAGAGTTTTGTCAGCTACAGAGCGCAAGTATTGCGTGACAAGGAGGGAATTACTGGCTGTCATAAATTATGTCAAATACTACCGCCACTATTTGTTGGGTCAACAGTTTATCTTGAGAACTGACCATGCATCCTTAGTGTGGTTGATGAATTTCAAGAATCCAGAGGGACAACTTGCCCGTTGGATCGAATCACTACAACAGTTTGATTTTACTATTGTTCATCGGCCTGGTTTGCGGCATTCTAATGCAGACGCACTAAGTCGTGCACCTGCATATAAATGCAAACAATGTGGGCAAATGCATGCTAGCACTGATATTTCCGAATGTCGGCCGAAGGTAGATAAATCTAGTGGAAACTACTCTGGTTGTAATTCACCGACCAAGGAACATAAACCAGTGGAGGACACCAATATGGTGCTTGAGGTCGGGAATGATGCCCAATTTGCCAATGGCAGTGCTGGGTCTGAAGTGAAATCCATTGGAATGGAAGGTCAAGGCTCGATTAGCAAGGACGAGGTTGAGAGCAATTATGGAATGAAAAGCCATCCAATGTTGGTACAGTGGTATCGGAACCAATTTGGACCAACCAGGAGCTTCGTGATAAACAACATCAGGTCGCTGGCATGGAATTGCTGATTTCTGCTGTGGAATGTAAGGCAAAAAGGCCTACATGGGAGGATGTTTCCATTTTTTCTCATGAGGTGAAGGCTTGCTGGGCCTCTTTTGATCATTTGCGTGTTGGAAATGGGGTATTATATAGGTTATTTGAAACGGCTGATGGTTTACGTGTGAGATGGCAGATGTTCCTTTGTCCTTGTTGCAGAGAGCACGTAATGCAGGAGCTGCATGCTACAAAAGTAGGGGGGCACCTTGGCATGGAGAAAACATGGTCCAAGCTGCGCATGCGATATTTCTGGTATGGTATGACTTCAGATGTAAGAGCCTTTATAAGGGCTTGTGATATATGTGCATGCCGTCAGACAGTTTGCAGGCGCAGGAAGGCACCCCTACAGACGTACATTGTGGGATGTCCTATGGAAAGGACAGCAATAGATATCTTGGGGCCATTTCCCGAAAGTTATCAAGGTAATAAGAAGGTATTGGTCTTTGCAGACTATTTCACAAGATGGATGGAGTGTGTACCAATAAAAGATGAGAAAGCATCAACGGTGGCAAGCGCACTGGTGGACAGCATTTTCTGTCGTTTCGGGATGCCTGCCGAGATACACTCTGATAGGGGAAGAGACTTTATCTCATCTGTTTTTCGTGAGGTATGTTCCTTGTTGGGAAATTCTAAGACATACACGACCCCTCGTCACCCAAAGGTGATGGTTTGGTTGAGAGACACATGAAGACGATTGTGGGATCTCTCAAAACTTATCTAGAGCCAAAGGCCCACCAGCGTGACTGGGATACATACTTGCCATACATTGGCATGGCCTACAGATCTGCTGTACATAACTGCACTGGAGAAAGTCCAAACATGATGATGCTTGGTCGTGAAGTGACTTTACCAGTCGACCTAATGTTTGAGGGTAGTGGTGATCTTCACAAAAAGGAGTCTGACTACGTTTCTACACTCAGGTCAAGATTGCAAGATGCACATGCTTGGGCTAGAGAGAAGCTTAAAGCAAGTGCACGTACCCAGAAAAAACACTATGATAGGTATGTGGATAAACATGGGTTCAAAGTCGGGGACTTTGTTTGGCTAAAGAATGAGAGGAGGAGGAAGGGGCACGCTCCAAAATTGCAACTTAATTTTGAGGGTCCCTACCTAGTGATTGACAAAATCTCTGATGTTGTTTACCGCATACAACAAAGTGCCCGTAGTAAGTTCAAAGTTGTACATTATGAAAAGTTGAAGAAATATGAGGGAAAACCGATTGCTTCATGGTTGGAGCATGTTTCCCTGCCAACGTTGGAACAACGTATCCAGGATGGTATGCCTGAGAAGTCTGAACAAGAATTATGTACTAGTACTATGCTGCGTGATGATGAATCGACTGTGTTGCCGGAGGCAGATAATACGACTGATGATCACACCGCTGTGTCGCCAGCAACGACTGTGTTTGATGTGGATGACTTGTTCCCTGATCATCATGAACCACAACAAAAATCGGAACTAGAGCATGACACTGAGGACGAGGATGTCGCAGTCGCAGAATATACAACTGATGCCAAAACTAGAGGGACGTCATTGCAGGATGAGGACAATATGGCTACAATGCGGTATCCACGACGAGAGCGAAAACCTGTGACATTCTATGGGTATGGACATGTAACCTAATTAGCAGTGACACGGACATATGCTATGTACTCTGTGAACATGAGTGAAATGGTTGACTGTGTGTTGACCATTTGCTTTCTACCAACGGAGATGATTGTGGTGACGATTATAGCAATGTTTACATGGACTTTGATATTCATGTCATGGGACACAGAACTATTTTAGAATTGTTGACTTTAGTGACAAAATATAAATGTATTATTGTTTGCTTCTTGATGATAGACAATGATTTCTCTTTCGGGTTAGGTAAGTATGTAATTAGGAAATTTGCCTTTTTTTCTATAAGGCTCCCGTATTGGTTTTGCTGTGTTTTGCATGCCTTTTCTTACATATTTCAATTCTACAGGGTTACAGGACAGTTATTGTCAGGGAAGTCTCACTACTCTGTAAACGTTTTTTTACGTTTGGATGATCACCTCTATCATTCGACACAAACATACATGTGGTAGTTTGGTCTAGAAGGGGGGAATGTGATGGAATTTGTCCATTGAGACATTCACATGTATTACCATTACTTATTACAGTTATATGTTATAGTTATGTATTAAACTTTCTAAGCGTTATTTAGTGATGTAAACCTGGTACATGCCTTTTTGAACTTATAGCCAATCAAAACAGAGTTCCGAGTCACCTGATCGGTTGGGTGACGTCACATGCACGCATGTACCCAGGATTTTTCAGAAGCAGCTCTGTACCTTGCTGAGGGTGGACGTGTATTTGTCGCCCTGCTGACTGTAATACATCGGCTTTGTACGCTACCAGAACGTACTGTGTTGCATCATTCTTTCCATCCCCGGTTGGTTCCGTTGAGTAGTCTCTAGATCTACATTGATCTGGATTACGTCTACAGGACTGTTTGCTGTAATTTTCACCCCCTGTCTAACCCGCGTGGATCCGAACGTGTGATCGGGGTTTGTTGTGCTCCGAATCGCGACACTGAATATTTCCACGACAATATATATATATATATATATATATATATATATATTATATATATATATATATATATATATATATATATATATATATATATATTATATATATAATTTGTGCAGCTGTATGAAAACGAGCCCCTATGTGTATAAAATTTTGCGGCTGTATGAAATCGACGCTGATACTAAATGTTATCAGCTGTATGTCTCGAAAGCGAGGCTCAATATAAATTTTCGACCTTTATCCAAGTCCAAGCTCTATGTATGTATGTATGTATGTATGTATGTATGTATGTATGTATGTATGTATGTATGTATGTATGTATGTATGTATGTATGTATGTATGTATGTATGTATGTATGTATGTATGTATGTATGTATGTATGTATGTATGTATGTATGTATGTATGTATGTATGTATGTATGTATGTATGTATGTATGTATGTATGTATGTATGTATGTATGTATGTATGTATGTATGTATGTATGTATGTATGTATGTATGTATGTACTCTACATGTTAGAATGAATACACTACATGCGTGCAAGTAATATTATGTGTCTGCATATATATCCATACATATGTATGGTCAATGTATATCAGTGTGTATATGTATAGTTAATTGCCCGTGTAGGTGTGCTGTTACAGTTGTAATCACCCCACTTATGGTCAGGAACTTGTAAACATCACGAGGCCGAAGGTCAGGAACTTGTAAACATGCTAATTCGTGGACTTATCAGAGGTTAGTCAACATCGGAAAGATAGTGATGTTAATGAAAAAGGGGCCCCATTCCTATCTTTCGCGATGTTGACCAACCCGTAAAATCCCTGATAAGTCCACGGATTAGCATAATTAGTTGTGTTGACTAATTAATCACAACATGTGTGTATGAGAGATATACGTCCTTGTAATGGAGTGTAAAATAAATAAAGAGTCACAGAGGCTAGGTTAGGTTATATAAACCATTTATTTTATTTACTCTGATCATTCAGAGCATGAAGAAAGAAGAGAAAATGATAGAGAAAACTGTGAAAAACTCAGTAATACTTAATGGGTCGCCTGTGGACGCACAAGCACAGAGTAAACTGCACGTAAAATGACTTTCCAAATAATTGTAAACAGGGAATGTCCGTTGGGAAAACTACTGGCAAAAACGTAACTCAGGGCTCCCATAGAGAGCTAAGCCGAGCATGTGAACACCGTACATGAGCAAAAAGAAGCTTAAGTTAGGCTGAGCATTGAAACGCCCTAAATGCCGCTGGTTCTGGTAGTACGGCGCGCTTGCTCTCACAGGTCATAGGTTCTGTTGTTATAATTAACATATGTTGTGTCTTATTTGCATCATTAAACGACAGATCGACGATTAGTCCTGCGTATACTTGTATAAAACATTGACATCACTGTCATTAGGCAACGGAATCAGATTTCATTTTTCATTGGTTAACGTCGCCACGCCCTCTATTTTGATTGGCTATATTATTGTTTACTTGTTTATCAAGGATGACCTCAGAGGAGCATCGGCAAGGTAGAATTATGTTCGAGATCATATATACGTTGCAACTTTACACAAGCCATAGGTAGCCAAATGAAGAGAACTTTAAAAATGGATGACTTTTAATTTTTCACATTTTGAGCTTGAAATTCTTCTAAATGATCAATAAAATACAAACACATTAAAATTTTTTACAGGAATTCAAGTGTAAGATATGGCAACGTAACTTTTCAAAAACAATCAAATTTCATTCTTCACTAGGGCACACAAGCGCTTACTGCTTATCAATACCGTGTGAAAATACCCTGAGAAAACTACTGGCAAAAACGTATCTGAAAATGTTAACTGTTTTTCCGTCGTGCGAGTTGTACATAACCATGGGGCGACGTCTTTTCGTGTCAGGCATTCCTGTGGCGTGTACGTCATTGACACTTTGTTTGGTTGCGGTTGCGGTGAAGTTAAAATTAAATGTCTCGCCGGAATTAGCATTTGCAAACATACCCGCGACAACACTTGCTTGTTGTGAAGTTTTGGCAAAATTAGACATAAAACCTTCGGCAGGAAGAGAGGTATTACCAGTCAATAATCAGGCTTATATTTGGATCTGTTCTGGCTGCTGCTGTTTATATGGCCGCTGAGTTGAGCCACGGTGCGGTGTTCGGTAGTACACCTACACGTTGAATTGGTTAACTTCAGCTTCGGTTAAAACACTGGCTAATCTTGGCTTTACACTTACAGCTTCACCAAACTTGGAAGTACTTGTACTTGTGCCCGGTACGGCGGTACGCTGCGCCGACGTCGCCCATTGTCAATGTAGCTGATGACAAACTGTTCTTCCGGATAACAAAAATCATGCTCACACTGCGATTAAGTACATGAATGTTTCGGCCGTAGTTTTTATTGGTAATGTCATTCATTTTATGATAACTAGCACCGAACCAAGGTGAAAAGAAATCTTGCAAACGACAATTTTTGTGCTTACAAACAAAAATAGTTCCGGGTCAAAAGGTAAATACTCATTAACATGTTCAATGTTTATTTAATTAATGTTTAAAAGTTTTTCTAGAATAAAATATTCAAAGGCGCTTTACATCCAGTAAAACAATAAAAAATATACAGTCAATAAAAATACAAACATAAAATTTCCAGTAATATTAAAAACTAATCAGTGCAGTTGATGAAATATTAAAAAGAAATGTCTTTAATTCGGATTTAAAAGGTTGAATTTCTGTAATGCACTTTAATTCAACCAGGAGTGAGTTCCATTAACTTTCGATCACAAACTGCAAATGTTCGATCATTATACTTGTTGAAAGATCTTGGTATTACGAGATTCATACCGGAATTTATCCACAGATTATACCTATTAACGCTGACTCTTTCTACCAAGTCACAAATATACTGTGGTTCCATACCATTTAAAGCCTTAAAGACCTGCAAAATAATTTTGAAATTAACCCGGGCCTTTACTGAGTGTAGTTGGATCAGTGAGTCAGTCACACCATCATACTTTCTCAGATGCATTACTACTGTTGCTGAATCATTTTGAACACGTTGTAATCTATTAAAAAGCTGATTTGGCATACCACATATCATTTAATTGGCGTAGTATCATGAGAGCAGTAGTGTCTTGATTCAAATTTTGACAAATACGTCGGACGTTCTGTAAGATGTGACTGGCTTTTTTACAAATGTGGTTGACATGATGTTCAATCGACAAGTTTGAATCAAAATACCCTCCTCGATTATGAACCATGTAAACAATTTTGATTCTGTTATTACCAATTTGAACATAGTCACAAGTTAATTTTGCGAGCTGTTGTTCAGTACCAAAATCACAACTTCTGTTTTGTTATCATTAACTTTCAACCTATGTTCTAACATCCAATTTTGAATATCACAAACACAGTTTTGTACACATTCAAATGCTATGGTTTGATCATCAGCTCTAGGTGCAAACACTTTCAACAGCTGTGTATCGTCTGCATAACCATGACTGTATAATAAATGTGTGTTCATGACGTGGAAAAATGTACTTGAATAAGCTGTAAACAGAACCGGTCCAAGGCAAAATTCTTGTGGAACACCAAATCTTATACCACACTTTTCTGACAAACTGTCGGATATCAGTACTCTTTGTGTACTAGTACTCAGATAAGATGCACACCAATTCAAAACTGTTTTATCTAATCCAAATTTAGCCTTCATAGTGTGGAGCAAGATTTGATGATCTACTGTGTCAAAGGCAGCGCTGAGATCCAGAAACGCCATTAGTGCCAGCTGTTGTTTCCCCATACAGAAATATGTCAGAAGTTACCCTGCTGAGTACAGTCTCAGTACTATGATATTGCCTGTATGCAGATTGACACACAGGTAATGGGGCGTTTGCCTGCATGTGAGCTGTTAATTGATCAATGGCCCGCTCAACAAGCTTTGATACAAAGCTTAAGTTACTGACTGGTCTGTAATTGGAGAAATTGTACCAGCACCTGGCTTTTTCAACAGTGGTATTTCAATAGCTTCTTTCCGGCTATCACAAATAAATGGCATAATGTTTTTGTTATTGCAATGCAGTGCAAATACCAATAGTACGCGCTCGTAAGTAAACTGTGTTACTAATTATTGATTAAATTAATAACACAGTTGTTATTATTAAAACCGTGTTATCAATTAAACTGTATTGTTAATTATTAGTTACTCAAACTTGTCTGGTTTTACTGACCCTGAGTAGTATTCAGGAATTAAATGGTTCGACAGTTAGAAACGTCCTTTGGGTTCGATCTTGCGAAGTTGATTTTGTCTGTCAATTTCAATCTGCAGGTAAGTGTTTATGTAACGACAGCAATGCGAGCTTCCAATTCTGTACTCATAGATAATGACCTACTCTTGGGACTTGGGGAACTTGACAACACCTTTCCAGGTCGTAGAGAGGTATCCTTTATATGAGCATTCATTTGATCAATATGAATTAGAGTGTAAAGGGGGATTGTGGAATGATGACCTCTCCGTGTATAATGTATCATGCGCCCGTTGAACGCGATAGGTTGGTCAGGCACCTATTCTATCTGTAGGGTCACTATAAGGAACGCGGAAATTTTTTGTGATTACATCATGCACTTAAAATCTCGGAATGTTTATCACTGGGCTTTCGTGCTTATAGGAAAATCTTTCGTATTTTCTTTGCTTTGGCATAATTTACAAGAATACTACACATTCCATAATGGTGTAAACGCAGATTACATGTATTTTGTTAACAATGAGTGTTGTTACCGAACAAAGAGTGCCAGACAGTATTTGCCAAGTCAGTTTGGCTAGTTTTACGTTTTCTTTAATTCAAATACCAGCTCGCTTTTTTTCACTTTCGGACGAAAGGCTGTCAGGTAAGTATGAGCCTGTATGACAAAATGACATATTATTAACACCCTTAATATTCATACTCTGTATATCAGATTTGTCCTTCCTTGCTTTCAGTAGGTTGGTCAATCATCACTTCAATAATAAATGTAATCATTGATATATGGTCTATCAGAAACACATGAATAGTCTCTCTCTCTCTCTCTCTCTCTCTCTCTCTCTCTCTCTCTCTCTCTCTCTCTCTCTCTCTCTCTCTCTCTCACACACACACATAATATATATAAATATATATATATATATATATATATATATATATATATGTGTGTGTGTGTGTGTGTGTGTGTGTGTGTGTGTGTGTGTGTGTGTGTGTGTGTGTGTAAAGGATTCAGAGTTGACAAAAATATGGTATATTTTTGGGGAGGGGGTCCGCAAATACAGGTCAGCCTACCAAAATTTCATTCGCAAACCCCCTTTCCATAATAGTAAAATTGACGGTGAAAAGATCTTCGGTCTGTTTATCATTACTGAGAAATCAGTTATCTGAAATGCCTTTGAGCAGTTTAAAACTCCATCTACCTTAAATTTGGATATTAAATATTGGGTAGTATTGTGGTTAAAATCAATTTACAGTAGATCAGTCTCATCCTAAAACTATGTCAACTGTTTCGTGTGTCAATATGCTTATATGTTATCAATGTAATTGCTTGTCAACTGAATTTAGTATAGGATAATGCCCGAGTACGAGGGCTCTTCTGGTATATAAAGTCCAACCCAACGATAAAATGTCGAGGCTGCAGGCCGAGACATTTTATGGTAGGGTTGGACTTTATATACCAGAAGAGCCTGAGTACGAGGTTTTATCCGACTTAAAAACTATCGCCCCTAACTGATTTATTTTCATATTCAATGTGTTTACGTCAACCGCCCCCTTTGTCAATGTAACATGTTTAGGATATGAATTAAAACTTTTATTTGTGAAATAGCCTTCCAATATAATGGAACATCCTATAAATGCCCTAGGGCACATTAGTTTATGTTTGTACCACCGCAGATTTTGTGTTGCAGCTGGTTTCCGCTGTGTTACCAAATTAGAATATTAAAACGTACCAGATGTCTACAGAATATGACATGTTCACTTTTGATTGGACAGTACTGTACTACGGCGCTGTCATTCGTTTCTGGAATTTGGTGACCAAGGCTTTACGAGTGGATAAAACACCCTGAATTGAGCACTCTGATTGGTCAATCAACAGTAGATAGTTTTTGATTTTAGTCAAGGCCAGAATTCTTTGTAATCAAGACCACTGCATATTTAACGCAATGCACTATGTTAGCAAGGTTAATATTTCGTATTGCAATATGCTTTAGGGAGCAGAAGACAAAATAACGGACAAAATGATGACATTATCAAAGTTACGAGAACTTTCCCTCTAACTTATCAAATTATATTAGTAATGTCAGACCATGGAAGAGAATACCGTGTCCTTCGAAGGTGCTTTTCTCGAACGAATGCCTTCAACGGTCATCCTGCTTAGTTACAGACCAGATATGAACTGAAAATGCTCACGTGTATCATTTTATATTGGATTGATATGCAAGTTTGACAATTTGCCACATGTTTGCAACTTCGTTGAAAGTGTTATGATCAACATAATGAACAATATTCACCACAGATCAATTCGAAAAGTGTTAAGTATTCAACTATGTAATAAGCTGAAATAAAAATAATTAATTTCTTTGAGAACTGTCATTGTACCACCACCTAATATAGCATTTGGTCTCGTCCTTCAAGCTATATATGCCAAACTGTGAAAGCTTATTAGATATGCAAATTATAAATTAGCTGATATGAAAATGCGAAATGATTTCCATACTATTATAACCTGGTGAAATCATCAATGTACATAGCATGTTTTGCCAACTTTGATCAAGTAAATCCCAGTATATATCCCTAATTAGGAAAGTTCATTAAATATGCAAATTAGGAATTGACTGAAATGTTCTCATTAAATATTCAAATTAGGAATTGGCTGAAATAAAAATGTTAAATGACTTTCAATAATGTTGTATCATAGTATCTTTAATGTACATAGCAAGTTTCGTCAACTTTGGTCTAGTCAATACAGATAAATATCCTTAATTAAGAAAGTTAATCAAATATGCAAATTAGAAATTGGCTGAAGTAAAAATGCCTAACAACTTCAATAATGTTGTATTATAGTGTCTTAATATATAGTAGCAAGATTCATCAACTTTGGTCGTGTTAATTCAGATACATATCCCTAATTAGAAACGTTCATTACATATGCAAATAAGGAATTGGCTGAAGTAAAACTAATCAATGACTTTCAATAATGTTATATCATAGTATCTTCAATGTACATAGCAAGTTTCATCAACTTTGGTCAAGTCAATTCAGATATATACCACTAATTAGGAAGTTCATTAAATATGCTGATAAGGAATTGGCTGCAATAAAAATGCTTAATGACTTTCAATTATGTTATATCATAGTATCTTTAAAGTACATAGAAAGTTTCATCGATTTTGGTCAAGTCAATTTAAATATAAATCCCTAATTTCAAAAGTTTATTAGGAGTTGGATGAAATTCAATGACTTTCAAGAATATTGTATCATAGTATCTTCATGTATGTAGCAAGTTTCATCAACTTTGGTCCAGTCAATTCAGATATATATCCCTTACTAGGAAAGTTCATTAAATATGCATATTAGGAATTGGCTGAAGTAAAAGTGCTTAATGACTTTCAATAATGTTATAAAATAGTATCTTCAATATACATACCAAGTTTCGTCAATTTTAATCCAGCCAATTCAGATATATCCCTAATTAGGAAAGTTCATTAAATATGCAAATAAGCAATTATCTTTCATGTCACCCCTTAATATCTTTCACGGCTGATACATCTTGGTGTGATCAACATTTGTAGCAAATCTCATCAGATTGTGTTCAGTCATTCTCAATGTATATCCGTTTTTTCAAAATTCATTATGCAAGCCACACCCACCAAAAAAACTAATCAGTTCTTGCCATTTGCACACTGAATCTATGCTCCAGATTTGATTCTGATCTGATGAGCCGTTTTTGAGATATCGAGCACACCGACAGACAGACAGACAGACAGACAGACAGACATCGCTGCGACATATGCAAAAATGAGGCCTTTTGTCTGTATCTGGATAGATAACATGCATTGTTTCTCAAGATATACAATCTGAAGAACGACTGGCCTTAATTAATGTCATAGAATTCAAAACTCTCGATGTGTCGTTTTGAGTGGGGCTCATATCACCATCGTTAGTGGAATGGCGGCCAAAGCCCTTCACCTGACCATAATAAGGATTTTCGAAAACATGTTTCATTTCTGTATGTCCTAACACTGTGCCAAATGTTCCGTATCTATCAAATCCACTAGAATATAGTTCGGTGGATTCTACCACTATACAGCGGAATCCATAAGGGAATCCATTGCTATCCAGTTTAGAGAATATAGTGGTAGAATACACAATGGATTCCCTTAGTATCTAGTTAATCACTCTCTAAAGTTGATTTTAGGAATACATCTCGTAATCCTCTATGGATAACCATAATGCATTGCAGATCTGCTGGGGTGTAAGAAGTGCAGGTATAGAAAATACACCTCTATATCCATTATGGATACTGTTGAATTCTATTACAATGATTAATGCACTGCATATAAAAATATGTTAGCGGGT
The DNA here is from genome assembly GCF_041260155.1 of Ptychodera flava. NCBI lineage: Eukaryota > Metazoa > Hemichordata > Enteropneusta > Ptychoderidae > Ptychodera > Ptychodera flava. Next base: position 28,881,480 of record NC_091943.1, read on the forward strand.
CCCCGAACTTGATAAAATGAGATAGGATATTGTCAAAGTTTGGAACTGCGACAATCAGAGCTTGAAAACGAGCATACACTTATTATATTATAACTACGAGCGTCCACTCTGACAACAATGCAACAAGTGCTTCTGACTGGGTAACTCCTCATGACATCGGTCCCACTAAATACTCCCTGTACATACGCGGGGACTACGGGGAGCTGCCCGGTGCAGAAGTTGGCCCAACTGCAACTATTTCAGCCCAAATCTACTCGATCCAACTGAAGTCAAGCACCACTGGAAAAAAATTGTAACATGTTTCATAAGGTAAAACAAACAGTTGTTTCAAAACGTGGTTGAGTTGTCAGAGTGTAGGTCAGGCCCAGATCATTAAGCTATATCATGGCCGTGGTGTAATCGGCCTAATAGCTTCCTCAAACGAATTTCTGAAAATCGCCGTTTTTGAAACTTTCCTTTGACATCAAAACAGTGCGATCGATATCCGTCCGACCATCGCGACGTCAGCACTACAAGTGAAAACAAATGATGGAAAGAGAACTTTTTTCAAAATGCAGAAAAGCCACCGACATGAAAAATTATGCAACAAATGTAGATCGTGTGAAACGGGTACGCTTTTCCCGCAGAGGAAGTCCTTCAAATGTTTCAAATCTAGCGACCAGATGGTTAATACATGAGATGAGCCAAACGGTGTTTTTTGTACAAAACGTGTCAATGAAAGGCTATCAGTCGAATCTGTTATCATACATCGCCGTCTCAGCTGACTATTGCGTTAGGGAACTCTCGAAACAATCATGAAAAAATATTTCAGCTGACAACCATTGATGCGAAGTCAGTTCAATTCAGGATAAAAGTGAAATAAATAGTGACAGGTCCGCATTTCGTGGCCCATATATTCCCCGGAGAAATAACCCATTTGAGAGGTTGAAATTGTCGGACAAGTGTGTCGAGGTATCGAGAGAACGGACAAGCTTGTCGAAGAGAACGCCTCGTCGGACATCAGAGGTATCAAAGATAACATCGGACAAGTGTGTCACGGGTGACGATCGACTAGATGGCTTTCGATTCTACTGGTCGACTCAAGGAAAAAAATCACAGAAAAATTAGTCAGACGAAAGCATGGACGAAATGAGGAAATTCAGTGTATGTCTCATTGTACTTGTCCGCGTCAGCTTATTTTTAACCACAGGCTTTGTTTCTGTATATGGTTTTACTGTCGAACAAAAACACCGCAATGCCGCGCTAACATAGAATTGCTTTCCTTCCCAGAGAACTTTGTGACGTTACGGGCTTTCTCCAAAACAGTCAGTTTTCACTGAAAAACGGCCTGTAATTTTAGGGGCGGTGAAGATCGCCCTGGCCCCCTTTTTCAAGCCATCGTTCACTGAGCACTGTTGATCGCTACGATTTAGCTCCGCATCGAAAACTGACGCATCAGCAGTATTTGCATCAAAGCACGTGTTTGCATGAATTTGCGGTCCCATGCCACGCGCCAGTAGCATATTTTTAAGGCCTTGTTGTCGGAAAAGGATCAACAAAACGTAGCTAAACTTCTGTAAGGCGACACACGGTCCCGGACCGTGGGTGAAACTAGATTCTAACGCCTCCCCTTGATGATAAACAAATAAATGAACAATATCTGATTGGTGAGACAAGTGACGTTACATGACCGCAAAATCTTCTCAGTAGTCAAAGATTAATTCTCAGAAGCAGTTGTCACAAGTCTCCAACAGTCCCATCCCACGGGTGAGCTTGTCAGTATCTGCTCAAAAGTTTTAAAACCTCAGTTGTCTGCCTCGGAATCCAAAGTTACGCAATTGTGTGATTTGTTAATTCATGGAGGACACAGCGACATTGCACTTTTATATGATATCCGATATTTACTGCTACTAGACTATACAATATCGAAGTTAGATTGGCTTGGCTAGATCTATAAGGTGGTGAAATCTCCGATATATATCGGATATTTACCCGCGATTTGACAGAATCTAGTATCGTCTAGTATCGAAGCTAGAGTCAGTCCTTGGAAGTCGGGTTTGGCAAAACCTGTAAAGTGGTGAAATCTCCGATATATATCGGATAATTTATCCGCGATTTGACAGAATCTAGTATCGTCTAGTATCGATATTAGAGTCCCCAAATCGCCGATAAATATCGGGTAAATATCGGCGATTTAACAGACCTTGCGTGTCGAGGCACATGAGGGCAAGTCATTCTACTATCGTCTAGTATCGATATTAGAGTCCCCAAATCGCCGATAAATATCGGGTAAATATCGGCGATTTCACAGATCCGGCGTGCCGAAGCACAGGGCAAGTTATTCTAGTATTGTCTAGTATCGATATTAGAGTCCCCAAATCGCCGATAAATATCGCGTAAATATCGGCGATTTCACAGATCCGGCGTGCCGAGGCACAGGGCAAGTTATTCTAGTATCGTCTAGTATCGATATTAGAGTCCCCAAATCGCCGGTAAATATCGGCGATTTCATAGACCCGGCTTCCCATGGGACAAGCGCAGTTCATTCTAGTATCGTCTAGTATCGATATTAGTCCCGAAATCGTCGATATGTCAAACTTCGATACTAGATTGTAAATACCCGATATTTAAAAATTGTGCAAAGTCGCGCCTTCATGAGTTGCCACTCCATTTTGTGGGGTGACGGTGGTTATTCGGGTAAAATTCCATGGCCTGGGGTCCATGGGCGCAATGCAGCGTTATTGTTGTCCGTACTTTAGTGACAGTTGAAAGAACGCTAAATTATCAGGTTCAGCTAGCCAACGGAGCTGTTCATCGAAAAGGGGCAGGGGAATCCTTTTATTTTTTGAGGACAGTGGATTTTTTGAGGGCAGTGAAACAGTATTTTAACTGATATGTGGCAGATTTTGTTTGTGGGCTGGGTAAAATGACATGATTGGCGTTGGGAACGGCTTATTAACGACTGGCGAGAGGAAATTGCTCGTAAACTTGTACAGGACAAGAACTTTTACGATATACAGCGGAAACGCAGTGATGTGTCTCGCGGTAGCTGAAGAGTACACCAATTAACAACCGCACACTATCAAAAATACAGGCCAAACGCCATAAAATCTATAGGACAGCTGATGTACAGAGTCTTTCATCTATTTATAATACGAATAAAATTAATTAAGATGGATTCAAAATTATTTTGCGGAACAGGGGATATTCAATTTGTTTGTCAGATTAGATTTCAGATTTTCAGATTTCAGATTTTATTTCATTACAAAGCCTCGGCCCATCGTACATTTCAATTGAAAGTAATATGAGAAAGAGACTGCCAATTACAAGACATCATACAATAAAAATTAAAAAATTACGATGATGAACATACATTATTTAAGACAAAAACAAGGTATTATTACACCAAGTTAGATACCGTTTCCTCCCTTCTCTTAAAGGCTTTCCTTAGATAAATTGCTAAATTTCTAATTACGTGAATATTTTCTGTGGCTAGTATATGGATAACCTTTCTTTCAGATGGCTTTTCGATGTATGACCTTGAAATATACTGTGATCTTATGTCTTTATACAATGGGCATATTAATACAAAATGAAATTCATTTTCAACAATATCAACACCACGAGCATTTTACAGTATAGACAGATCCTGTGTTTCCCTCGCTGATAGCTTCCTGTAGACGTGGTATTAATTTACGGCGCTTGGCACGAACCAGAGGTGAAAAGTCTTCTTTTATTTTGAAACTTGAATTTTTGAGCAACCTTCTACCTTCTGTAACAGGGACGAACGGACCTTTTACGACATAAATTTGACAATGACACGTCGCGGGTTATTAGCGTCAGCACAGTTGGGCAGCCTGTGGGCTCTTTCGATTCCAATTTCAGTTTCGTCGAGGGCGTTCTCAATATTAAGTTCATCTCTTAGCATGTTACGAACCTTTTCTTCGCATTCTTCCCATGTCTCATGACCACTTACACTTTCGGGTATACCTTGGAAGATTAAATTATTTCTACTGCTATGACCTCTTAATTTATCACAACTTCCTTCCAATCGTTCTATTCTCCTCGTTAAATGTTTATTTTCTTCAACTAGTTTCTGATGACTTTCACGGAGTGCTGAGACAGAGTCGTTAATGTTACTTATCTCTTTTCTTGCATCATTCAAGTCTGCTTTCAGTTCGCGTCTCAACGTTTTCATTTCATTTTGGATTTCCATCAGTAAAGTTAATACTAGGCTGTTTTCTGGCTCAGACCTACCGGGACCATGTACAGGAGTTGCCGTTGAACTCTTTGGTGGGATGACAGTACCACTTGCAGACAATGTAGCTTGTTTTCTGGTTTCAGGCCCGGGATTCAATTCAATGTCCCCACACAACTGAAGCAGTCGGACGACTCGTGGTTCGGTCATGTCTTCACAGAATGCCTCCTCACCATATTCAAAATGAAAATTGGTAAAGTAAAAACCAGTATTCCGGCCATCACATGTAGCTGCTTTCATTTCAATGTTCCAGTGGCTTCCAACCATGCTTGTGTGCCATATAACAGCGCAACTATGCCACGTGTAGCAAAGAGCACATAGCTATGGACAATGAAGCAGCACAACCACCTGTATTATACCACTCCAGGTCATGTGACCTATTGTTCTTGCCATCCATTTATCCCTGAAAACACGACTGCCACCTATTGTTCTTATGCAAATTAGTAATCAGTCATACTTTTATTCATATGTAAATAAGTAATCACCACACTTTAATGAAAGAAAATCATTATCATATCAATAAAAGTGTAGTGATTACTGATTTAAATATGAAAAAAGTATGACCGATTACTAATTTGCATGAGAACAATAGGTCCAGTCGAGATGCCTAAAGCATTCACACACATTCAATAACACAATAAAGACAATTTTTCAACTGATATGTTATAACATCACATTTTATAATTCAAATTTAACATTCTTTGAACCATGCAACACGATTTGATGATGGAGATGTCTATTTTAGATTCGGCGTCTTCTTAGGTTGGACCAATCCTGTCTGTTTTGTTATGTTGTTTTGTAGCAACGATAGAGACTGGTTTACTTACAGCTTCCTCTGCTTTATCACTAGATGAAGGTGGTAGTAATGTATTCGACACATACTTTTGTAGTGCGGTAGACAAACATTTGAGGCGCGTAAACCGTCATCTGATCTGTGACCTGTTTGTTCTTTGATAAGCTGCTCATCAAATCCCTGATGGTACAAAGATGTTGCCGCATTGACCTGAAATTATCAAAAACAAAACATATGTCACAAATAGCATGGAAATAAGTACAGCCTTTTTATAACGTCTGTGGAATAGTGGAAAGAAACTCTGTGATATTGCCGCACACACAACAACATATTTTGATCAATGAATTTAATTTTATAACTTTACAGAATTTTTTTATGATTGTATAAATATCTTAGTAAAAGATTAAAATTACCTTGCCAGAATGTCCAGTATCCAACCCATCTCGCAGATTTGCTTCGCAAAGACGCCTACTTTCTGGGAGGAGAACTTGATTACCCCTTGGCAAGTGTCGTCGATAGTACGGTCCTGTCGGCGGTATCATCGCCAAGTACTTTTTATAAGTTGAACTGCACATCGTGAATTTATTTTATTTAACCAATCAGACTAAAATGGTTTCCTTCTACACAGGTGCATTATACAACTCTGTAGCCCTTATTCAAATGCAGATTTGCAGTTGACCGGCTTGTCCTACTTGTCTGGGATAGGTCATTCTCCCCAACTCGCATGCCAGGTGCATAATGACCTCTGTGAAGCATTTGACATACAATGAGTCACTCCATTCCATTGTGGGTATTCAAATCAAAGTAGACGATTTATTGACAGTAATTTTCAAATTTTAGAGAAGATTGGCCTGTTTTTCGTGGTATAAGTCGTTAATCGCACCTCGTAGGTGAGCTGTTACAGTTGTAATCACCACACTTATGGTCAGGAACTTCTAAACATCACGAGGCCGAAGGCCGAGTGATGTTTACAAGTTTCTGACCATAAGTGTGGTGATTACAACTGTAACAGCACACCTACTCGTGCGATTAACTATACGAATAACTCATTAGCATGGGACCATTCCGTGTGTGACATGTACAGTTCCGTTGCAACAACTCGCCAACTTTTCGGTTGAAAAAAACCTGCCAATGGCTGCTCTCCACTCTGCGACACCGACACACATTGTTCCAATATAGCTTACGCGTGTCTCATATACAGTATGAAACACAAAAACATATATTTATGTGAAAATAAACTTGGTTTTCGTAGAGCGACGGGATCGACCTTCCGTACGTGACAGCCTCTTTCTGAACTCCAATTCGTTTGTCATCAGACACGAAAGCTTACCTTACGGAGGAGAAGCAGCATAAATATGTCGAGGACGTTAAATTGAATTTAATAAGGGTGGGAAAGCAGAAGTTTTCCTTTGGACGGCACCCTGTGAAGAGCTATTACCCTTTGAACTTAAATCTCTAGTCCTATTTAATATATTCTGTCATGGAAAGAAAACTTTTTTTAAAGTGAACTGCTTGTTGGCTGCCCCTGAATAATGTGTTTTATATAACATTATTACCTATGAAGGAAACGAAGTTCAGAAATTATCAACATGATAATAAAACTCATCAGAATTGCGTCGGATCGATATTCACTCCGGCTATTTTTTTGGTATTGGTTGAACAGAGATGTTTATAAAAATACGATGTTGCAATTTCCATGCCAGTTTAGTGTGTGTATATGTGTGTATGTTCTTACAGTTGGGTCAAACCTTAGTCCCTCCATCCAGGGACTGTGATCAAAACAAATTTTAAATCCCGTTTACGTTTAGCATTTTTGATCATATATAACCAATGACATCACCGAATAATCATCTCAATCCAAGAAAATGCGACTTTATCCAGACTTTTTAGGCATAGCTGCTTGTCCCTTCAACTGCTCTGCCACGCTGTTTCATGTTACAGGACTATCCCATCCCGCTTTCCTAAGGACTCAAACTTCAATAACGGACGATTTTGACGATTGATACCTATTCTATAGTTCAACTCCCCCTAGTCGTTATAGGCCTATATAGGCCCCTAAATCTTTCCCCGTCATTTAAAAAAAATCCCGTGAGTAAAGGTTGAAAACAAACCATCAGGCCAATAACAGTAAAAAAAAACTTTTGTTTTTTCATCCGAGATCTTCAAAAATTGATGTGCTCACGCAGTTTTTTATTTATTTTCTCTATATTTTTGTTTATTCTTCAACCACGTACTCAGCTTGGTGATCGAAACTGTGCTGGCGGTGAAATTTAACGCGCATGCGCGTATGTTCAATTAGAGTTTAACCCTTTCACCCCAGTTCCCTGTATACAGGTCCAACTTTACCATAGAAAACAATGGATTTGGGACAAAACATGGTTGTGAAAGGGTTAAAGGTTAGGGGTCATGCACGTATCATTTCGTTCAGTGACTTTCGCAAGAGACAAACGTTTATAGGACCGCGTCGGACGTCAGTTTTTCCAAACCAGAACACCGAAGCATGAGCAGACGAGGTCGATTGCTGAATTTTACTACTAATGATGTACTGCAACGGCAGCTAGCTCAAGTACAAGCACTGCTACGTAGCAGTGCTTCGAATTCAAGACAACTTCCGTGTCATTCCTCGAAAGCCAGAACTCATCTCCTCTGGACTTGCCATTGCCAAGCAGCCAAGCATCGAGCATCTCTACCCTGTAGTGGTATGAGTATTAGCAGTCGAGCCCCCAGTAGCCGTGTGAACACCGGCCGGCAGTTATTGTCAACCCTACGTACTCACTTTCAGTCCCGACTCGAAGCATTACGTGCTTAGCCTGTTGTTGAACAAGGTAAGCTATTTATGTCATAACGTGTCAGATATTCACAATTGCACTAGTCCATCTGTTTTCACACAAATCAACAACAAATGTAACTTTTGCGCGTTGGTATGCAGTGTTGCAGCCAGAGGCGAATTTTGAGTCATTTGACCCATTTTTTTGAAGGTTTGATCTTCATTTCTGAAAGCAATGGGTCATAAATGACTCGCTCTTGGCATTCTTTGAGCTCTCACATGATTTAAATTTACTGTAAGTTGTTTGAATTAACACTCTGTTTTACTCCCTTCTTTCATTTTTTGTTTGTACTAAATTAAAGATTAATCTTTTAGTGATGTCTCCTACATTCTGCAGTGACCCTCAAAATCTGAAGTGAGGGGGCATTATGTCCAAAAAATTGAAGCTGGCTGCAACACTTGAGTATGAGAACGGCAAAATTCCAGGGTCTCCAATGTGTCGATTTGGACACAAGGGCGTCGATTAATTGTTCAACATTTACATCGTGTCAAACATCCCATTGTAGTATTGAGATGACACACAAAGGTACAGTTTGCGTGTTTGTTTTTCCCAAGCTTTAGGACAATAGTTTGGTGAAGTGTTGATCACTTAATGGTCATGTCCTGTTTATTCTGTTTATCAAATATCCAAACATTTAGAACAAAGGCTTGATCACAGTTTCTCCATCACTGAAAACCTAGAGTTTATAGCAAATGCCAAAGGTGAAAACTATTGTTTATGTAGTTCCTTGGGGGTAATTCACACCTGGATCCCCTGATCAGTGTACATTGTGGGGGTGCGTGTTGTCACATGGTCAGGCCCTTTCTACTCTGATTTTCCAACTGGACAAATGAGGTCTATGGTTATTATTTACATTTAAAATTCTTACAAAACTTTCAAATGGAAACTCAAGTGTTTCAGCTTCTGACACAGATCTTATCTACCTGACCCCTGTGGTGTAAAATAAGAAATAATCGTAGAGGTTGTGTAATTTGTATATTTTGGTAGAACTCCACATTAATTCAAACAGTAATTCTATTCTCCAGGATGTGATCACAATGAGTTGGTAGAACTCCACATTAATTCAAACAGTAATTCTATTCTGCAGGATGTGATCACAATGAGTGTGCCAGCCGTTTGCAGAAATGTCAAAGAAGGTTGAGGATGCGTTGGACCTGATGATTAAAGCATGTTATTGGATCACATCGAGCAAAAATTCGATCAAGTTATTCACAGTACAGACAGGCAGCTACTTGACCACAAGGAAATCTCCTCAAGAGCTAATTGTAAGTATATGTACATGTGTGTCATTTTTGCTTCTGACAGTTATCCAATTGGTAAAATTCAAAATTTTGTATCACTCTCAGAGGAATAAATTTGCTGGTGTTTTCTGTACTTTGTGTAGCAACAGTGTACACCTCAGTGTTCTCCCCATAGTTTTCTGATAGAGTAGAGGCTTATTTGCATAATAATAGATGCAATTGTTATGATAAAATGAATTTTTATTGTTTAAGAAAAATTAAAGAGTGTATAATTTACTTTGTCGAGAACACTGCACCAATTTAGGATACAGTTAGTGGCAGCTTATAGTTAGCTTACTTAGCAGCAGATAATATCTGTTGAAAAGTTCCCGTTCAATTGATTTTTGAATTTCTATGCATGGTTTTGGATGAAAGTGAAATTCTAATTATGATGATGAAGGTCTACTTCCATTAAAAATGCCGATAAATAAACCAAGTTTCTATTGAACTCCTCTGCCATCCTGCCAGCCAAGATGGCAGAAAAGTTTGAATTTTCGATGGAAACTTGGTTGATTTATCAGCATTTTAAAGGGAAGGAGGACACTTTATGTACAATATTATATTTTTTGGGCAATTTTGGCCATTTTTGTCGATGTTCAAAAACCCTCTCAGAAACTAATCATCTGATTACTTTGAAATATTGTAGGCAGGTTGCTTGGGATGAAGTTTTTTCAGTTTGTTGAAATTGTGGTGAAACTGGCATATTGTATATTTTGACATTTTCGACATTTGTATATTTCGACATTTTGGAGTAATGGTTCCTGTTTTATGGTCAAAATTCGTTTTCTCAAAATCAGTTGTCAGATTGCTTTGAAATTCGATAAGCACGTAACTAGGGATGATATTAATGAGATTTTATCAGATTGTGCTGGTATATGCAATTTGGTACACATGCTCTATTTTGAAAAGACAAGAACTGAGAAGTTTTTGGTGGGTGTGGCTTGAAAGTTATTTGAGTTATGAATATAAGCACAATCTACTATTAGATACACAAAGTCAACAATTTTGTCACAATAATTGTAAAAATGTACTAATGGGTTCAAATAAAATTTAACAAAGCAAAACTTGCTTTAGTTGAGGGTAATGTAAATTGACAGTTCCATTCTGATGTGCTCAAAGGTCTTTGGACAAGGATGCCAATGTTAAAATGATACATGAATTTCCTTATGTTCCTTAGCATAGGTGGAATGGAAGGCAACATAATGATGTTCAAATCAGTAGTAAGTCATGATACCAGAGTTGATCTTAAAATATCAAATGTACCATATTGTTAGTTATGACAGTGACCTATAAGTATTATACCATCATAATTCATCTCACTCTTTGCATTATTTTAAATAACCATCATTTATCATTTCTACCTACAGATTTTAAAGAGGAGAAGTGCAGTGATCAATGCAGATGAGAAGGGTTTCTGGAATGATGTAACTGCAGACCTGATGTCTGATGAGGTTCCACCAGATAGAAGGATAATTGCCTAAAGGCCTTTTTGGCAATCTGACAAACTAAACGATTTGATAGACACACTCAATCAGCGAATGCGTGATGACTCTAATTCAAGACACTACATACTGCAGAGGAAGTATGGCACCTTATAAAACAGTTCAGTGACAATTGCGTGAGACAGAACAGTGATGCATAGCTTTTCTGATAGAGTAATTTAATTATCCATCATCCCTCTGTTGGTCAACAATTGATTTGTTCTCAATTTTAATTGCTTTACTTGAAAAGTAGTACACAGAGCTGGTGTTGTAAGTTCAGTGAAATATGCAGTCATTAGCTTGCACAGATCAGTTGACACCAAGCAAAGTTTAGTATAACCAAGGCATAACTTACAAATACTTTACAAGTACATCTTCTGAAGTACTGATGAAATTTGTCACTTTGACCTATCTGGATTTTGTGTCCTCAAGAATTTATCAAGGTGCAGATACAGTGTTTAAACATGCTGAAACAAATGTGAGGCACACCGTGTTATTGATGGTATTTTTCTGTTTCTTGTCAAAATATTTCTCTGAAATTACTTGTCAGATTGCTTTGAAATCTTATATGCAGGTCTCTTAGGATAATATAAGTAAGCAGTAATCAATTTGTCCTGATATATGCAAGATTGTGTTTTTCAGAGCAATTTTTCCCAGTTTTTAAGATTTTGATGAGTTGAACAAAAGCTATGATTTAACAGTACACATACATGTATGTGATACGTAAGAGTTATTTAAACATACACTGCAAAACAAAATCAACCCTGTGACAGTTCCTGCACAGGCCCTGATACAAACTGTGATACAGGTCTGCGTCAGCAAACACAGAAGGAGTTGTATCAGGGGCTGGTGCACAGGTCTGTATCCAGTACTGTGAACACATGGCTGTATTTCTACCTGTTACAGCACCTGTACACAGTGCTGTGAACACTGATCTCTAACAGGGTCTGACATTTTTCAATGTTCAAACAATAACGCTTCTTTCTGCTTCTATCATCACAATTTGCCAATTTTACAACAAATTACACCCTAAAATCCATCCAAATTTTCAGGCCCTGTAAATTCAAAGCTGACACACCACTGTACACACACCGGTGGTTCAGTGCTGTAATCATAGGTCTTGATACAGTCAGAAATTACAGCATTGTATACATTCCAGGATTACCACAGGGTACAGTGGAAAGTCCCCTGGGATGGGGAGGAAGGTGTTTTTTGTGCAACGGTTTACCTTATTTGATTTTATTAATTTTGACTGTGATATTTCAAATAAAGAGTTCAACTCTACACCGTCTGACTGCTTTATTATTACCAACAAGTCCTTATCTCCTCTCCAACTTGTGTATACACCACTGTAATTGCTCCGAAAACATTGCCAACTTGCTAATCCGCTGTCCGTATCAGCGGATTAAGTGATTGAGTCAACACCACAGCCGTCCCACACGCATTAAAATGAGGCATGTGGGACGGCTGTGGTGTTGACTCAATCACTTAATCCGCTGATATGGACAGCGGATTAGCAAGTTGGCAATGTTTTCGGAGCAATTACAGTGGTGTATACACAAGTTGGAGAGTGGATAAGGACTTGTCGGTAATAATAAAGCAGTCAGACGGTGTAGAGTTGAACTCTTTATTTAAAATATCACAGTCAAAATAAATAAATCAAATAAGGTAAACCGTTGCACAAAAAACACCTTCCTCCCCACCCCAGGGGACTTTCCCCTGTACCCTGGGGTACCACCCTGAATCAGGATTTACACACAACCTAAATCTGACAGATTTTTACTGGTCTTGCAACAAAGGTTATTTCTCTGGGCCTGTTACAGGTACTGATTAGCCTCTGTTACAGGCATGTGTCTGCCTTTTCTTGCTGTGTAGATAGCTTGAGTGCTTCATTTTCAATCAAGAAACTCTTGACATGATTTTTTTATTCCTATATTTAAAGGTACACGTAGTTGATCTTGTAATTTGGTGAATTACACAGTCATTAGCTGGCACATCTCAATTGACACAAAGTAAAATGTACATAATTTAGGAATTATACTAAACATGTATATCTTTTAACGTATTGCCAAAATTTACAACATACTGTAAACAGCATTAATTTTCACCAGGATTTAATTTCACTATTTTGCTGTTTGGGACACATGATTTACTGGGTTTTATTTTCACAGATTTGGCCGTGAAACAATGAATTTTATTGCGGTATAATTTAAAATTGTCACAGGGATTTAATTAAGCAGATTTTATGTTGCTTGATGTATTTTAGATTATTTTTCTGTTTTTGTGAAAAATAATTTCTCTGAAACAGGTCAACAGATTGCTTCAAAATTTTGTATATAGGTCAATAGGGATGATAGTAGTAAGATATAAATTGTTGTGATGAACCATATTACCATGATAATAGAGTTATAAAGGTTATGGAAATTCTTTTTTGACAGTATTAAAGATAACTTTGAATGTGTCTCGGGAAAATTGTTCTGAATGTTTTCTGTGTGTATTTTTTTAATCAATGTAGTTTACTTAATGCTTTATATTGCCTTTTATTTATTTTACTTACATTTACACATTCCTTTTGAATAAAGAAGAATCATTTACAGTGATCTTGGATTTGTGTATCTAATTGCAGTTGTAGTTTTCAGATGCAATCTGTACTCTATTTTGCTGTAGAAAGCATCATTACATTGGTGTCTTCACTTGTAAAAAGAGTACTCATTGGTATACCCACACACACACATCTCATATATATATACAATATATATATATATATATATATATATATATATATATATATATATATATATATATATATATATATATATTATATAATATATATTATATAAAGTGTATGTGATGCCTGTAATGAATGAATCAAAAGCTACAAAGCAATACTTTTATTTGAGGACCCACCCCAAACCCCCAATTCCCTGAAAGCCAGTGCTGGATAATTATGTAAAAATTGGTTAATAATAATAAGTATGAATATATGCAGCAACTGTCCCTCCCATTATTATGTAATCAAACAAGGCAAAAGTACTGGTCCCTTGATTCTCTATAAATTAGAGAATCCAGCAGTATCCTGAAATATATATATAATGGATTACACTTGAATCCAGCAGAATCCTGCAATGGATTGAACAATGGATTCTTAAAAATGTTCCGTATCCCACAGAATCCATTGCTTGATTGCTAGTGGATTCCGGTGGAATACATAAGCATATTGTAGTATTCTGGTGGATTCCTGAAGTATCCAGAACAAAATACAGCAGAATCCTCAATGGATTCTTCCATTTTGGCACAGTGTAAATGATGACGACATGAATTGCCGGTCATTTGTACTATCAATCCATCGATCGGCGGATTCTTTGCCAAATTTTCTCTTGTAACAATTGTGGTATATTTATGTGAAACATGAAGAAGGAAACTATTTCTAAAAATATGCTCATTCGTTTACTTAAAGGCACATATCGAAAAATACCTGAGAAAACACTTGAATAATAGGCAAAGGAGAAAGACGGTAAGTTTCAAAGACAGGATTACCTTGCAGGATTTCGACGCATTTGTCCTAATACTAATCAAGTATCATCTTACTTCAATAAACAGAAAGAACAGATAGATTGTTAGCAATCGTTTTAGCGCAATGGGAAATCAAAGTCACATTCAGAGGCGAAAGTGTTATTGATGATAACATAATGAAAATTTTTCTAACACTAATTTCTTTTTTCTTTATCATCCTAATATAGACCCTCTTTTGTCCTAATATCATTTCGTAAAAGTAATAATTTTGATTGTGTGATAAAATAAATAAAGGTCCTGGACGTCAACAATATTAAACAAAGGTGACTACATTAAAGCTTACGCTCTTAGTATTTCCTTGTACGATGTTGGGTACACATAAAAACAACAAGTTGACATAAAGACAAATGAGCAAATGCTAACATCATATTCCAGAAAAGCCAGATTACAATTTCTATTTTATAGATCCGGAGATGTTGTGATTCAAATATTGAAGAGAGATCTTATGAGATACAATCTTTGACTCCAGAAACCATTAAAGTAAGTACAGCAAACAGCGTTACAGCCGTTTCTGAATCACCCAAAGTAAATTTATGAAACCACATGCATGATTTCCAAGGATAAACAAATTTTAGTACATTTCATGTATTTGATTTGATATACACCATTTGGCATAACAGCAATGCTAAAATGTATCAAATGAACAAGAAAGAAAATACTTCCTTAATGATGAGGTGGTGACAATGATAATGGTCAGATGTAGAGAGGAGATGCATTAAAACATTTACATGACCGTGTATATGTATTCAGTTCGGTATATTATCTTAATGTTGAATTTTAGAGAACAGGATTTATGACAAAATGATTGCTTTGGGTATGATACTATCAGAACCTTTACTACTTGTGTGAACCTTTGACTGTCTCCGGCATAAGATAAGCGTTAGCAACGTAGGCTAGCTATCGGTGACTATGTTTTGACATCATTGTCGGAATACCACCATGTTGTGTATATTGAGAACAACGTGATGCTAATAGTGCAAACTTAAAGAACATAAAATAAAAACGTTCTAATATTATGCACAAAACACTCATTTCAGTTGGCCTTGTGACATATATTGCGACGACACTACACAGAAAACCTCATTTTCTATCGAACCTTATTTTTAAGTGAACTCCTGTACCACTTATAGTTCAACATTCAATTGTACTTAATTAAACACTTATACGGGCAGCTTTTTAATAGTTTCGTGTCTGTGTTTCGTTTGTCGACATGGGCACGGTCCCTCCACGAAGTCAAAACGATCACCAGCACTGCCACCACCAACACCCATCATCCACATCATCGACAACAACAGATTACTTAACAACAACAAAGTCATCACCATAATATGATGATTAATAACGATGTAGTGTTGAGGTAAAACGATTCTGACAGCTGTTTGCATTTGCCGTATACCATATTTCCTCTCCAGGAACTTGCAAAGAGGTACCTGTCAGAGATAGCCGGTATCTATTGCTATCAGGAAATTCGAAGACGTCTGCTCAATCCGCAGAAGGGACAGAGACACTCGCCTCAGGGTCCGTGCTTGTGTCAGATGGTTGACAAAGCGTTCTTCTCCAAACCACCCACCGACAGGGGTCCCGACATTAGTTCAGCTCAGTGGTTTGTCTTCTGCGACATTTTGCGTAGTAAATTTTAACGACAACCCATTTTCATTGTTTTCATATCAGTCATTTAGCAATGGTGTGAAACATGACAGCTTTTTGCCATACAAAATTTCTGCAAGAGCTTTTGCTAGCTTAATGAGTTAGTGGGTGTGTGTGTCAATATGTACTGACTGATAACAATGAATTTTAAATTTGACGCCTAAACCAAGCATGGCCAGTGATAGGACAGAAACGCCGTTCCACTTATCACGAACACCCCACCAAGTGTAACATTTTGTTTATCGGGTCCTAAACGCTATTTGCAGATAGCGTAAGCTGAGCACAATCACTTAAGTTTTCTAGACAAAGCATAATAATTCACTGGCGCTTTACACATTGTCGCATGACTATGCTTTCTCAAAGAAGCAGGTCTTTGATGATGAACGAATATGACTAGAAAGTCTATTCCACAAAGAAGCAGCGGCATTCATCTGTGCAGAAACTTCGTCACTTGAACGGAGAGATCTGAATTCTGGTTTATAAATCGAAAACGTTAGTGTACACACTCCCTCATAACAAGACTGGTTTGTAATAGTGTAATACTGTCAGTAAAATTGTCTCGGGTTTGTTGGAGGAGAATGGAGAAAATTGAGACATGATTCTTGAAGTTGGCCGGCGATGTTAGCGTGAGTTGCGTACAGCCTCCGTGTGGGCTATAGCCGTCATGCGAGCATTTTTTCTGTTTGTCTGTGATTTTAATAAAGTGAATAAGTCAGCATATCAAAATTACACTAAAAAATTAAGGACCACATATATATCTCACATGGATATACTAGGCTTACATTAGATAAAAGATAAAACAGTTAACCGTCGGCTAAGTACAAAGCTGGGATCGAGGTACGGGCCCGGAACGCCAGCGCTAAGAAACAGTCGAGGAGTCACGTGATGCCTCACATGTGGTAACTGGAAGTGTGCGTCGGTTCCCGAGTCCTGTGGAATTTTGCTGTGTAAATAGTACGTTAGAAGACTCAAAAGGGTTTAAATAGTTGGCTAAAGTCATCATCTTTGGACTGTGGAAGTTTGAGACCATGCGACAGAAAGGCTTCGGGAAAAAAGGCAAAGGAAAGAAGAACGGTAAAATAACAGATTTCATGGACAAGATGGCCGAAGGTGAAGACAATGAAACACAGTCCCCGTTAGCAGACACCGACATGGTTGAAAACATAGACTGTGGAGATGAAGAAAATTTGTCAGTGGTAAGCTTGTTCATGATGATGAGAAGAATTGAGAAGAAAATGGATAAAGGTTTTCATGACCTCGGCAATATGCTACAAAGGGTAGAGACAGTTGAAAAGAAACAGACGGAGCTGGAACGTTCATTGGAATTCACAGCTGCAACGTGTAGTGAAAACCAGTCCATAGTGGAAGCACTGAGGAAAGAAGTGAAGGAGATGAAAATAGTGACCCGAAAGACCGAAGAAGAAAACTTGAGGTTGCAGAGGTATACTAGGAGTTATAATGTACGTATCTATGGTCTGAAAGAAGAGGAAGACGAGAAGGAAGAAGGCTGTTGCTTTGAAAAAGTACGTACTTTATTGAAAGAGAAATTTGAAGTTGACCCGAGTGAGGTTGAGAATGTCCATCGCGTGCCACCGCGGCGCCATCTTGACCGAAGAAATTTGCGTAGTACACCGCCTCGACCAGTTCTGGTGAAGTTTATTTATCGTCAAACCAGACAGAAGATTTTGAGAAAATCGCGCAGAGTGCTTGAAGGTTCTGGAATTCGTGTCAAAGAAGATTTATGTCTACAGGACTATGAGAAGAAAAAGAGTATCTGCCGATAATGAACAAAGCGTATGCAGAAGGCAAGCGGGTGAGTTTCACGACGGAAAAGTTTTCATAAACGGTCGAGTGCAGTTTGAATCCACTTTCGGATTCGGTAAACGATAAACATTGTACTCTGAATTTTTCTGTTTAAGGTCTCGTTCATAATATAGTTTCCACGGACTCGGGTCCGACCTGGGCGTGTTTTTTTTGAGTGAGCACGTGTTTTGTGGCGTTGGTTTTTTTTGGGGGGGGAGGGGGAGTGAGGCGGTTATGGGTATTTTGTGTTGTATTGTAATTTGGGGATTTTCCACTCCTTTTTTGCTCTCTATCATCTTGAGAGTGTGGTGTTTTGTGGAACTTTCCCAGGTTTTGTTTCTTGTCGTTTCGTCATGTCTGTTGTGTGATGCGTTTTGTGTTTTTTATTGTGGCAAAATGCAGTCAATTTTTTTCTTTTTTCACTGGAAAATCAATAGAATTAACATTTATATTTTATGTCAGATACTGATATTAAACTTTTATCTTTGAATGTAAGAGGACTTGGTCTCCCAAAGAAACGTAAATCAATTTTCCGTTGGATTTCAAAAAAGAAACCAAATATCGTGATGTTGCAGGAAACACATAGTACAGTGTCAAGCGAAAAATTCTGGTCTAGCCAGTTTAAAGGAAACATGATATTTTCACATGGTAAATCCAATAGTAGGGGGGTAATTACTATTTTTCGTAATTGTGACTACACAGTTAACAAAGTTGTGTCAGATATTAATGGAAGATATATTATTTTAGATGTTTCAATGAAAGATAGACATTTCTTCTTTAGTAAATTCTTATGCACCTACGGATGAGTACCAGCATGCATGTTTTTTGAAAATCTGTTTCAGACTGTTTGGAAAATGTGACTGATCCGGCTATTTCTATCATTTGGGGAGGTGATCATAATTTTGTTTTGGATCAAAACAGAGATCGGAAGGGTGGAAACCCAAGGATTTGGAAAAACTCTCTTACCTTAATGCATGATTTATTGAATCCTTTGATTTGTGTGATGTCTGGAGAACTTTACATCCTGAAGAATTGTCTTTTACTTGGAAAAGGTTTAACCCTTCCATTATTCAAAGTAGAATTGATTATTTTCTTGTTAGTGACAATATTCTTAACATTATTTCTGATACTTCTATTTGCCCTTGTATTTTATCTGATCACTCAGCAATTGTTTTAGAACTTAAAGTTGAACCAACTAAAAGAGGTCCTTCATATTGGAAGTTCAATACAAGTTTATTGCATGATGAACATTATGTGAAAATAATTTATGATAATTTTCCACATTGGGTTGAAGAAAGCTCTGTCCTTTCAAATATCTCCTGTGTATGGGATTGGTTGAAGTACAAAATTAAGGTTCAGACTATCCAGTACAGTAAAGAAAAAAGTAAAAGAAGGAAAAATAAGATTGTTATTTTGGAAAAAAAGATATTTGATTTGGAGAAGGAATTGGCAGTCAATCCCTCTCCACTTGTTTTAACTCAGTATGACTCTGTTAAAAATGACCTTCAGATTGAATATGATTATGATACTGAGGGGGCAATTATTAGGTCACGTGCAAATTGGCATGAATTTGGGGAAAAAAATTCTAAATATTTTCTAAATCTTGAGAAAGCAAATGCAAAAAAGTCCCATATTAATTTTTTGATTAGGTCAGATGGTTCTTTTATTTCCGCCACAAAAGACGTCAGTGTTGAAATTAAAAATTTCTATGAGAAGCTTTATTCTTCCTCTGTAAAAAATGAAGAAGGCAATTCTGGGCTGCATCATAAGTTTTTACAAAACACACATATTCCAAAATTGAATGTTGGGCAGAAGGAATCATGTGAAGGTATGATAACGATTGATGAAGCTTGGCAAGCAATTAAATTATTTCCTACTAATAAAACTCCGGAAATGATGGCCTTCCTACTGAATTTTACAGGTTTTTCTGGCCACTTGTAAGTCATTTTCTAGTGAATTCTTTAAATAACGCATTTCATACTGGTCAATTTTCTATTTCTCAAAGACAAGGTGTAATAACTTTGCTAGAGAAACAGGGCAAAGATAAAAGATATATTAAAAATTGGAGGCCAATATCTTTGCTTAATGCGGATTATAAATTGCTACAAAGTGTTTGGCTAAAAGAATGGAAAAAGTTCTTCTCACCGTTATTCATGAGTCACAAACCGCTTTTGTCAAAAATAGATTTATTGGAGATACTGTCAGACTTATAGATAATTTTGGATTATACAGACACAAATGATGTTCCAGGGATGTTGTTGACAATAGATTTTGAAAAATCGTTTGATAAACTTGAGTGGCCCTTTTTGTTTGAGGCACTCAAATCTTTTAATTTTGGTGAAAGTTTTATACATTGGATCAAATGTCTTTATTCAAATATCTCCAGTTGTGTTATGAATAAAGGTACAAGTACAGGTTATTTTATTCTCACATTCCTGGCCGCTGGGAATGCGGGATCGACAGTGCGGGAAAAATCGATCCCACACTCTCAGAAACCGTCCCACACTCTGTATACATGCGCATACACTAAGCGGTATATATTACAAGAGCTCTGATTGGATAATAAAGGGCCTTTCGCTTTACATGTAAAATATCATCCAATAGCGCGTTGCGTAGTATACGGACCGGAACTACAAAGTGAGCAGGTCCTAGAGCAGTGTCAGACGACAGCGATGTCACGATTTTGAATGATGCTGTACGTTGTTGGTGACAAATTCACAAAAGACGGTCGAATTGTCCAAATCACTAGGGAACATAGACCACTTGGAACATATCGCCAGTTCTTTTTGATGGATATCTCAACCGGAGCCGAAGTAGAAGCATCAGCAGTGAAACTCGCCACGGAGTTCGTGCAAGAGGCTTCAGCACCTGCTGTACCAGTTGCTTTATCGTCGTCGACTCCGAGCTCTAGATTTGCTGCATTGTCCTCAAATGACATTGACCAATTCGTAGTGGATCAGCAGAACAGTGAAACAGTACGGAAGACTAAATATCATGTAACACTATTCAAACAGTACTTGCAAGAAGTAGACGAACATCGCGAAATTGCCGATATTCCGCCCCGTGAGCTCGACCCGCTAGTCGGAAATTTCCTGTGTGTTGTTTGTAAGGAGGATGGAACTGAGTATGAACCGTCTTACCTACGAGGGATGTTAGCTAGTTTAGAAAGACATCTACGTTTGGCCAAGTATGAAGCATCGTTGTGACAAGTTTGGATTTGTTTCTGCACCAGAAAAGCTGAAAGCAAAACAGAAAAACCTAAGGAAACACAGTAAGGGAAACCTACCACATAAAGCCGATACTCTCACTGACGACGATGTAAATAAGTTGTATGCAGACAGACAACTAGGCGCCCACACGCCCCAAACAGTCATTAATACACTCTGGTTGAACAATATGTTGCACTTTGGAATGAGGGCAGTGAAAGAACATAGATCTCTTTGTTGGGGAGATGTTAAACTTAAACGAGATGCTGATGGCAGAGAGTTTATTGAAATGACAAACGAACACCAGACGAAGACTAGAACTGGCGAAAATGTGAGCGATGTTAGACCTGTAAAGCCACAGATGTATTCATACCCCGATGACAAAAATAGGTGCCCAGTTGCTCTGTATAAATTCTACGCATCATTGCGACCAAAGAACTTCATGGGTCCGGAAACCCCGTTCTACTTAGCTATTAAAAACACACCGCAACTGTCTGATACCGTTTGGTTCAAGCGTCAGGCGATGGGTCAGAACACAATCGCCCAAATAATGAAGAATATGGCCGGGAAAAGCGGAATATCTTGTCGTGGGAAACGGCTCACCAATACAAGTGCCAGGAAATACTTGCTACAGAAACTGAATGACAACAACGTGCCACCAACACACACAATGCAGAAAAGCGCGCATAAAAATGTGCAGTCAATTAATAACTATTGCAAATTGTCCGATAAACAGAAGTACGCTATGTCTCATATCTTGACTGACACATCACAACAACAACTTCAGAGCAGCGCTCTTCATCCCAGAGCATCAACGTCATCCACAACATCGTACATGACTCTTCAGCAGTCTCAGGCATCTGCCATAAGCACACCTAGGTCCTCAAAAACTCACAGTGTCGGATCCACATCGATATTCGAGAATTGCACTATAGCTGGTGGTACATTCAATGTTACCTGTAATATTAGTGAACCTCCGTGCAAGCGAAAATATGTGATTTATTCTGACACAGAAAGTGAAAATAGTCAGTAGGCACGGACATACAGTAAACTATGGCTATACCAGTGTTTCTCTCGCGTTGATATTTATCGTTATTTATTGTAACGCAAGTTAAAGTTAAAATAACATCTTTTTGCATGTTATCGATTAAATAAGTTGTGTTATGGTATTTATATGCGTTGTTTATTTGTAGCGTGTGACCTGAGAGAAATTAGGGACTACATTTGGTGACGCGGAATAATATATGGCAGCGAAGTAGGATAGTCACTGATAAAGTTCAAATGATCGTTCAATTTTTCAACTTCCAGTGTGAATTTAAAGCATTTTGTGGTCATGTAAGAAATAGAATCTCACACACCAAGGACCTGGGATCAGATTTCTCACACTCGTTGGGGATATTTTGTCTCACACGAGCCGCAGGCGAGTGTGAGACAAAATATCCCCAACGAGTGTGAGAAATCTGATCCCAGGTCCTTGGGGGTGTGAGATTCTATTAATCTCTCACGTGGGGTTAGACAGGGTGATCCTATTTCACCATTATTATTTATCCTTGCTTTGGAAATTTTTCTTGTAAGTTTGCGTTCTAATCCAGATATTAGGGAATAAAATTTGATGGGACAGAGCTAAAGAATGCTTCTTATGCAGATGATTTAACATGTGTTTTTGAAGATATCACTTCAGTCCGTTGTTATTTAAACTTCTTGAAGAATTTCACTCAATTTCTGGTTTATCTGTAAATAAGGAGAAATGTGAAGCTCTTTGGTAAGTAAATGGCGGGGACGTACTGATAAACCTGTTGATGTAATATGGCCAACAGGCCCCATTAAAGTTGTGGGTATATTTATTTCTTATGATAAGAAAGCCTCAAGAAGTTTAAATTTTGCCAAACCCATGGAAAGTTTACAGAAATGTTTGAAGTTTTGGAAAAATAGTCATATTTCACTGTTGGGAAAGGTTCAAATTATTAAATCTCTTGGCATTTCACGCTTTCTTTATGTTCTTAACCTTTCTGAACCTAATATTGATAGTCTAAAACGAATTCAAAGTTTGTTGTTCTCCTTTTTATGGAATGGACCTGACAAAGTTGCACGTAAGACGGCGGTTGGTAGTATAAATCAAGGTGGTTTGGGAATGCCAGATATTTTTGCAATCTACAAAGCTCAGAGGATAAACTGCTCCGTCGTTTTTTTTGACGATGACTTTTCACATCCTTGGAAATTTTCTTGAAAGAGAAATTAAAAACTGTAGGCGGTATCAGTGTGCTTTTGAAATGTAATTTTGATATTAAATTATTGCCTGTCTCTTTGTCAGATTTTGAAAAAAGTTTGCTTACAACATGGAGAGAATTAACTAAGGAGACTGAGTCAGATAAATATTTCTTGAATCAGTGCATATGGAATAACCAACACATTTTGATAAATGGTAAATCTGTGTTTTATAAAGAATTTTTGATGCTGGATTTTTTTACGTAGGTCAACTTTTTGATAATGTAGGCAATATTTTGCATTGGAATACTTTTGGGAACAGACTTCCACAATATTCCTTTTGAAATGGTGTGGTATTATCCATTCGCTACCAAAGAGTGGAAAAAACATACTGACATATCTAGATTTAATGCTGATGATATGAATGAAAATGATTACAATATTAATTTTTTAGATATTTCCTTAAGTTTGCTTCAGTGTAAAACAAAAATTGTTACTCCAAGTATTATTTCTAATTTTTTAAGGTTCCAACATCACAGCTCTATTATGATCATGTATTAGGTACTTCTGTTGAAAGTTGGAAAGAAATATATCAATTGCCTTTTAGAATCACACTTGATGTTAAGCTTAGAAGCTTCCAATGGAAATTGACCCATAACATTCTTATGACAAATAGAAGATTGCATAAAATAATTCCATCTAAAGTACCTACCTCAAATTGTACCTTTGTCGGAGTGATATTGAAACTGTTATACATTTGTTTTATGAGTGTGAGGTAACTAAGAAATTTTGGTCTACTCTTTTCCTGACCTGGGGAATATATTTTCACTGTACGAATATTGTCTCTGCCAGAGTGATTTTGTTAGGAGATCCCACATTACCAGAGCTGTTAAATTTTGTTTTATTAGTTGCCAAGAGATATATTTACATTAGTAGATGTGAAGAGAAAACACCAACATTTGTTAATTTTAAGTCCTTTTTTTCAACATACAAAAAACTGAACGTTACATTGCTATTCGAAAGAGTAAACTCGACAAACATATTAAGAAGTGGGGAGACATGTTACAAGTATTGGAAGAATCTTAATTTTCACCTTTTCTTTTATCTGTGAACTGTAATATTTGTAATCCAGTGAATAGTGAAGTATAATGTATTTTCTTTTTTTGATGACTGCAATAAAATAATTAAAAAAAAGAACAGTCGAAGTTGGTATGTTTTTGTTTTATTGTTATGTCCCATGAACCAAAATGTTCTGCATCTGTGAATGCCGACCCTTGTCCATGACAACGGAGAAAACATCAGTTTGTAGTCATTCAAGTCACTTGAACTCAGTGGACCATTGATACATGACATACCGTCGCAAGGGTAAGCTTAGCACTCGTCGCTGACGTGTAATGCATACCATACAATGTCAGCTTCGAGCGTACGCACATACGCGAGCTCGTTCATGTATTGCCGTGGTTTGAGGGACAGCGGAGCTTAAAATACTCGAAATTATCGTGTTTCGCAACGCATTTCTTTTCATTTTCGACCAAAATGGTGACTTTGGTATTTTACAACAAAGCATGCACTTTACTAGTTTTCTAGTATCTGTTTCAACTCACATCGTTTGGTGTCGCCGTTCTCAACTGCCGATAATATAGTCGTTGTGGTCTGACCAGGCGGGAGTGCAGAGAAATACTTAGAAGATCCAAGTGTAGAATTAGAGAAACAGTGTCATAATCTCCTTATTTGCCATTTAACTGATGGTGTGTAAGAGTGTAACGACTTGTTTTGTTGGGGGCTGCCACGCCCTCACTAGTAACTTAGGAATGGGTTAGGGGTAACATATTTACCGCTAATCGGAAATAAAAACAATAAAGTACCATAAACGATACATTTTGTATGTAATCTGTTTAATTTGGTACTTGGACATGTTAGAAATATGAAACAGACTTTAAACAGAAAAAACATTGGGGTTCTATAGCTGTAACAGACTTATTTTGAAGGGTACCGCAAAATCTTTCTATTCCTGACTCGCAGGCGCTTTTGTTTAATCTGTCTGCTCATAAGTCGTCTGCTGAGCTTATTTTTTAACATAACCTGGCTTGTTAGGTATCATTAGCAAGGTAATTAACTAGTTGTTATACTGACATATTGTAACATGCAATATCTTGTATATTTTTCATGGAATTTGCCAAAAACTACCCCCTACCCAAAGTTTATATAGAAATACTGTCATAGCTAACGTGATCAAGTTCAGCGAATATTTTAGCTAGACTTGATAAAAAGGCAATGTTTTGGTATGAAATGTGTTGCATTTGGTACTAGGTCATGTCAGAATTAAGAAATAGACTTTTGATAGAAAAAATATGGGGGGTTGTATAGTTGTAAGAGCCATATTTTGAAGGGTAACGCAAAATCACAGTACTGCAGACTGGCACCTTTTTTGTTAAATTATTCTTCTTGTAAGTCATCTGCTGAGCTTATTTTGTGAAATAACCTGGCTTTTTGGTTATCATTAGAAAGGCAATTTATTAGTCTTTACAATATTGTAATATGCAATATATTCTATACCTTTCATGGAATAGGGCAAAAACTTACCCTATACCCCAAAGTTTACATAGCAAATTACAGTTAATCTCAAATTCTACCAGTTTTTCACCTGGACATTATACAAATTGCAATGCTTTGTATGAAATCTGTTTCATTTGCTACTAGGCCCATATTTGCAACATACTTCTGTAACAAAAACACAGATTTCATATAAACATTGCCTTTATAGTAAAACATTGGTAGAGTTTGAGATTTACTGTAATTTGCTGTGTACTGCATGGGGTATGGGTAAGCTTTGGTCCTATTTCATTAAACCTACACAAGATATTGCACATTAAAATGTGTCATTTTAAAGACTAGTTAATTACCTTTCTAATTATACCTAACAAGCCAGGTTATGTTAAAAAACAGATGTGAACTGAATGTGCTCATGTGTTGTACTTCAGTTTCATTAATAGTAGTACACTATACAGAGCAATCAAATACCTGTTATATCACTATATGTAGCAGGTGTCATCAACGTTCGGACAGTACTCTCAAAGTTAAATCACTAATTAAAAACTTTATTTAATATGCAAATGAGTTATTCATTAACGTGACTCAATGCTCAATGCTTCATGGGACAATTAGATATAATTATAGATAAAATTATTTCAGACTTATATGACTAATTACAAAACTTCATAAATATGCAAATGAGCTATTTATTAACTTGACACTGCCCAATGCTTCTAAGTACAATTAGATATATATCAAATCAATATTTGTTGCATGTATCATCGAATTTGGTGCAGGAATTTCAGAGTTATGTCACTAATTACAAAAGTTCATTAAATATGCAAATGAGCAGATAATTGACATGACACTTACAGTATCATCATGATGTTCTGAGATTGTCATCTGTGAAAAGTTTCATGAAATTTTGTGCAGTATTTCTTGATATATGTCGACACTGTCATTACTGTCTCCATAGGGAAACCATTATATGAAAAAAATTATGTGTCATAACTTGATTAATAAGCAAACCCTACTAATCAAATCTAATCAGTTCTTGCAAATAGCATATGGTACCCGTCTACTAAATCTGACTTGAATCCGTTCAGGTGTTTTTGAGTTATCGTGTAAACAGACAGACAGACAGACAGACTGACTGACTGACACACACACACCACTCACACACACACACACACACACACACGGACAGACAGATAGACATCGCTACAAGATTGGCTCGCGTGTGTAATCATGTGAGCTAACAAGCTCAGCAAACGATTTATAAGAAGACAGATTTAACACAATACATGCAAGTCGGCAATGCTGTGATTTTGCTGTACTCTTCAAAATATTACTGTTACAGCTATACAGTCCCATATATTTTTTCCTGTTAAAAGTCTATTTCATATTTCTGACATGACCCAGTATCAAATGAAATAGATTTCATACAAAACATTGCCTGATTTTTTTATGTATAGGTAAAAAAATTGGTAGAATTTGACATTCACAACGGCGGCTGTTGCAGTAGATAGAGAGAGAAAGGCGGGCTTCGCGTAAGTTTAAAAGTGCAGTTCAGTATATCCCGTATCTAGACAAGTTGGGCGTGCTCGGAAACGGAGATCGATCACGATTTTTGATTAAGAATCGGTTGTTTTCGATCGAGAAAATGGGCTGTGGTGCTAGGCCGTGGCCTATAGACGGTAGCACACGAAATCTATCATATAGATCGGCTCGACACGGTTGAATACCAGATGCATGAACGGGGTACTACGACCCAAAGGTCATTGGAATCGCCAGGTGGTATACAAACAGATACCACACTGGTGATTACGAGGCCCTGTGCTACGACCTAAGGGGATAACCATTTGATTTCTGTAGGGGGCTGGAGGAAATGGGTATGGCAGCAAATTTTCCCCACCACTGTGGCAGAAATTTTTTTCCACTGTCTGTCTTGCATTAATTTTTAAATCCACATGTGGAAGTAATGTAATTTTTTCGCGATGACCAGTTTTTTAATATGCGGTTTTTTAGTAAATTACATATCTATTGTTGACAAAGGCGCATCTAAAATTAACGAGTAAAGTGTTCTATGTGAGCACAGGACAGAGGACATTAAATAAGAGAATTGTGTAGTGTTCCAATATAAACTTGCTATACTTGTTCATATAGGACCTATGTTGAGAAACGTTATACAAAGATAGCTACTTCTTAATTCCTTGACAATGAAGACAGATTGCCATCTCTTCAGTTCCTTCCTAATATCCTGTGTTTACACATAGTTTTAATTCTTTCTGACGTGTGACTCATCTCTGACCAATCAAAGTCAAAGACACTTCTTAATTTCCCGCCAAAACCGGCTATATCACAGCCTGAATCAACCACTTTACTTTAGTATATGTTTATGTACTGTACTCAGAGCGCATCGCTCACCACTGGATCTGGTCGTCACTTATCCACCCACTGATACATTATGTTATTGTAGCAGTAGTTCATCGTAGCTGTAGTAATAAAGTTTGAAGAAATACAGCCGACGCCTCTGTCTCCATCACTTGAACTCAAAGATCCTTCTTCGTAAACAATCCCACACAACCTATACGTATAGGCCTACGATAATTGACATAACTATATTAGATTAGTATATTTTGTTACAAGTGCATATGATTACAAGAAATTTGATTTTTGAATTTTAGCAAAATGTTGATTCACTATACATTAGAGTCTACGAGAAAACTATGAAATATTTTTTGCTAAGTTTGTGCTTTTATAAGTGATTTACAATTGATACAAATGGACGTGATTCAAATAAAGTGTTTGAAAGCGCAACTGTAAACAGGTAAACTATTAGAGGTTATAAACGGCAATTTGTGTATTTGGTTATGTATATAAGACCTCTGGGTGAAAATTAGCATATTTAGCGGGATAATAATGATCCAGCCAAGCGAGATGATATTTCACCCAAATATGCGAAGTACAATAAGGAAATACAACACATCAATTAAAATCATCGCACTTCAAGCCTGCCGCACACGAGAGAAATTAGCTGAACAAAATTTCATCCAAGGCTGTTTGCTCAGCTAGTTTGCCTTCGTGTGCGGGCGATTTTTCGTGGTTTTTTTCCTCTCGAGCCATTGAGCAAGATATTCAACATGTTTCATATTTTTTGCCTTGCGAGGAAAAGTGATTTTCCTCTTGTCTTTGTGATTACAGCGCGCGTGTGGAGATCACATGACAGTGCAATATGACCGCCGGTAGCCCCCGGCGGTAGCCCGGCCCGTAGCATTGAAAACAGGGCAACTTGCGGTTCAATACACGGCGAATGCCGTCAAAATACAAGGCAGACAAGTTAGATTGGCCTATATTTCTAATGCGTACATCGGCCTTCGCTTTGTATCGAACAACAAGCGACTGCGTTGGGCTACAGGCCAGGCTACGTCTCGAGAGTAAAAACTCGATAAAAATCACCCGCATACGATAGTAAACAACCTGAGGAAACAGTCTCGAATGAAATTTTGCTCAGCTAATTTCTCTCGTGTGCAGCATTCTTCACTTGAAGAATTTTACTTGAAAAAAGCTCAACAAGAAATTGAAAAAAATGTTGTTCGATCGCCGTCCTGCTTGTACATGCTGTTCATCCGTGAGTTCATCGGGCTGCACCAGATTAAACTGTCCGACATGCATGATGGCGCGTTGAGTTCTCTAGCTGGAGATCAAAATTTGCGCGTGCTTGCAAAGCAAAGCATATTATTATTAAATATTTTCCCTGACAAAAGTTGCTATATTTCTGACATGTAATTGTATATGTATATGTAACTGTTGTTAAAGGTAGGGCCTCCCTTGAAAAGGGCGCGAAGCTATGGCGGCGTTCATTGTGTAAGTGGACACATGTAACCTCCATAAATGTAATAATCTCCACAAATATAATATCAACCACAATTGTAATAAAAGCAACCACAAATTTAATAAACAGTCAACCATTAATGTAACAACCCGCAACCACAAATGTAATAAACAAATTAACCATAAATGTAATAAAACTCAACCATAAATGTAATAAACTTGAACTTGTATTTGTGATTATTGTTTATCAATGCCCTGAGTAAATAATAACTTTAATAAGACTAGTGTAATTTTATTGCATACTTTCCTGAAACTAGGTTTCCTTTCTGAAACACAGAATAGAATACTTTGAGAACACTATCAGAAAACGGCGAGGTACCGATCAAACCGTGAAAGGAAATGGAACAGCAGTTCTAGACACTGATAATTACATAATAAGGAAGCGATAAAATAACTCGTCAACCAGTGATACCACACAAAGTTTATGACAGATGACTCAGAACAAATAACAGAGAAAATAACAACCTTTAGCAGAGAAACTTACGTCACGAAACGTGTTTACGAGAACATATATTTCAATCTAGTATAAACAACACGAACACTACCTTGAAGACAGTAGAACAAAATTAGACATCCTTGCATCCCCAGTGAAGGAACAAACTTGAAGTGGTACAACATAGGAGTACAGACAATCTATCGATTATTCCACACAATTTATCCACTGAAGACGAAAGTACAGCAAATTTTCGAAAAAAATCGAAAGGATCGTAGTGTTATTCAGTCTCCTCCACTCTGGAGTAGAGACTGCAAAGACATTCACATTACAGCTGTGTCTCGCCATGGCCAATCAGTTCTGTACACAAAACAGGGAAACGTAAAATACACTTTCAAAATACACTAAACGCAACAATTAAGATATGAATAGTGTGAAGTTGCTTTCCTTAGTACACATATAAATATCTAAGGGCTAATTCCTCAATTGCAACGTAGATTTACTACATTTATGGTTGACAAGTATTACATTTATGGGTGATTTTTTTATTACATTTATGGTTACCATTTATTACAATTGTGGTTGATGTTTTTATAACATTTATGGTTGATTTTTGTCACATTATGGGTGATATTACATTTATGGCTGCACTTTATTACAATTATGGTTGATGTTACATTTATGGAGATTATTACATTTATGGAGGTTACACACCAAACAGGGAAGACGCGGGCACACTTCCAGAAAATGCCACTTTTTAGTTTTTTCCGCCCGCAAAAACGCAGACAGACTGCCAACGCAGTCAGCGCGAAGCTGCTGCCGATCGAACTCAGTGGTTATATTCAAATTCCAACGCGACAGGAAGACGATATTTTAGGAATTTCGAGCGTTGGTAGTGGGGAATTAATGACCGTTGGCGATTTGAATCGACTGTCAATCCAACGCTTGTCTGTTTGCAGGATTAGCAAAAGGTGACAAAAGTTGAGATCAGTTTGTGTAATTAATGTTATAGAAATCAAACATCGTACTGGCCAAGTGTTTGACTGGGATGAGAAACTCAACTAATGCGAGAACTTGGGATTAAAAATTGCGGCTTTAAATATTGAGTTTTAGGCTTTAACAAGTTTTTTGATGACAATAAGAGTCTAAGTGCCCAATTACAAGCCAAAATATAAATGAAGATAAACATTATAGCCAGTGATCCTTTTCTGTCATTAAAAAAAAGGTTTGGAAACAGGATGACTTCCCTCACCTGAAAACTGGACACAAAATATTGCTATCAAAGGGACATTTGATTTAACATTTGGCAAAAGATGTACGTTTTGTTCTGTGTATCGACTGCACTTTTTTGTTCTACTCCCTGCAGCATGATAGAATAACAAAACTTTATTCAAATACTCTGTATTTGCATGTGTAAACGCTGTATTTATTTAAGTGTCTATATCGACAGCTCAGTAATAAAAATTTAGGACATATTTACCCATGAGACACATTCCTATAAGACATTGAAATTATGTATATATCTTATTCTTCAAACGCCACATGACACAAAACATACGATAGTTGACATACTTTATATTAACTTCATGATGGATCTGTTTCAGAGAAAGACGTTTTAGTAGATAGATTTATTGTGCTATATTTATGTAAAGTTCCAATTCAATGGCTTACAGTGCGTTTCACCTATGTACAGCAACTCAGCGTATGAGACGGACACAATCCACGTGCAAAACAAATGATTAGCTTGGGTATCATGACACATTTGAAAGTCACCGACTCATCGATTAATTACAGTAAACCAGCATGGGGCAGCCTCTCTGTCTAGACTGAGAGATACACTTATCTACAATTTGTGGCTTTTTATAGTTAGTTTCTGTTGAAAATACCTTAACCTCTTGAGTTCTTAGCTGAAATTGTAAAAAAACTGTTACACTGTAGATCAAGTCTAGCCAACTATTTATCTCTCAGTCCAGACAGCAGCTACCCCATGCTGGTTTACTGTAATTAATCGATGAGTCGGTGGCTTTGAAATGTGTGATACCCGAGCTAATCGTGTGTTTTGTACGTGAAATTTGTTCGTCTCATACGCTGAGTTGCGGTACCTAGGTGAAACGCACTGTAAAATAAAACTTAGCAAGAGTTCACCTGTTAGACATAGCTTAGCCTATACCTTATACATTGGAGGCAATATGACACAAAACATGCGATAGTTGACTTAGATTATATATTTACTGTGTGATGGATCTGTATCAAATTAAGATCTATTTAGGATAACATATTTAGTACAATTTGTGTATTTGAAGGTTCAAAATTAAAAGCTTTCTAATACAAAGTTCGGAAGTGCTTACCTGTATTATCTCTGTTGTGTATCATTAATTTCTTATTTCTTGAAGCGCAAGTATAGATCGGACAATTATATACGTTTCGAAGATTAGACTATAAGCTTAATTACTATCTATTCTTTGCATAAGAGAATAATTAATTCCTTTGATTGACGTTTGTGTCACCAGGTGTTATATTTGTATATATTGATGTAAATGCCTTTGTCTTCAGTCTCGGTCGAAACTCCACGATGTCGACACAAGTATTTTCATGTAACTATGTTTTTCTAGATCTTCTTATGCAGATTTTTAGGTCTTGTAATTCCGCTTTCTTTTGACAATACGTTGTAAGGGAAAATTATATAATATACGTGGTACCTTATACACAGGCAAACATTGCACAAAATAGTTAATAGTTGACTCAAATTATTTTTAATTTTTAGGTTTCAACATAAAGAGTCTCATGATAAAATAAGCTATGTGACTGTGACACAACGCTACATTGCATGATCTGTAGGGTATAGAAGTTAATTTCATGAGTGAGGCGGTGATATTTTGCAGTTAGCTTTCAGTAGCAACTGAAAATTACTTCTGTACAAACAAATATGCGCTGAGGTTGTGGCGTTCTGTTATTATTGTAACAGTTGTATATGTGCCTTTAAAATAGATTAAAATTGACATGTCGACCGTGAAATTTGCTGTCAACAGGAAAACCTTTTTCTATTTTATAAATATATGTAAATGCCATTTTTATTTGTTGGCAGCATTGACGTTAATTAAGCAATAAATTGTATTACCCAAGTTTATCTTTTACTTCGTATTTTCATCATTAAAAGTTAACAGACTAAGATCATCATAGAAACACTTGAAGAACATGTCAAAAATAGATTCAGATTCAGATTCAGAAAACGTTATTATCCCTTATCTAGAAAGTTACTTGTGGTTCTTAACACCAAACACACAGTACAGTACCCTGATTTGACTTGTTCGAAATTGAAAAACAAAACTCAGCTTAGTTCTCACGACTCTACACTTCGGAACACGTAAACGACGGTCTGATGGCAGGTTCTCATAAAATCTTAAGACATAATTTTTATCTTTTAAAAGAGCTTTTGCCTTCTGTTTCATGCACAGTGAGAGAAAAGGTCATAGAAAAGAAAGTTCAAGTTTAGTGTGGTCATCTGACAATGTACCGATTGGGACCTGTTCTTTCTAACCAGTGTTGACATGCATGAGGCTGCATGTGTTATATCCGATTACATTCTGTTTTGTCAGGATATGATTATACCAAAACGTAGTTTAAACACTTTCCAAATAATAAGCTTTGGATTTAAAAGTCACTTTAAGCCTTACTTAATCAGAAAAGGGATCGCC
Organism: Ptychodera flava; assembly: GCF_041260155.1. Taxonomy (NCBI): domain Eukaryota; kingdom Metazoa; phylum Hemichordata; class Enteropneusta; family Ptychoderidae; genus Ptychodera; species Ptychodera flava. The sequence goes on from NC_091943.1 coordinate 28,915,087, forward strand.
TTTAAAATCTAATGATCGAATGAAAAAAGTTAAATTCAAATAAGGAGCGTTCAATTATTATGGCCTGGGTGGGCCGGCAAATTCTTCCTGCACATCAGTCAAAAAAAGTGAATCCCCCTATCCATTGCACCAAAAATGTCATGACCCCCCCCCCCCCTCTGATCGGGTAAAGCTGCACGCATATACACCTTTGGAGGGGGGCGATAGAATAAAAAAAATTCTCAGACTTTTTAAAATGACTGTCCTTACAAACTCACAAGGTATTCATCATAAAAAATTCCCCTTCTTTAATTTTGAAATTACCCCTCAAAGGGATTGGACAGAAATTACAGGCGGAGCACAATATTCCTGCGCAAGCGTGTGTGTACAAAATTTTGATATTTGGATTTCATTGATAATCAGCTGTTGATAGTGTTGATTCACTATACATGGCAGTCTATGAGAAAACTATGTAATACTTTTTCAATACAAAACTATATCTATACATTTATAGATATTTGATAATTGACATAAAAGTACTTCATTGGAATAGGGTTGTTATTATACATTGGAGTCTATGATAAAATTGTGAATAATTTTTTTCCAATGCAAAACTTGCTATACTTGTACATATACAGACGTTGAATAATTAACATAATTGTACTTGATTGGAATATGATGGTTAAAGGTGCATATTATGTGTACAAGAAATCTGATTTTGGAATTTCACTGAAAATGTCCATCCACTATACATGGGAGTCTATGAGGAAACTATGAATGACTTTTTTCAAACACAAAAACAGGTAAATCTGTGTATTTATGTACTCTCGATTATTAATATTGATGTACTTGATTAGACTAGAGTGGTTACAAATGGATATGTGTGCAAGAAATTGGATTTTGGAATTTCACCAAAATGTTGATTCACTATACATTGGAGTCCATGAGAAAACTATGAATAATTTTTTTAACATGCTAGACTAAATTAATTTGTGCTTTTATAGGTGTTTGATAATTGATACAAATGTAGGTTGATTCAAATAGGGTATTTGAAAGTTCAGATATTGACAACAATTATGATATTGGAATTTCACCATAAAGTATAATTTTACCAGTTTCATGGTACTCTACTGGCAACTGTTAAATAAGTTCCCTGATAAAACTTGCTATATCTCTAATATGTAGTAATAGGAATTGCTCATTGCCCTCAGTGAGCTCGATTTACAATAAGACAAGCCTCAGAGTTGCCTAGTCAAGATGTTCATGTGACAGATAATTATACTTTTGTTCAGATTTACAGTTAAATGACTTCAGAGAATGAAATCATGCAGCGAATCATTTTTATCTCACAGAATATTTCTGAACACTGAAACTGCTTTTTGACGGGATGGATACTTATGAAAATAAGTGACCCCCTCTGAGCTGTTTGAAAAATACATGACCCCCTTTGCAGTTTTCAAATTTAAGGTGACCCCCCCTGGATTTTGCCGTCCCACCTCCGGCCATAATAACTATACCATAATAAATACTGCGGAACGAAATTAAGGAAGCAAAGAAGCGGTAAAAAAACATTTACTTCAGGAAATATGCGTCGTGCTTGAAAAGGGCTAAGAACACTGTCTCGTTTGGGTAAAGCAAAACAAAAAATTGGCGGTTCAACTTGGAGAAAGAAATATCGCTGGCAAACTAGTTGAACAAATTTTACTGTCGTTTGACAAATTTAACTTCAGTAATGACTAATGTAATCGGGGATATCAGATCAGATTTTAAGCAAAGGGTAGGGGAAAGAACCATTTGGGATTACCGACGAACAGGTTAGGTCGATATTTGGGAAACTTTAATACACGGAAAGCAATGACACCTGATGACATAATTTATGTGGAAAGCTTCTGAGGTTTTGTGCTGAACAGCTTGCAAGCGTATTCAGTAAATGTTTAACATGTCTTTGAATGGTTACACAATACCAACTTTTTGCAAAATCTCTATCATCTGCCCTATGCCAAGAATTTGAAACCCACTTCCCTGAGTGATTCTCGTCCAGTTGCATCAACGTCCAGCATAATCAAATGTTTTGAACACATTGTTCGCTGTCACCTTCTAAAATATTAATAAAATTCAACCCCGTCGCACGTCACAAAAACTTCTAAATTTAATGTCGACCCCAGACTTATTTTATGGATCGTGATTTTCTTTAAATAGCTCTCAAAGGCTGTGCTATGAGTCGACGTACTCAATCTCTCGGCCTGCCTTTACTGGAGCTCCACAGGGTACTGTTCTTTCCTCATTTCTATTTACACTTTACATAAATTGTTATGCAAATGAATCCACTCCACTTATCAAGTATCAAGATGATACTGCGTTAGTAGATTTATCGAACTCTGATACCACCTACTTCAGTGAACTTGTGAACTTGAGAACCTTTCAAAACCGGTGATTTGAATGTGAAAAAGACAAAGAAAATGGTTATTGATTTCAGGAAAAAACCAACAGCTTTTCTCAGTCTTTGATAGATGTTGTTGCAGTAGAAAGGGTTACTACATACAAATATTTAGGTACTATCCTAGACAACAAATTCAATTTTAAAGCACACATTGATTACAATTACTTGAAGTGTCATTCCAGGAGTTATTGCGTTCACAGGCTCAGATCACTCCGTCAATTCTGCAATCTTAAAAACGTTTTAAGCACAGGTTTATGGATCCATTTTAATATTTTCTTTTTAGGCTGGTTTGCTGGTTTAAGCTTGTGTTGCAAAAGCATTCTAGGAATTTTTGAATATATGTAGGAAGGTTGTTGATGCAAGCAAATGTCAAGTTAATTGTCAAATGTTCATATAAACTTGCATATTGACATCATTTGGATATTATGTTGATATGCATTTGGCTGTTATTTGATAAATAATACCTGATTCACAATATCTGATATTTCTTTCTAGCACTACATAATTTCGCGGAAAAGATTAACTCTAAGTGTAATTTTTTTATTTAGGAAGAGTTAATCTACAGTATATCCTTTACTAATTTGTATACATTCCCCGGAAAAGCGTCAAAGTCCATCCACAAGGACAAATATTTTCGTAAAATAATTTCAGTCATACAAGACCTACAATTGCTATTCAGGGACCATTAAAGATGCTGTACACAATACAATACCGCACCTGAGCGACTCATGTCATGTACACATACCAGTACACCTCCAAGTATACCATGTAATTATATAGGCCGTGACTAGAGCGGTCAACAATGCACCTCCAAACAGGATGACAAACCTGTATGTTTCAGAAGCCTTGGGATCCCTAGAATACGGAATGGAATTTTAACAGAAAAAATATAGGGATGCAATAGCTGTTACGGTCAAGTTTTGAAGGGTACCGCAAATCATGATTTTGCGACCCACGTGATTTTGTCAAAGCAGTCTTCTTCTAAGTCATCTGCTGTTTACTATAACGTGGCCTGTTGGGTATCATTAGAAAGGCAATTATTCTTCTTTAACATGACATATTGCAATGTGCAATATCTTCAACATTTTTCTGGAAATTGGACCAAAACTTGTCCCATACTCCAAAACTTTATATCGCCAAATGCTTTCAAAGCTAATCTCAAATTCGACCAAATTTTTACTGAAAATTAAACTGCCCAGGAAATGTTGCTTGATTTAAAAGTCAAGAAAAGCAAGGACAGGTTAATCTGAACATTTAACTTTTCCACATCATACACCACAATTCCCCATGATAAACTCAAAACAAGGCTATCACCTCTAGTAAAGCACGCTTCTGTTATAAAAATGGTAGTAGAGGTACCAAACACATTACCATCAAACATAGGTCAGGTTATTTTAGTAACAACATGGATGCCCAGCATAAATACACACATAAAGAAATTATTGAAATGCATGATTTCTTGATCGACAACAAATTTGTTAAGTTTGTTAGTATGACATTTCAACAATCTATCGGCAAACCAATGGGTACTAATCGTGCACCCTTCTTGCTGACTTATTTCTGTATTCATATGACGCAGGACTCCGACAATCTCGCTAACAAGCAGGGTCTAAAAACTTGCAAGGCGTTTTAACAAAGTTTTAATACCTTTCTTTACGTATCGGCACTCTACTGAGCTCTCCAAATACGTCTAGTCCTTCAAACAAAAGAACCAGGTCCGAGTGGTTCTGTCTGTGGCCTCTCAGCTAGGCGACTGATGCCGTATGTTGTGGGTTTGAATCCGATTGAAAACTATCCGTATCTTTGACATTTCGTGGTCAATTATTGACAAAGCATCAAGTTACTCTAACATAAGCAAGCGATGTAAGGGACTGGTCAGTTTCTTCGGCCTGGGGGGGGCCGGTGGATTATTTTTGCCGACGTCAAAAAGTGGCTGACCCCCCCTATTCCAAATTTTGAAAACAGGGTGACCCCCCTATTCCAAATTTCTAAAACAGGGTGACCCCCCCCCCCCGGGCGCGACAAAGGTAAAACAAAAGATGGACATAAATTATATATATATATATATATATATATATATATATATATATATATATATATATATATATATATATATATATGTATATATATTATATTTACATTTTACATATATTTATATTTTAAATAGTCATTCTATGTTTTAGTGAAATTGTTGACATGTCAGTTGTAAGATAGGAATTTCAAAGTGTCAATCTTAAAGTTTAAATACAGTACATTTTGAATGAGCTGTATTTTGAATGAGCTGTGAATGTATTTCACACTTTCTCTGCTTAACCAGATGTCCTGAACTGTTGTACAGAAATGGATGTCAATCATTAATATCAAAGAGGAAAAAGCAGTGAATCAAAAACTTTGATGGGTGTTAAGACTTGCCAAGCATCCAATTAAATCTACTGAGGAGCCATAGAGAGCTTTTTTAGCCAAATCTGATGTGTACAGTGTCTGAGAGGACCTTTTCTTGTGTAACATTGAAACCATAAAAGCACAGTAATAATGACAAAAACTGCCTTTTTTAACTGTTATTTTGTTCATAAAAAAGCATCTTTCTACAGAAAACCTATGAAACAAAGGAAAATAATTGCATCAATGAGAAGGAAAGATATCTTGTCATTTTTCTATCTCTAAAATAAGTCACTGTATCAAATATATATTGTGAAATATTTGTGCATGTTGCTTTCTCATACTGAATTCTCACAGACTGAACAGAAAAGTATCAGGAATTTGTCATCCTTTTCATATGAAATGCAGATTTCATAATGGTACACTTTCACTTAGCAAAGATCAAGATATCTCTGAAAGTATGGCGCCCGAAGGGCGCGCCAAAAAATATGAAACATCCTGATATCTCTGATATATATGCCTTGTATATTAAAGTCATGCACCTGAAGGGCATGCTGAAAGATGTATGATATATTAAAGTAATGAGCTTGAAGAGCACGCTGAAAAATATTGAACATACAGATATCTCTGATGTATGTATGCTTGATATGTTAAAGTTGGGCGTGCTGAAAAATATGACTGATTATTAAAGTTACGCGCCCGAAGGGCGCGCCGAAAAATACAACTGAATGATGAATTTTGTGGCTGACACTAGCATTTTAGGCAATGATGAGCCTGTGTCAAAATTCAAAAACACACTGACCCCCCCTATTGGGCATTTCAAAAACATGGTGACCCCCCTATCACCAAAGTCAAAAACAGGGTGACCCCCCCATGAATCCACCGGCCCCCCCAGGCTGAAGAAACTGACCAGTCCCTAATCTTTGTATATCAGAAAAACATAACATTATCAGTACTGACAAATCTACGCTATTAAACAAACGCTTGGAGCTGGTTTCAAACAAATATTATTTATCAAATTTTAACACCACCTACAAATAGAATGGTACGCCCCGATCATACATATATAAGACTGTCGAGCTAAGAATCCTTTCACTACTTCTTCTGTCTGATGATTGCAGGATGCATGAAACTTAAGTAACAGATATCATTACTTTGTACTTGAAGTAATTTTGTGTTATTATATATATATATATATATATATATATATATATATATATATATATATATATATATATATATATATATATATATATATATTTATATATATATATAAATTTATATATATAAATATAAATATATTATATAATATATATATATATATATATATATATATATATATATATATATATATATATATATATATATAATCCCATGGTATTTTTCTCTTTTTGACTTTATCGTATACGAGTGTTTTTCGCGGAGCCGTACAACTTCGAGCCGAAGGCGAGAAGTTGTGCGGCTCCGCGAAAAACACGAGTATACGATGATGTCAAACAGAGAAAAATTCCATGGGATTATATATTTATCACATGAACAGTCTTCTTATTTTTCTTTGATGTGGATGGATCAAAATTATTGTAACAAATTGCATGATTTTTATCGCGATTTTGTGTTTTTTACGCGGATTACTTACATTTAATGAGTAAAGCGGTCCGTCACCCAGGAGATGTGCAAATGTTTACAGGTATACTTTCATTCATAAATCCCATTAAGCTAAAAATTTGATACATGGAATGGTATCTCCACCAATCAGACATACGGATTCGGTCACGTGCGCGTGTCAATCATTGTCTCGCGCTGGAGCGATGCCAAGGCAAGTCTGCCATCGGCGGACATAGCTTTCACCGCGCTAGCGACGGATAACGATAGTATTTTGAGTTATTTAGAATATTTACAATTATATTTATAAAGCGAATGCAACGGCACGATCGAAACAGTAGTTATCATTCTTAGAGATGCTGTGGCTTTTAAAATATCACAAGTTTACGGCCTTGGCGAGCCCGAAAGTTTCAGATCGATGACACACACAGTGTATTGTAGTGGGCACTGCCGTCACCGGTCTCCGCCGGTGGCCATCTCAGTCGTCAATGTTTTCGTCATACGGACTTTGATATTTGCTGTGACACATATATCGCCCGTAGGTACTTCCCAGTTTTGTTACTTGACGGGAACTCTGTTCTGTTGTGAGTGTTGTCCGAGTCAACTTTCGAAATGCATCGGATTCTACAGCGCTGCACTGCAGAGTTTACGCTACAGTTCGACAGCTTAGGTTTGACTCCGATCGAGAAACCAACGGAATAGTATTTGTGTGATGAAGGAATTATCGTTGTTCGTCGATATTTATTTGTGCCTTCTATGTCGCTTTCCCGAAGTTTATAGGGTATTCATTTATTAAGTTGAACTTTCGTTGAGGTGTGTATCTTTAGGTTTATCGCCAACCGGGATCGCCAGGTACGACGTCGCTTGGCGATCGCCAGGTACGACGATGTCCACATGAGCCTTGCAACTGCACTGAAGCTGTGACGTTACTGAGCCAAACGATCGACGGTATCGTTATTCGATTCTTTGGAATAGCTAAAGCTTTAGCGACTCGAAATTTCGTTGTGCATGCCTTCTATGTTTCCGTGTCTGGATTTATCGGGTCACCTAATTGTCAAAATGCCATGAGAGCACAGCATCGATCACGCCAAATCGGTCTGTGTCGCGACGTGCACGTGCGAACGGTACCATTGCAGGAAAAAGTTCCGGTTGATGACGTACAACAGCGGTAATATGGATTCTTATCTGTGCTGGTGTACGTCACACGGTGGAGATACGGGCCAGTTCATGTGATAAATATATTTATCACATACACAGCCAAGTTTGTCATCTCTTGACAAAAATACGGGTTTTATTCTCTGGTCGTTCTACGTCACGACAACCCGCGTCTATGTCATCAATTTTCGTGTGTCGGAACTTTTTTCACGTTGACCTCCAAGTGCACACTCCAAACAGTGGCGGCGCTCTCACTTCCGTTTCACTTCTGCTCCCGCTTTCACCACTGCCACCGGTGACTTTGCATAATAAAGGCGCATGAATATTAGCAATGCCATTCTTTTGTAATATGTCAGGCGAGGTCAATGATGTCAAGACGTCATTGACCTAGATTTATGGGACCAACTATCATAACGCGGTAACACGAGTTTTGGACGCGCGCAACCGAAGTGTAAACGTAATGAACTAGAACAGAAGTGCTACAAAGTGTTTGGAACTCACAAGGAGACCCCGGGAAGGAGACATTGTAGTATCACGATCCCTACAGGCTACGGGAGAGGCGACAGCGAGAGAATACCGCGTACGCATAAGAAGACGTCGCCGTACTCTACATCTGATTTTAATCAAATTGCGGGAAAAGTATCATTTTCCTTCTCTTGACACCGATGATGAAGCGAAAAAATGACTCTGTTAAAGGGACGGCACCGTAGTCGTATGTCCGTTGAATATAATTCAACGTGATCAAATAAGCATTTTAAAATCATGTGGTATATCAGCATTTAAATTTGACATCAGAGGACGTGGAACACTGTAGGTTGGTGAAGTTGAAGACAGCAACTTTGAAATGGCAAGAAAATATGTATACATATGTATAAGTATTTGTTTTTGAGAATGTACAATAAGTAAAGTGAATATATGTCATTTTAGAACGCGGACACCGCTCTAGTTTTAAAAATATAATTAGGCCCTAAGGTCCCTAATTTAATCCCTAATTAAATAACGTAAAACAATGCCGAGTAAGCCTATTTTCACAGAAGCTTAACTTTTGAAACCTTTGCCTGGGGTGTATCTGAATATCTAGCATAATGAAATCTGATCTGTTTTGACTGGGCAGTGTGTGCCAAGTTTCATGAAAATTACAATGGCAGAACTGAGTTTTCTATCATCTGACGTAATCCTATGGCAGCAGACGTAATTGTTGCTCTCTTTTCTGTATCATTTTCATCTGATTGTCTTGTAATTTGAGACTACATCCAACAGGGATGGATGAAGTCTATACAAAAGATGAGAAATAGGAATATTCGTAATTCGTGATATTTTGCGGGAAATCGATATATCTAGTTGAAATCGGTAAATCGACATATCGGTATTTCGGCAATAAGCCAATGTCCTATTTGATTTTCATACTTGCATTTTCGGTCAATCCCTGCATATACTGATGTATTGATATCTCGCACGACGATTTACATATATGGGACAATCTTGATTGCCATATGTTTCCTTTTTGCAAACTAAACACCGTCAATGTAACGTTTTAGAATCTACAGCATTTGCGGTACATTTGGCGCCCATTCAATTTTTGGAATATTAAACCTAATAATTTATATTTAAAGTAATCTAGGAAATGTGATTTTCTATCACATGTTGCATTGAGGAAAATTTGATTCTAACCTTAAGTTTCTCATATATCGCTATTGGACCAATGCCCATTATTGTAATAATGATAACTGCGGCACTGAAGGCTCCCAAAAACGTGACTGAAGGCAGTTTTATTTGAAGTTGATAAAGATTAATGATGTTGTCATCATTATTTTCATATTGGAAACCCTCCTTTTAAACTCAACAAATCGTACACATGTCAACCACATCACATTCCGATGACGACAGCCATACGCCTATAAAGTAATGTATCGTCACTGAAATTTGCTATTTCCTCTTGTGCAAGTCGTAGCATCTCTGCTACCATGTCATTTGCCTCAATCGACACGATGTCGTTCCCTCAAGACTGTGCTACCTTTACGAGCAAGGGTGATTGCAAAATGGTCAATGTAGGCTCAGAGTTAGAGGGAAGGGAAAAATGGCAAGCGACGCATGGCATATTTCTCGAGCAAACAAAATTAGTAGCCCTCATTTTATGACTAATGAAATATTATCCTGAGCTAGTTTACATCACGAATTTCAAAGTCGTCGTCAAATTCTCTTTTCCAAACTAAGTTTTACATGGTCGACACTTGAAAATAGCTTGAAGTAAACCATCCACAGAGAAACTGCAAATGACGACCGAATTCGAACGAAATCAGATGCCGCCATCAAGAAGGCTCTAGTTACATAAGATTGTATGAATCCCCATTGCAACACTTTGACATTTCGACATTTTTTTTGCATTCTTACATGTTGCCACTATGTCAGCAAATCATTTGGCATTAAATTTAGCCCTCTGCGCCCCTCGGCCAAATTCCCACCAAATCGAATGCGACAATCTAGCAATAGATAAATCTAGTATTTGACTGAATGAAACAGAAATACCGAAATACCGAATACATAATATCAAAGGGAACCAGTATTCGCAACTGTGCCTGTGCGAGTTTCTTGTTTACAAACAATGTATTTCATGCACGATATCTAGGTGCACCTCATAATCATAGCTGTAACATTAAAATTATACGATGTAGATTATGACAGATATGAATAACTTTCATCAATCACCATCGTATCTTGGATGTTTACATTGGTCGTGTGAGTCACATGCGAACTTTAAGCGCAGCTCCGACGACTATATCCCTTTAAATAACATGTTTGGATCAAATGATATACGTATTCATCCAGTTAAAACAACTTGAAGATAATTGAAATAATCATTTGGCCATATTGTGTACGGCGATAAAAGAATGGCGTGCCGCAAGTTTTTGAAAGCGTGTCGTTCAGATGCACTGAAAAGAAATGAAAGTGATATTTAAGCAATAAACCTATGTCCATATGTCTAATGTATTGTTTTGCCGCAAATTATCATTTACCAGTAATTTAAATGAGTGTCGGAGGCAATGTGAGAGTATCATGTGATAGAGACTTTCATTTTTGCTATTTAGTAAAGGGATGATAGAATTTAAATAAAATGAAATAAAATTTAAATACAGCCATTCAAAATGTATTTACACAAAAGACACAAAAGTTTTTTCCTCATCAGTGAGTGCTGCTAGTTTTGAAAGTTTATATGAGAATAATTTTTTATGTTATCACCCGTAAAGTTCATTTCAATGCTGGCCATTATCTGGCAGCAGTTTTCAAGATGTGGTCATGTTTCATTGTACTTGCTCACTTTCCAAAGTGTGTTATCATGCGGTAAGTTGAAAAATGAAAGTGCCGTAAGTGTTGTCTGCTTCGGTGCCACCCTTCACTCACGTTATTGTATCAGACACATTCACCGCGAAAAGTAGGTCCAACGATTTTCGCAAATATGCGACAAAAACCAACATAAAGACATCGTTTTATACTTTATTCTTTGACTTTGAAATTAAATATAGCCGTACAGAGCGTGACATTGTTGAAATTTGCAATCAAGTGAAAATGTGGTAAATCACCACATTTTTGTCACCGGTGGCAGTGGTGCAAGCGGGAGCAGAAGTGAAACGGAAGTGAGAGCGCCGCCACTGTTTGGAGTGTGCTCCAAGTGCTCAAATGTAAACAAACAATACATGGCGGCCATTACCCGCTGGCCTGTGCATACAATCTTACGTCCGAACACGAAAAGTGGGTGGGTTTTGAAGACCAGGGAAATGAGGGGTTGAATAGGATATTCTAATAAAAAACACATGTGAAAATACGAACGCAAACATTCCGAACGATCGGCATAGAAATATTTGGTGAATTAACTATGGTACCAAATATATACCGGCAACACTGCTAGCGAAGGGCGTTGGGGCTGCTTGCTGTGGAATGCCGCGCCAGACCGCGGCGCCAACGGCAAGCTTTCCGTAGTCTGAGGGTAGAAATAAAATTGGCGTGTGTGAAAAGTAAGACAACTATGTTCAAAAATTTTGAGCAGTTATTACTCAGACTTGCCACGTTTATGTATGTTTAAAACAGTGTGCAATTACGACGATATTTCATAGATTTTAGATAGAAAATGTGTCTATATCGGTTGAAAGTTAATCAGTTCGAGATCATGGACGAAGACTTCAACATTGCCGAGCTCTTCGCTCTCGCCGATCAACTCACAAACGACGAAATTTTCAAGGAGGCGCCACAGTCCGATCAAACTCAGCAAAATAACCGATACGCGACTTTCACTCGCTCCGAAGAGGATGAATTTGTTAGTCTTCAGAGGAAAAAAAACACTGTAAAAAACACCAACACGGCCGTCACCCAGTTTACCGAGTACGTTCAGTTTGCCGACCCTCTGGAGACCAGGCCAATCGAAGATATCCCGGCGAATGTTCTGGATGACTACTTATCCAGTTTCTTTCTCAGCACACGTCAGAAAAATGGTCGTGAATATGAGCCAGATACATTAACTAATTATCAGAAAGGCATCGACCGTTATCTCCAAGAAAAGAACTACGGACTTTCCATTTCGAGAGATAACGAATTCAAGCGTTCTCGAAACGTTTTGGCAGCAAAGCGTTCGGAACTGAAAAACAAGGGAAAGGAAACAAGCCACATCAGGTGCCGCCAACTAAGCTGTTCGTGCAAAAAGGGTGTTCGTGCGAAGTTTTCAGCGGGCGGGCAAATTTCAAAAACTAATCAGCGGGCGGGGAGAAAATATTGATATTTACTGTGGGCGGGGAAGAAATTCAATACTTTCAGCGAGCGGGGAGAAAATTTTGACAGTGGGCACCGGAAAATAGTAGAGGGAGGGGAAAGCGGCGTGCTTGATAGAACTTGAGGAGAAATTAAGCGCCTAACTTAGAGGGGAGCAATGTTCCAAGTATACTGCTAACTGCTCGCACGGTTTTGCGTTGTTCTGGGGTGCCTAGTGGGCATCTAGTTTGCAATGGGAAATTTCAATAGTGGGGAGAGGGCAGCGGGGAGCTTGAATTGTTGTGGGGAGTGGGGAGCGGGCAGACTGTAGATACCGGAGGGCAGTGGGCATCAAAATTCAGTGGGAGGGCATATTTTCAGCGTATGCCAGTGGGAGGGCAGTTACGAACAGCTCTCACTTTCCCCTCCAAATTTTAGGTCAGGGTCAAAAATAAGAAAAATCGGTATATCAGCCTTCAAAACATGTTTTGTGATGATTTTGCGAAATTCATGAAATTTACCAGTTGGCGGCACCTGCCACATGCTGCCGAAGCATTGACGGAAGACGAAGAAAAGATTATTCGCGAGGAGAATATTATTGGAGTAAAATCCCCAAAATACTTCTGTATGCTGTTTGGCTGAACAACACCAAACTGTTCGGTTTCCGCGGCGGCCAAGAAAACCGTTCACTGAAATGGGGCGACATAAAAATCAAGCACACGGCAACAAACCTCGCGTACTTAGAGTTTAATGAAAGAGCTACGAAAACAAGATCAGGGCAAGTCGGAAAATCTCCGCGTCCGTATAATCCCAAGATGTTTGCTACACCGGACAATCCAGAAACGTGTCCCTTCGAAACATTCAAGGAGGACGCTTGTTACCATCCCCAAGATTTCAGCTCCGATGACCACCCGTTTTACCTCGCGATTATCTACAAACCCGACGCCGAGGTGTGGTTCAAACGCCAAGCCATGGGTGAAAATAAATTAGCCACCATCGTTCAGTCAATCGCGGAGGAAGCTGGAATTCCCGGGAAAAAAACAAACCATAGTGTACGGAAGGCTTGTGTCTCACGACTTTTACACGCTGGCGTACCTCCAACTCAAGTCCAGCAGTTGTCCGGACATTCTTGTGTACAAAGCGTGAACACATACGGAGTGGCATCGCTCGACCAACAACGCGAAATGTCCGACATATTGAGTAATCCAGAGCCGCGGCAAAGCAAAGCCTTATCGATGGCCAGACCGGTCAAGACCTTCGGTACCACGGCGCCGTCATCTCAAGTACCTGCGACCTCACCGTGTGTTACCAGTAACAGTCATCAGCAGGCATCCACATCAGGATTTCTTAACGGGGCATTTATTTATGGCGGAACGTTTACGTTCAACATCACATCGACAAATAACACTGATCGCCAGTCGCCCGGTTCCCGCTCCTTCGAAAGTCCGGTACGTAAGCGTTACAGGAGAGCGATAATTTATGATTCATCAGACAGTTCACAAGAGCAAATTTGAAAATTGTGTTGTTGTTAATGTTAAGAAGTATACACGTTCCGATTTTCACAGTTTCATGTTAAATTTATTGTACATTATTTGCTTGTTCAAGTTACAGAGTTGTAAACATAAACGACTTTCCTGTTAGGGAGGTCAAGCGTTCATTGTAATTAAAGTTAAACGTTCTTTGAAAGGTATACGCACGCGTGTAGTTATAATGTTTGAAATAGATATGCAAGGTTAATAACCGTGACAAATACGTATACACAGAAATCAATGCAAATGACTACCTGTCTTCAGAAATCGCCGATATCCAAGTAAATGTCAGGAGGTCCATTGTTAGGCTCCATCGCGTCAACTTGTCTTGTAGTTGTGTACACCATGGCGGTACTAGAAATGAGACTCCACATGTGCATGTACCAGGCTAGCCCTTTCCCTTATAGTCAATATAGGGTCATCTCTCTTTGAAAACGGATCAAACTAGTCTAAGATGATTGTCTAAACTAGGCAAAACACTGCTTAATCACGAAGCGAAAAGCCTGTAAACTTGTCCTGTAGACATCACAACAAAGTTCGTCCATAACAGACACGCCAGACCAAACATCCAGTCACGTGACCAAACAAGAGCGAATGATTGACAACTGACGTTCGGCGGATTGGTATACCGAAAAATAGTTCCAATCTGAATATACGAAAATAAGTTGCTAAGGTATTATTTTTCGTAAAAAAAATAAAAACTTGGCTTGTGTATGTGATAAATATATTATTCCCTAATATTTTTCTTCGTTCAGCTGGGGGAAATACTCGTGACGTACGTCACTCGTATTTCCCCAGCTGAACGAAGAAAATTATTAGGGAATATATATAAATATACATACATACACACACACACACACAAAATGTATACAATGTGCCCTCCCGGTTATCACCATAATGGCTTTATGGCAATCTCTGAACTTGGGCACATATATGTATATTTATATATATATATATATATATATATATATATATATATATATATATATATATATATATATATATATATATATATATATATATATATATATATATATATATATATATATAATCCCATGGTATTTTTCTCTGTTTGACGTCATCCTATACGAGTGTTTTTCGCGGAGCCGTACAACTTCGAGCCGAAGGCGAGAAGTTGTGCGGCTCCGCGAAAAACACGAGTATACGATGACGTCAAACAGAGAAAAATTCCATGGGATTATATATTTATCACATGAACAGTCTTCTTATTTTTCTTTGATGTGGATGGATCAAATTATTGTAACAAATTGCATGATTTTTATCGCGATTTTGTGTTTTATTTACGCGGATTACTTACATTTAATGAGTAAAGCGGTCCGTCACCCAGGAGATGTGCAAATGTTTAAAGGTATACTTTCATTCATAAATCCCATTAAGCTAAAACTTTGATACATGGAATGGTATCTCCACCACAGTGTATTGTAGTCGGCACTGCCGTCACCGGTCTCGCCGGTGGCCATCTCAGTCGTCAATGTTTTCGTCATACGGACTTTGATATTTGCTGTGACACATATATCGCCCGTAGGTACTTCCCAATTTTGTTACTTGACGGGAACTCTGTTCTGTTGTGAGTGTTGTCCGAGTCAACTTTCGAAATGCATCGAATGCTACAGCGCTGCACTGCAGAGTTTACGCTACAGTTCGACAGCTTAGGCTTGATTCCGATCGAGAAACAACGGAATAGTATTTGTGTGATGAAGGAAATTTATCGTTGTTCGTCGATATTTGTCCTTCTATGTCGCTTTCCCGAAGTTTTATACAGTATTCATTATTAATTTGAACTTTCGTTGAGGTGTATCTTTCGGGTTTATCGCCAACCGGGATCGCCAGGTACGACGTCGCTTGGCGATCGCCAGGTACGACGATATCCACATTGAGCCTTGCAACTGGAACCGTGACGTTACTGAGCCAAACGATCGACGGTATCCTCATTCGATTCTTGGGAATAGTAAAGCTTTAGCGACTCGAAATTTCGTTGGGCATGCCTTCTATGTTTCCGTATCTGGATTTATCGGGTCACCTTTTTGTCAAAATGCCATGAGAGCACGGCATCGATCACGACAAATCGGTCTGTGTCGCGATGTGCACGTACGAACGGTACCATTGCAGGAAAAAAGTTCCGGTTGATGACGTACAACAGCGGTAATACGGATTTCTTATCTGTATATATATTATAATAGTATATATAGATATATATATATATATATATATATATATATATATATATATATATATATATATAAAATACAGTGGGAATAATATATATATAATATATATATATATAATTATATATATATATATATATATATATATATATAAAATATATATATATTAACACAAATTACTTCCAGCACAAAGTAATGAAATCTGTTACTTAAGTTTCATGCATCCTGCAATCTTCAGACAGAAGTGATGCATGAAACTTAAGTGACAGATTTCATTACTTTGTACTTGAAGTAATTTGTGTTATTATTTATAACGCTCTGCTTAGCATCGAGCACTGTAATTCCCACGAGGACATCTGAATGCTTCGATAATATATATATACACGCAACAGCCTACCATGAGCGCGACGGTCTGCTGATGTTTAATCCTTAAATGTATTATATGTTGTTAATCTGCAACATGCTCATGGACTTGGAGCAAGTCAAAGATTTGCATTGAATCTACCACTGCTGTTTAAAGGGTAATTTGAAAAGTACAAGATATCGCTTACGAAGGAGCATATGTTGATTCATTGAATACAGTATGTAAAGTAAATTATTCAAAAATTGTTTTGGTTCGGGGTATTACATAACCAAGATGACTTGTGATTATTTCATGATATTTCAATCGCAAATCGATTCGCAGTTTTATCAATTTCGCTTTATATTAGGTGTTTACCATTGTTACGATGTAGAAATTGTATTTATTCGGAAATTATGTTCTATTTCAAACAATCTGAAATCAATGAGTATTTAATCAATATTTTTTAATATCATCAATAAATTCATTATACAGTGGCCATATCTTTCAGAGTAATTAGTTTACCTATGTCCTAGTTAACAATTCTCCGCATATATATTTCAAACAAATTTAAATATCATTTAAAAAGGCGACAGCACGGGCACGAAAAGATAACACTTTCTATTAACAAATCATTGTGGAATTGCTGTTGTATCATTGGTTGGGCGTTAATGCAATTTTTTTATTCTCAAGCTGTAATACATATTATTACTGGCCTCGTATATCTAACGTAGCACATCCCAATAGGGTGCCGTACAGGAGTCAATGGTACCTTGTTGATGAATAGAAGGCAGCATAGTAATCATTTGACGGAT
This sequence comes from Ptychodera flava, assembly GCF_041260155.1. Classification (NCBI taxonomy): domain Eukaryota; kingdom Metazoa; phylum Hemichordata; class Enteropneusta; family Ptychoderidae; genus Ptychodera; species Ptychodera flava. The sequence goes on from NC_091943.1 coordinate 28,932,249, forward strand.
AACAGCCCCGGCACTATTTTCTTTAAAATTGACAAGTTTGGGATTTAAAAAATGATAAAATTACATACTTCACATTTTAGATCCGGTTTTTACAAAATTACACTACTGGCAAACAACAGAAACCGCCTTTCACTTCATCTCAAACCGGAGACTCTGTAATATGTCAGAGGCTACAGGTGTCCTCTCTCACTTCAAGGCAGGATTTCGTAAGGAACATAGCAAGGTAGACAATATTCCCATTTTGTTTGAAACGTAAAAAGTTTTAGTTACTGGATAAAACTGTGTCGTCAGGAATATATTACGATATATAACTTGAATTACTGGAGAGACATGCTGGATATTCTCTGTTTTAATCATTTGTGATGTTTCATTTTCAAATCCGTTTTACAGCTTTATTGATTTGTATGAAGTGGTTGCCAGTTATGATGGAGAAATGCTTTTATGGGGAATTATTACTTAATTCCTAAAATATTAAATCAATCGATTATTCATTGATCATTAATGAATCATCGATAAAATAATTACACTGTACCCATGTCTCTTTGTAGTAATCTTCACCTGACCTTGTTAGACAACCCTTTGCACTGATTTCGTACAAGTCACAAGTTTAGACAGGTAACAGCACTGGCACATGAAGACAACAAACAAGCGACCCATATGAAAATTGTGTCTATTGTTGGTCGGGCTTGAATGCTAAGTTTTCATTCTCCATCTGTAGACACTGATAAAAATATAATTTTTATAACATCGTAGATTTTAGGCAAATCTATTTAAGTTGACAATCTTGTCTTTCAGAAAAACATCAACGAGATACATCTTCCATTCAGGTAATCTCATAGAAACTTTGATTTTGAACTTGTTTGAACTAGTGTGTCAGTACTTATTCAAAAAACACTGGAGTAAAGAAGAATGGGTGTCGATGAATGTGTTAATGAACACTGCAAGATGCCTTTCCGACGATGCAGGAATCAACGAGGATGAGATGAATGGTACATATATGACCAGAAGAAACAGCCGGTGGCAGAATGTATGACATACCAGTGCAAGATACAACAACAAAGGCATGTAGTTTCTTTACTTCGATGCAAAACTTCGAATTTATTTATTTCCATGTAAAACATTTTGCCAACGATAAATCAGAAGGTGGATGCACAATTGAGGCAAAGTTATCATTAAGTCACTCGTCCAAACCACACTTGGGGATTTGGCCGAGCGGTTTTGTCTTGGCTTCTACGCGACTGGTGCCGTGCGTTATGAGCTCGAATCCGACTGGAACACCATATTCCCTGGCCAATGTGATTTAAATCATATACGTAGAGCTACACCGGTTTAGTTTCCCAGACATTTCTGCTTTCCTTGCTTCTCTTCGTGTGATGTATGGAGGTAGCAGGCAAAGCAGGTACCACGTGAATTCGTGATAGAAAAGTTTACCCGACGTGCGATCGAACAATTTCCTGAATCATGCAAGTTCCGTTGCATTTTTAAATGTATCAAAAGTGTTCCTGATATTTGAAACCTTGGTCTCGCTGTAAAGACGTACATCATTCCGGGCGAGCAGTAACCTGTGATATCACTTCAAGACAATATACCCAAAATAATTTTACGTGCCTTAAAGGGGAAGTTCACCAAGGATGATTTTTACATATGTGGTAGCTCTGTGGTCATTTACCCCAGAAAAGCTATTTTCACCATTTATAACTCGCCCGATTTTTTACAAAAATGATAAAAATAGTACAGGAAGTTGCCCATGTAATTTGAATCATGGGAAAAAAGCCCCAAGCTTGGAGCTTGTATCATGTGATATGGAAGAGACCATCTTCGGATGGGTATGGCCCCCACATTGTCCACTCACAGTAACACAGTAGTAAACAGCAACACAAAATCTGACAGTGGACAGTTTATTATAAGTGATTCAACGTTTATGCAAGGATACTCAGTATAAACAAAAGTTATGTTAAAGGGGAACCTAAGTCCAGCGACTTTGACAGTTTATCCCTTCCAAAATCACCCTTGAGTAAAATGCAGCTCAAATTTGCAACATAATTGCACGCGCTGACGACTACGGCACGACGAAAAGAGAACTTGAAGTAGACGACATTTATGGAAATGAGCCCGGAATTCCATGGGCGCGAAAGGGCTCATGGGAGAAGCGTGCGTGACGTCATCGGCGATACAGACGATTGTAGCTTGCAGCTGGAGGAGTACTGTGAACAGTTCAGCGCGTTCGTAAGACGACTATGGAGAGTTCGGACAGCGATATTTCTGACATCGAGTATTACTTTTCCCTGACTGAAATCAAACCATACTAATTTGAACCTGTCCAAGATATGTAATAATTAGAAAGCATCTCAAAACATCGTTCATATCTTGGTTGCTTGCGTTTTGTGTATGATTCAGCGGAGGGAGTCACTGTGCTTGTACAGACCCTGAACTGGATTGGAGAGACTGAGTGACCCTGCGATCCTTCAACGCTACGTTTCTAAAACAGAGTTTTCTGTATCAGTCGCTTAAAATTAATTTTTGGTTCGTGAATGATACGGAATGATTGACTGATTGTATGTGTTACCGTGTAAGTCGAGCTTGGCCAGATCTTTAAGGTTGCGAAATCTCCCATATGTATCAGAAAATATTTATTCGCGATTTGACAAATCTATTAGGCCTATAGTGTCGTCTGTTTTCGAAGCTGGTGTCGAACTTAGGAAGTCGGACTTACTCAGATCTACAAAGTGATGAAATCGCCGATATAATGAATATTTGCCCGCTATTTAAAAAAATAGTATCGTCTTAAAGCTTGTTGTAAGGAATGTGTTTCATACAACAAGACAAGCCCAAACTCTCGATGATTTCCGATATGTCCTCTGTTCAAGTCCCGATCGCCAAGTAAAAATGTTTACATGTAAAGAATGTAGGCCCTAATTTGTGCAAGGGCCTCCCGAGTCCCGATGATATCCGATCGGCCCTCTCGACGAAGTCCCGTGTGGACATTTAATGAAAAAAAATGCTTTACATGTAAAAAATGTATTTCGTGCATTAATAAATCTAATAATGTAAAACATACAGTATTCTTGACTTCCGGCCATGGATGCTATTTTTGAACTAAGAGTCGGAGAGAGGTATTCGGGTGGTCAGATCTGTTAGGTGGTGAAATCTCTGATATACATCGGATATTTACCCACGATTTGACAAAGTATCGTCTAGTATCAGAGTTAAAGTCCTAAGTCGCCGATATTTATCGGATAAATATCCGTGATTTCGTAGACCCGGCATGCCAACACCACACAGTGCAAGTAAATCTAGGATCGTCTGGTATCGATATTAGCCTAGGAGTTCCGGCGCAATTGATATTTATCGGGTAAATATAATATCGGCGATTTCTCACACCTGGCGTGCCGAGACACAGTAGGCAAAAAGTCATTCCAATATCTTGTAATATCAATATTACAAGGTATAGTCCCGAAATTGCCTATATTTATTGGTTATATATCGGAGATGTGGCAGACCCGGGATGTCAAGATAAGAGACGCTTTGTGTAGTTTCGTCTTCGGATTTTAGAGTCCCGAAATCGCCAATATTAATATTTATCTGGTTCAAACCGGCGATAGTAGGCTGACTCAGCATGTCAAGATACGAACCGCATTGTGTAGTATCGTCTTGTATCGGTATCAGAATCCCGAAATCCCTTATAAAACAATCATCCTGAAAGAATTAGAACATAACGTTGTATCTTTTACAGATTTTTAAACTCGCCCGACTTTCTTTAGCCACTGTCTTCGAAAAAGCTGTTCTGTGGGAAGACGGTAAAAGCTGACTCCGTTTGTTCTTCCCTGAGTGATTTTTGCACTCAACTGAACAACAGTTAACTATTTTTTGTGCTACTGAGCATTAAAGAGTCGTAACGTGCAGAACTGCACTCCTGCAGTCATAGACTCCAATGCTTTGGTAGGCTGTCACACACGTTCGTGTATCGCCGATGACGTCACGCACGCTCCTCCCATGAGCCCTTTCGCGCCCATGGGATTCCGAGCTTATTTCCATAAATGTCGTCTACTTCAATGTCTCTTTTCGTCGCTCCGTAGTCGTCGGCGCGTGCAATTATGTTGCAAATTTGAGCTGCATTTTATTCAAGGGTGATTTTGGAAGGGATAAACGGTCAATGTCGCTGGACTTAGGTTTCCCTTTAATACGCACAGCCTGGTTTGAGCCTGGGTGAGTGGACAATGCCATACCCATGGGAAAATGGTGCCTTCCATATCACATTATGCAAGCTCCAAGCTTGGCGCTTTTTCCCATGATTCAAATTACATGGGCAACTTCCTGTACTATTTCTATCGGTTTTTGTAAAAATCGTGCAAGTTATAAATGGCGAAAATAGCTTTTCCGGGTAAGTGACCACAAAGGTAGCACATATGTAAAAATCATCCTTGGTGAACTTGCTTCACAAAGCACGCTTAAATATACAACTTGAAAACGCAGTCGTATACGCAAACGTTTGAGAGAAGTCGAATACATTTTAAAAAATCTCGTACTTTCCGGTAACCTGACCAACCCTCTTTAAAGCCCTTCGATTCTAAACTATTTTTTGCACTTTTGAAAATCACCTTTTTGCCTAAAAACTTTCTGATTTTCGATGGTTAAATATTTAGATTTTCGAATTCAATCATCATAATTGAACAACACATGGCTCTTGTTTGCCCGTTATTACATGGCCAGAATATATGTAATAAGTGTATGTAGTGGGTAATTAAAAAAATTATTTAAAAAAATATTTGCATTTGAATGAACAATCAGGTACGTGTATGTATCAAGTAGTCTCGGTGTATCTTTGACGATAAACGTATTTATCTTTGCACTTAGCGTTCGAAGTCTCGCTTCAATGACAATCGTCAATGTCGAAAGTCCAGGAGTTGGATTTGACCTGAATGTTTGTTAAACAGGATGAAGTTATTTTGTCGCCATTATTCATGCTCAAACCATCGGTCATCACTTCTCAAAGCCGCTATGGAGACGATTGTTGATACAAAAAAGGGGAACGATCACTACAGGGTTTTGCGAAATTAACAGTGAGAAGCATTTAGTCCAATATACAAATGAACCCTGAGTAGTTATGTAATATTTTATACAGATTGAAGCACTGATATGGTGGCAAAACGAGCGATCACATGTTCATCATTCAACACATGGATGTGCGGGACATTGTCGTTTCCAATGATGATAATTAACTTCGAAAATGTAAAATGCTGAAATATTGAAAGTCGATCCAGCGTTCTTAATGTATGTAAATACGTATGTGTAACAGCCTTACATATGCTACTTTTCTATAAACTTTGATAACATGATTTCCAGTTCTGTTATCGATTTACTCGACTATTCAATTCATTGTTTGTGTCATAAATTACCTAATTGGCGCGCCAAATAGCACACATTTCATTGTCAACCAATCACACCATTGATATTCATTCTTTCAATCATATGGGGATGAACAATATGTCCGTTGGGGTAGGGGTGTCTTGGGCTCATCACAGGGTTCTCCTGCTATGATTATTTTATGTTAATACGTTTGGCTATGATATGTATTGGAAATAAAGAATACTGCCAACCCTTTGTGTCTTGGTCTTATGTTAGCACTGATTTGTAATAATTTCTTTTTCTCCTTCGCCGTGTCACGAATTGTCCTCTGACAATCTGACATTATCTTATGCGTTTGATTGCGTAATGCGCCAAAGCGAGCAAGGGTAAATTACTAATCTGTGGACGCTGTCCCCAGATTATCACTGGATTAACTTTGACAAAGTCAATAACTAACGCACTAGCAAGGTATCTGTTATACCTTGCTGGTGCTTTTGTTGTTGACTTTGTCAAAGTTAATCCGGTGATAATCTGGTGACAATCTAATACATGTATGCACACACACATACACACACATACATACATACATACATAATACATACATACATACATACATACATACATACATACATACATACATACACACATACACACACACACACACACACATAAAACACTGATACATACATACATACATACATACATACATACATACATACATACATACATACATACATACATACATACATACATACATACATACATACATACATACATACATACATACATACATACATACATACATACATACATACATATACATACATACATACTGTAAGGCTTGTGATTCATTTGATTATTAACATTAGCTAATGAGAAAGTCAATGTGAATTATATTTGAACTCTGAACTGTGCCGTACATGCCACAGTAATACTATTTCGTTAGGAATACTTCCCCAGGATACTTCTCTACAGTGTCCTCTTGACAAACGTTTGGTGTCTGTCAGTATCATAGCTGTGGAACTGATAAAGCGTCCAGGAAAATCTCCTTTCTCGACTCGAGACTTCCTTTCATTAGCAAAGGATCAGCTCCATAGGCAGAGTTCTTCGTCGTCCTCGTCTTCATCATAATTGACTTTCCTGTTAACTTGTACAGCATGGCCGCCACTGGATTCATCATCGAGAATGAGGTTGCTTCAGCGGAAAGGGAAAGTACTAGGAAGAATGGTAAACACTTTAAGTTATCCGGTAAGCCGTCCTTATCGGCGTCTGTTATTTCGAAAATAAGTACTGTTAGGTGCAAAGTCCAAAAATAGGTTCAAATAGATCTGTAAAATAACCACCGTCAAAAATACCCTCTGATCATCAGGAAATACACATCACGTGAACCGTTCGTACTACATGAAAGTGAAATAAAAATGATTCTAACTCTCAGGTTTTTGTTGCAGTATGCCAATAAATTGACACGGTGTCATGGAGCCATGTTAGAATATATAAGCAGGCTACAAAAAGCCATTTCTTCACAGGCATTTTCATTAAAAAACGTAATGGGCGAACTGTATACAGATAAAAACATCATCGTGCCAAATGTGATTTGCTCGCAATGACGTGTACTATACTGTCATTGTGTTATCTGAGTAGCTTGACCACAGAAAAGTCTATTTTTCCTTTTAGTTTCGATGGCAAAGTGACACGTTGCATTAGTGAATATACACATAACGAGAACGAGGCTTGGTAGTCCAATTATTTAGAAACGCAAATGAGTTGAGCAAGTTTCAAAGCCTTATGCGACTTTAAAATTTGGTTGTACGTATTTTCTCATATTTTCTCAAAGTGTATATTTTCTCAAAGTATAAATTTGAAAGGCCGTCCCAGTAAACTCCCAATTTTAGCGAAGTTAACATCACTAAACGAAATTTATGTAACTCCTGCTAGGGGCTCATGACGTCTCGTTTTTTGTATTGTTTTAGTTTTACAGAGGATGTCTTCTGATGCCCGTATGTTGAAGCACACTCGTATTCAAAAACATACACAAATACTAGGCCGACATTTCACCGAATACAGGCTTTTTATACTTCCTTTGTCACAACTTTCGGTTTTTTTGGCAGAAACGGAAGAGACTGACCGTGAGCGAAAAGTCATCACCTTTTTCTGCCACGACAATGACAAGGACTGGGTGGAAGAAACATCCGATAAGCTTGATCAGTTTGTTTGCCAACACGGCGACGCAGATTTCATAGGCGGCGTATCGATTCCAGACAACATTCTACGGTTGATTCGAGAATGCGACACGATAGTTCTGGTGCTGTCACCAGATTTCCTGAACAGCCAATTATGTAAATACGAGGCACAACTTACCCTGAGTGAACATTTGTTCACAGAGCAGAAGATAGTGATTCCAGTGTTGCTAAGGGGTGAAGACATTCCGGACTTCATCTCCCATTTGACTCACCTCGACGTCGGAGACATAGGGTTCTGGGACAAATTTATCGGCGCACTAATAAGAGGTATTGCAAAATCCCATAGTTTTTGAAATTTGTTTCATGCCAACAATATGTAAGAGACTAGCGGAATTTTCGAAAACACGTCAAAACATTTAGCCACAATATTACTTAAATATAAAACCTGTCTTTATCTGTTTGTTTGTCTTTGTCATTATATATTTCATAGTATGTATGTATGTATGTATGTATGTATGTATGTAAGCTTATGTATGTATGTATGTATGTATGTATGTATGTATGTATGTATGTATGTATGTATGTATGTATGTATGTATCAATTAATGTATGTTTGTACGTATATATATATATATATATATATATATATATATATATATATATATATATATATATATATATATATACACGGTATATATATATATATATATATATATATATATATATATATATATATATATATATATATATATATACATATTGGTTCCCTTTGCGTGTGCAACTGACACATACAGTGATACCCATGTGGTTGTTGCTACACAGAGACGAGTAACAGCTTGTTTTCCATCCATTAATGTACAGGTGACCTTGACCAAGCAGACAGTTACATATCATTACAAAGATTTTATGTGAGACGAGAACAAGGTAATCACCACTTATTTGTACATAACACAAATCAATTATTACCAATGTAAATTAAACTGTTTAGGGTAGTATTCTCCTCGAACATAAATAAATTAAACTTGTGCTAAACGTTTCCCTCAGTGAAACCAATTCGATCATTCTCTTACCAAATTAAAATACATATCAGGGTTTACCTAGCAAAGTTCGGTACAAGAGAAAACAGATCTTACATTTCCTGATATTTACTTCATCCGCACTGGTTATTATTGATAATGTATCCGATTATCCAGTATTCTTGCCCCAGATGTTTTTTACATCTACAAATTCACTTGCTAAGGTTGTGCACAGCGTAGTGTAGGGCGAAGCAACAACATAGTCTACAAGGCTTAGCCGAGTACATTACAGTATGTTGTGCAAAGTTTGTTTTCGTCCATCATGGGCTAAGACGGGGTATCTGGACTTTGGTTGTTCTTCATAATAGGTTGTAATAGCAAGGCAAATACGTTGTACTTTAAAATATCTAAGCGGAAATAGTAGGGGACTATTTTGCCATGCAGAACAAAAAGTAACGAAAATATTTAAAAGTTTAAGATATTTTTCTTTTAATTGGACACATCTGATTACGTTTTAGATCAGTTTAATGGGAAAATGGTTCTCAAAGTAGAGTCTCGAGGTCACTGCTGCGGAGAGGGGTATGACTATGATTCCATATTCGATACGTTTAACATCAAGGGAATACAGGTAATGTTTCACTGTACTTTATATATAATGTTTGCCTTACATTGCAACTCGTTCAGGACTGTTAATGGTCATATCGATCTAACAATGTTATTTGTGTTATTTTACGAATGAGAGTTATGATTAATACTTTTCTTGTATAGTTTCGATTACTTATGCGATGAAGCAGACATAAGCGTTAAATGCATGTTTCAGTAAACCAGTAAGTAAATTCAAAATGCAACCAACAGCCACGATTTGGCAACATGTGAGTAAGAATTTTTATGATACTTTCTTCTGATGGCAGTGAACTCAAAGGTTGAGAACTGCACTAGTTATAACTTTGATGTGTTTCAAATAGTTGTGTTTCATTTATTGAATACGGTTTCTTGTTTTGCTTTCAAAATTACATTAAAATACCAAGTGCACAGCTTGTCAACAGAGCATGTAATAAAATAATTCATGTGTAATTTTATTTTTGACTAGTTCATTTCTGTTCCGACTAGCATTCACTTGTCACGATAACATACATCCACACAATGGATAGCACGTTTGCATGGCCAGTACTTTATACTTTAACATACAACAGAGAAGGATAAGAAAATTTAATGTATTGGTTCTACAGAAGAGAACTAATAGAAATGTCAAGCGTTACAATCATTTTCCTTGTAAAGGGACAAATCGAAAACGACGACGGTGCTTAACTGCAAAAGTGTAAAAAATTACCCTTTTGCTAAAAACAAGCAGGTTATTTCCTGTATGACCTCTACAAAATGGACTGTTCCTATTCCAACTTGCTCGTCTGTTACAAAAAAACAACAACAGGGAAAGTTGCTATCTTATCAATATGAAAGGCACCGCCGATTAATATTTCATTACGAAAGCATGCATGAGGTCCAAAATTTATGAAACAGTGTATGTTAAGCCATGCCTGGCGAGAGTTGTACAGTTGAAGTTTTGAACTTGACTTTGTTGGTACAAACTGTAAAATGTTTCATTAATGGTTAATCTTGTCTGGCTGCAAGCAGGGTTGAGGTTGTACACAGTTGACCAGTATTTCAATATGTTTCAAGAAGTCAACCAACACAAACCACTGTTCATATCTAACAAAATTCATGAAAAAAACTCAAAAACGAGCGACTTTGTCCCTTTAACCATTTGTACTTCTATGTTGACGTAAGCGCCTTTCTTTCCAGTATCTCGATTACTTCCTGCTGCCTGTCGGTCTTACGAGTCTACAATGTTCCGCTTCTCTTCTCACAGATAGACAATGAAAGCCGGGAAAAGGTAAAGAAAGCAATGGAAGAGGTTGGATTCAACAGTTGCATTTGCTGCGTCAAGTGCTGCACTTCAATACAGACACTGATCATTTTAGTGGTACTGTTCTTCCTTGTTTTAGTTTGGGCACTATATTTCTGGTACACTGGTGCCAACCTGAATGACGGAATACAGAACATTAACTTGACGAGTGCTGTGTTGACATTTACTTCTATTGGAGTGACACTCTTACTTTTGTATCTAATAATATTCTTCGGAGTCTATGAAATGGTAAGTAATTGCTGCCAAATAAGCACTTAAAACATGATTTTTGCATTTTTTGTTTATTCATATTAAATCAACCCTAATCTAAGATTATCTCGATTAAGGGCAACCACCCAAAGACCAAATATAAATGAGACCAACCCGGTCTAAAAATCGACGGCATGAAAGTACTCTGTGCGTCGAAAGTTCAGGCGGCGGTTTGGTGTATATGGATACGAACCCCCATTTTGGTAACAAAACTAAATCAGAATGACACATAAATTTGCTAAGTGTGTGTAATTTGTCAGACTCTAAAAATTTGACTTATTTTTACGAATTTTCACGTCAGACAAATTTTGATCGCGGGAGAAATACGTGCAACCATGTTTGTTTATACATTGACAAGCGAGCATATCGAAGATTGCGACGAAGCAAAAACGTTCCGACGCACTCAAATTGATGACATAGACGCGGGTTGTCTTGACGTAGAACGACCAGAGTATAAATTACGGTATCTGGTGTCCAGAGACGACAAACTTAGATTGTTCGTGTGATAAGTATACTAGTCTATCATTCGTCATTTGAGTGACAGAAGTGTAATACTAGCAACAGAACTCAAAGTATATATCACCACTTCTATTAAAAGAGACAGCAAACATTCTTTGCCTATTTGGCACTTCTGAACTTGGAAACTGCAGTTACAATCACTTTTGTACACTTTTACTGTTGCCCATTGACAAATTTATATTTCATGGGGAATATATCATAGAGAAAAACAAAATATTGCTTAATATGTACTGTATGTTTTCACTGCAAACAGTGAGGCATTTCACACACATCCATACTATAACGAGTGACAGATGGGTAAACAGCAGTCAGTAGAAAGAAGCCAGTACACTTCGGCCAAAAGCCAACTTGGACCAAAACAATGATTCTAAGCCCTACCAGGTTCAAACCAACTCCTCCTAAAATCGACCTGGACTTCAACGTTTCATGCAATTTCATGGGAATCAAAGAAAAAATACCCAAGCACGATTTACTGCTATTGCGCACGAGCTGAAAAGTACCCATTCACTTCTACGCGCGCCCGGCGTGAAATTCAAACCTACCCGGACGCACACATCCCCCTCTTCTATGCGATGACCACACCACAGACTGACTAGAGCATAGGTGTATGCTTTATTCCATTGAGAAGAAATTTGACATTCACAACATAAATGCATGATTATATTACGTCGTATTGATTCAATATTAGTGCAAAGGCGTTAACGCTTTTATGCATGTTTTGTGAATGTGGGACCATGAGGGCGCAAAGGATGATTTTCCGATCATCGGCAGTAGGAGCCTCGGTCGTCTCAGGTCGACCTTGGTCGGGTCAGATTTTGCGCTTTGCCTGAACGTTTTGAATTTTTAACTGAAGGGAGCCTGCTAATAAGTTGCATTTCGCCTAAAATTCAATTTCGGTCTGTTGAAATACATAAGAATCACATGTTTAGAATTACAACGCATTTCGTCACAATATTTCAATTAGTCCGGTCTTGCTCAGTGCCCTTGAGAGGTACTCGTGTCATACTAAATCGTCTTTTTGGGTTCGATCTTGACAAGTCAACGTTTTCTGCCAATTTCAATCTGCAGGTAAGTGTTTATGTAACGACAGCAATGCGAGCTTCCAATTCCGTACTCATTGATCATGACGTACTCTTTGGATTTGGAACAACCAACTACTTTACAGGCCGTAGACAGGTATCCTTTATATAAGTGTTCATTTGTTAGATATGATAAATTAGAATGCCAGGGAGGATTGTGTAAGACTGATATGAAGACCTCTCTGTGTGTCCTGTACCGTGCCTCCGTTGAATAGGGTAGGTTGGTCAGGAACCTATTTTCTATCTATCAGGTCACTATAAAGAACGCAATAAAATTTTTGCTTTCTTATTGTAAAAAACTTTTGGCACGTGCTAGGAAGTAACCGAAATGATATCGAAATGCACTGTGGGTAAAAAGTTGAATTCTCACCACAAAATGATTTTGAGATACTGATATAGTGATCTCATAAATACTTTTAAGACAAACGTCATCGCGGTCATGGCATAAAATTATGTTTGTTCGTGAAACTAGCTGAACTCATTCGATTTTTCATCTATTTGGACATTTCTGACATTAAATTCCTGTAGGACCTGAACTTTCACTTTTGCTTCTGTAATCTTGCGTGTTTTACCCGTACAAATCTGCCATTTGGAAATACGACTCACTTCGATGGCAAAATCATATTTTGGGTACATAGATTTGGTGATAGCATCATGCTGCTATGGAAATACACAGAAAAATCGGAATTTTTATTCGTGCTTTCCGGAAAATCGCTCATATTTTTTCCTTTGCTTTGGCATAAATACAAGAATATTATACATTCCATTATGGAGTAGTCACACACACATTATTTTGTTGCCAAGGACGGTTGTTACCGAACAAAGAGCACCGGGTAGTCTTTGGCAAATCAGCCAGGCCTGTTTCCGTTTTCTTTAATTCAAATACCAGCTCGCCTTTTTTCACTTTCGAACGAAAAGCTGTCAGGTAAGTATTAAGATATAGGGAAAATGACACATCATGAAAATCTCCCTTAAAATTGAAAGTCTGTAGATCATATTTATCTTTTCCTACTCTTGCTAGCTTGATCAATTGTCCCTGCCTTGATATTTGTACTCAAATGTCATCATTCTTTATATCTGCTCCGTCAGAAACGCGTGAATAATTCTTTCTGTCTTTCTGTCTCACTGTATCTCTTTCACTCCCTCTCTCTATCTATCGCTCGATCGATCGATCGATCGATAGATAGATAGATAGATAGATTGATAGTTGGAATGCTATTTTCGCTTTGGTACATGTGCACTCTTTTTTAACCGGTCCGTGAAATCTCTCTATCCGCTGTAAATTTGAATATGATATATTCTCAATTATTTTTGTTAATTCTATCGTCTTCTTTCAAAGCGGTATCAAATTCTCAGTGTTTAACTGGTGGACATGCCTTTAAGTTATTATTGTTATTGCTGTCATCTGAATTTTATTTTAGTCCGGGCCAGCATTTCCTGTCAACAAGACCACTGCAAATTTTACACAACGTACTATATTGGCGAGGTTGATATTTCATATTTCAAAATACTTTAGGGATCAGGAGACAAAATGACGAAAGATTTATCAAAAGTTTCAAGCATTTTCCCTCTAACTTACAAAATAATATTAGTAACGTCTGACTATGGAAGAAAAGAGAAAGCAATGCCTATCCTCCTGAGGTGTTTTCTGGAATGAATGATTTTGTTACATGTAACGGTAACCATGATTGGTCACAGACAGTGAGGTCTTCCGCCTGAATCTGGATAGATTGCATGCATTGTTTCTCAAAATATACTATCAGAAGAAATGCCTGGTCTCACTAGTTATAATCAGGTCTTATATCGCCATCGCTAGTGGAATCATGACGGTTATAGCTACTCCTTCACTGACCATTCGGTTGGTGGAAAATAATTTCACAAGCATGCTTCTTTTCTAGTGTGTCTGAAATAACGAAGACATGCATGGTAGACCAATTTTCCTATCTTGCGCCTATTACAATATATTTTGTGTGAAATATTAAAAGAACTCTATTTCTAAAAAATATGCTCATTCGTTTATTTAAAGGCATATATCGAAAATTACCTAAGAGAACACTTGAAAGGTGGACAAAGGAGAAAGACGGTAAGTTTCAAAGACAAGATGACTTGACGATTTCTACGCGTAAGTGCAATAATAGAGTATTATTTTACTGTCTTCAATAGACAGAACAAAACTATTATTGGTGGCCTGTGTAGCGTAATAGAAAATCAAACGAACTTTCCGAGGCGAAAGAATTGTTGATGCTAAAATAATGAACATATTGCTATTATTAATATCCAACTTTATTCGGTATGATGCTGATGAAGACACTCTTTTCCCAATATCAGTTCGTTGGAAGTAATGATTTTGATTCTTTGGTATATCAAATAGGCCCCGGACGTCAACCATATTATATATAAACACATGTGGCTACTTTGAAACTTACTCTCTAAGTATTTCCCTATATGGTATTGGGCACAGATAAAGAAAATGAGCAATATGTAATCGGTATTAATGCTTACAATGTTGTATATTTCCGTCGACAGTATTTTGTGATATAACGAAAAATGAGCAAAAGTTAATTAAACATATTATAATAAATAAATAAATAAATAAATAAATAATATATTTCATAGATCTGGAGATGTCTTGATTCAAATGTTGAAGAGGGATCTGATGAAATGGAACCTTTGACTTCAGAAGACACTACCGTTGAAGTAAGTATAGCAAACAGCAATACTGGCGGTTTTTTAATACTCAGAGTAAATTTATGAAACCACATGCATTTATGTCCAAGGATAAACACACTTTAAGTGTATTTCATGTATTTGATTTGATGTATACATTTTGGCATCTTGGCAATGGTAAATGATGTATTAAATGAACAAGAAAGGAAATACAAACATTATGATGATGATTGCAGTGGTGGTGGTGGTGTTGTGGTGGTGATGGTGATACATTGTAAAATGTAACATGACTGTGTATATCTGTATTCAGTTCGGTATAGTACCGATATCTTAATATTGAATCTTCTTCAACTTTAGAGCGTATTTGTTAACGTTTGGCTGTCTCAGGTGTAAGATAACCGTTAGCAAGGTAGGCTAGCTATCGGCAACTAGGCTTTAACATCCTTGTCGGAATATCACCAAGCTTTGTAAATTTAGAACGACGGGATGCCAAGAATGCAGACTAAAAACGCAAAATAAAAACGTTCTGATATTATTAACTGAACACTCAGTAGGCCCTGTGTCATACATTGCGACGATACCATATAGAAAACCTTCGGACATGGCGTTTAGCTGAACCTCTATGTCAAGACGTACAGAATTACACACATATACAGCCAGTTTTTAAACATGTCTGAGTCACTGATTCGTTGTCACAATGGACACGGTCCTCCACAAAGCCAAGACTATAACTACCACCACTACCACCAGCACCATCGACAAGACAACAAACGATTAAATAACAACAACAAAGTCGCCACCATAATATAACCGCTGCTTCTAGTTTGATCAAAAACGACGTAATGTTGAAGTAGAATGTTAATGTTTTGCATCACCGTATATCATATTTTCCCTTCAGAAACTTGCAAAGAGGTACCTGTCAGAGGCAGCCGGTATCTATGTCTATCAGCAACTTCGAAGACGCCTGATCAATCCGTCGACAGGACGTCGACAGCGACACTCGCCTCAGGGTCCGTGCTTGTGTCAGCTGGTTGACGAACTCTTCTTCAACAAACCACACACCGACAGAAGTCCCGACATCAGTCTATTCAAGCGTCAGGTCTACAGCGACATTTTCAGACTGAACTTTTAACGACAGTTCATGGGGTTGTTTTCGTATCAGTTATTTAGCGCAATGGTGTGAAAGTACTATGTGCACAAACATCAATCTTTCACTACAGATGGCACAAATATGTAATTTCTTATGCAGTACTTTCCCAATTACTCGGATGGAGTGGGAAATATTGCCTTGAAAATCCTATTCCATTGACTCTTCAAATCACTAGCGATTTTTTTTATACCATAATATCATCTGATGTCAGTGAAGGACTGCCCCAAATCCACACATATGACATCTAGATTTTACATTGTGTTGTAACATTGTTTATATCGAATCTATTAGGCCTACATCAACTATGGGTGATCATCCATGTGGCTAGCCTCTACACAATAATTGATCTAGTTTATGTTTAGAATACATTTAAACTGGGATGATCACACGTGTGCTGGGGCTAAACAATACAAAAGGGGCAAACAATAATTGATCCTAGCTAAATATTATTAACGATCCCTTTTGTATTTCGTTTCACTTTCACTGTTTAAGAATAAAAATACTCGATAGAAAACTACAGCTACAATATTTTAAAGGAATCTATGCAAACAGAGAAGCAGCACAGCAGCTTTTATTATGATAATCTTTCACAATATTGTTTTTCTATTTCTCTATTATTAAACTTCAAACTTTTCAAGAAATGCTATTTTACCGCGATAATATCAAGCAGTATATCCGTGCAGTCAATGACAAACTTTAAGTTAAGCTTTTGGTTGTTGAAATACCTCAATAAAAACTACAAACAAACAAAACTTTGTAGTTCTGGTCTATGTCATATTGTCTGAAAAGGAAAACAACACTAAAGATTTTACAGCAAGATCGGATGTAAGCCTTAACTTAACTCTTACATACAATACTTATATGCATGGGATCGATCCTGCAATCTTTAGACAGAAGAGGGTTGCAGGATGCATGAAACTTAAGTAACAGATTTCATTACTTTGTACTTGAAGTAATTTTGTGTTTATATATATATATATATATATATATATATATATATATATATATAATTAGCTTCATGAATCTCTAATAGCAATTGTCAGATCACACTAACAATATAATTACTTTGTACTTGAAGTAGTACAAACATATATATATATATATATATATATATATATATATATATATATATATATATATATATATATATATATATCTGCAGTAGCAATTGTCAGATCACACTTAACTAACAGATATAATTACTTTGTACTTGAAGTAATCCAACATAAATGCATGCATACATAGATACATAGGGTCACATAGAAACATACATGCATACATACATACATACGCACGCACGCACGCACACACATACATACATACATACATACATACATACATACATACATACACACATACATACATACATACATACATACATACATACATACATACATACATACATACATACATACATACATACATACATACATACATACATACATACATACATACATACATACATACATACATATGTGTTCATTTTTTGTGTATACCACATTTGCAACTCCAAGCGTCTGTGTTCTATCTTACATCTTGAAGTTAACAGTGGTATTAAGGGAGCCGTCATTATTTACGGCTTTGGAGGGGTTCGGAGGAATGTGAGGGGTGTCACTCAAAAAACTGAAACCTTCGAGAGTGGTTGCTTAAGATGTGGAGAGTTTTACCAGTAAAAACACAGGCTGCACCATTGCACACATCGATTTCTCAATTTTTTCGCAGGATCTTTGACAAAACTGAGCTGTTGTGAATTCACCCTTTAATATCACAAAAACATATTTTAAATTGAATTGCCATTTTGGCATTTAACCATACCGATTCAGGTTTTTCATTTGAATCTGGCAGCTGGAGAAATGGCACAATAAGGTCACAGATTTTCCATTCCTGCATATTTTGTGGTCTTCAATCTCTTACAAGCTGAGAATTTTTTTTCACAAAATTGTTTGGTTGTTGAATATTGTGACTCAAACACTGCTGCAAAAAATGTAATAAAAATATCAGTGCGTAGGCCTAATTTCAATTTCAAACAATTTTACCGAGTGCAAAATTACTTGAAACACCTCTCAGATTGCACCATTACACATATAAATTTCTCAAAACTTTCTATGCCAGAAGGGAACCCCCTCGCATGCTTTCCCCTTGGGATGATCTAACTGTAAAAAAGCACCTCTCAGATTGCACAAGACTGCACCGTTGCACACATCGATTTCTCAAAATTTTCCACGCAAGATAGGGGACACCCGCCTCTGACACTTTCTCCGTCAGCCTCTCGATGTGTTCTCCCCGCTGTACTTTCAAATTCTGCCCAGTCAGATATCCTGGTAAAAACCCTGTCATGTTACCAATCCAAATTAAACAATACAATATTGTTGGATACTGGTTATAGCATGAGCTTTTATTTCTGTATTTTGTTGTGACTTTCAATTTCATTTTGTTGGTTTTATCTTTTCAACCGTCATGAGACAATCGATAGCACGGTACATCAGGATTTGAAAGGTCTTTACTATTGGTGTGTTTTTGTACATTTCACAAATACATGTATGACTTTTCTGAGTGGGGAGGGGTCAGTCAAAATTTCTGAGTTAGAGAGGGGAGTAATAAAATTCATCATGGTTGGCTGAGGGGTACTCGAAATTTCGGAGTTTCCCAAGAAATTCCTCCGACCCCCAGGCCGTAGGTAATGACGGCTCCCTAAGTCATGTATTTCTGTTAACCGCTCTTAAACCAATCAAATATTCCAATCCTCGGGCACCGGGACGCGTGGCCATATGAACGTTTCTATCGTCATGCCCGCCTCATTCTTGCACAATTACATGACATACTGGTAACAAACAACATAAGGTTATAAGGCAGTCAATGTGAATTAGATTTGAACTTTGAACTTTGCCACGCATGCCCCAGCAATACTGTTTCGTGAGGAATACTTCGCCAGGGTACTTCTGGTAGCTTGTTGACAAAAATTTGGTGTCTGTCAGTACCGTAGCCTTGGCACTGATAAAGCGTTCAGGAAACGCTCCTTTCCCGAAAGACATCCTTTGGTTTGCAGAGAATCAGCGAAAAGGCAGGGTTCTTTGTCGTCCTCGTCAAAATGGCCGCCACTGAATTCACTATCGAGAATGAGGTTGCTTCAGCGGAAAGTGAAAGTACCAGGAACAAAGGTAACAAATTTAAGTTGTCCTGTCAACCTTTTTTATCGGCGTCTGTTATTTCGAAAACAGGCACTTTTAAGTGCAAGGTCAAAAATAGGTACAAATAGGTTAGGTATTTTAAGTTGTAGATCCAAAATGAACACAGTCAACAATACCCCTGACGACCTCCCTGGAAATACACGTCACGTGAACCGCTCGTACAACCTTGGGGTAATAGTCAAAGGGTCAGCTGTCATCCTGTCATGTTTACAGAATCAACCACTCTCCACTCGGCCATAGACATGAAAGCTCAAGTTGAACAAGCTATATTAGTATTGGTATTAATTAAGGGCACAGTAGGCCTAACAATGACAGGGTCTGCTATCGCACGGAGTTAAGGGACTGGTCAGTTTCCCCGGCCTGGGTGGCCGGTGGATTCATGGGGGGGGTCACCCTGTTTTTGACTTTGGTGGTAGGGGGTCACCATGTTTTTGAAATGCCCAATGGGGGGGATCAGTGTGTTTTTTAATTTCGACATGGCTCATACTTGCGAAAAATGCATTGTGCCAGCCACAAATTTCATCATTCAGTTGCATTTTTCGGCGCGCCCTTCGGGCGCATAACTTTAATAATAATAAGACATTTTTTCAGAGCCCCGCCCTAGTGCAAAACTTTAATATATCAGACATATATATATATATATATATATATATATATATATATATATATATATATATATGTACATATATCTGACATACTTGTATGTTTAAAATTTTCAGCATGCCTTTTAGCTGCATGACTTTCATATATCAGATATGTATATATATTAGAGATATCTGGATGTTTAATATTTTTCGGCGCGCCCTTCGACCGCAGTAAATTAATATATCAGAATTATTATGTCAGATACATCTTGATGTCTGTAAATTGAAAGTCTGTTTTGCAAAGTGTACTGATCATTATGAAATCTGCAGTTCATATGAAAAGCATGAAAAGTTCCTGATACTTTTCTGTTTCCTCTATGAGAATTCAGTATTAGAAAGCAACATGCACTAATATTTCACAATCACATTTTTCTTACAACAGTTCTGGACATCTGCTTTAAGCATAAAAAGAGTGGAGTACATTCACAGCTCATTCAAAATACTGTATTCAAACTTTAGAATTGACACTTTTAAGTTCCTATCGTACAACTGACATGACAACAATTTCATTAAAACACAGAATGACTGAATAATGTTTAAATTATATATATATATATATATATATATATATATATATATATATATATATATATATATATATATATATATATATATATATATATATATATATATATATATATATATATACTGAATTATCCACCTTTGGTTTTACCTTTGTCGCGGCGGGGAGCGGGGTCACCCTGTTTTCGAAAGCTGGAATAGGGGGGGGTCAGCCTTTTTTCGAAAGTTGGAATAGGGGTTTCAGCCACTTTTTGACTTCGGCAAAAAATAATCCGACGCCCTCCCCCCAGGCCGTACAAACTGACCAGTCCCTAATGAAATTTAGCGACAAATGGTGGGAAGCGCGCGTTAACTCGTCGTACAACTAGTTGGCTTGAGAGTCGGCAACTGTAAGTCGTTCTTGCGAAGTTGAGGAAAATATCGTAAGCTATCGACATTGGAGCGAAACTTAAGACATGACGAACAGAGAGAAAAGGAAAAAACAATGACCTCAGTGGAAGGCCAAAAGTATCTGAATAAAGCCCACATACTTTTTGTAAACTCATTGTGAATGAAATATGAATAAGCATGCAGAGTTGGAACATTGCTTTTGTAATTTAGACGGCCTAGTAACAGAAACAGCGATGAAAATGTAATATTCAAGCGTATCAATATGACTGTATGTCACAACATTTACGTTGTTTTTCATTTCTAGAAACGCAGATGAGTTTAGCATGTTTCAAATCCGTATTCGACTTTAGATTTTGTCACATTTTCTCAAAATTTGAATTTTGAAGGCCGTCCCACAAAACTCCGTTTTAAATGATAGAGAAATTGTCACCACTAAATGAGTAATATCGTTAAATTACATGTAAATCTTGTCAGTAACGTACCGTACCGTTTTTGGTACTGTTTTAGTTTTACAGAGGATGTCTTCTAATGCCTGTATACTGACGCACACTCGTATTCAAAAGCAATACACCCATTCTAGGTCTATATTGCACCGAATACAGGCTTTTAGATTTCCTTTTATCCTTTTTCACAACTTACGTTCTCAGCAGAAACGGAAGATTCGGCTACAGAAGACGTTGCCATGGTGGAAGAGACTAACCGTGATCGTAAAGCTATCACCTTTTTCTGCCACAACAATGACAAGGGCTGGGTGGAAGAAACAGCGGAAAAGCTTGGCCAGTTCGTTTGCCAACACGGCGACGCAGATTTCATAGGCGGAGTATCGATTCCAGACAACATTCTACGCTTGATTCGAGAATGCGACACGATAGTTCTGGTGCTGTCACCAGATTTCCTGAACAGCCAATTATGTAAATACGAGGCACAACTTACCCTGAGTGAACATTTGTTCAGAGAGCAGAAGATAGTGATTCCAGTGTTGCTAAGGGGTGAAGACATTCCGGACTTCATCTCTCCTTGGACTCACCTCGACGTTGACGACATAGAGTTTTGGGAAAAATTTATGGGCGCACTAACACGAGGTATTGTCAAAAGTATATAGGGCCCTAACGTCTTGGAAATTTGTTTCTTGTGTACAATAAGTGTTAATTATCGCACATCTGAGGTCCTCACACACAGAGTGAGAGACAAACGGTATTTTCGAAAGCACGTCAAAAACATTTAGCCGCAATATTACTATAATATAAAACCAAACTGTATCTGTTTACTTAATTATCTTTATCATTCTATATTCTATGTTCTGTAGAATGTATGTATGTATGTATGTATGTATGTATGTATGTATGTATGTATGTATGTATGTATGTATGTATGTATGTATGTATGTATGTATGTATGTATGTATGTATGTATGTATGTATGTATGTATGTATGTATGTATGTATGTATGTATGTATGTATGTATGTATGTACGTACGTACGTAAGTATGCATGCATGCACACGAAAGTGGCACGCTAAGAACTTTGGGACCCTTTTCTCATCTATGTTACTTTTTATGTGTGTATACGAGGGGCCGATTAATTAATTTGCACATTAACGCTTACTTCAGATACATACATACATACATACATACATACATACATACATACATACATACATACATACATACATACATACATACATACATACATACATACATACATACATACATACACACACACACACACACACAACACACACACAGACACACACACACACACACACATACATACATACATACAAACATACACACACACACACACACACACACACACACACATACATTCATACATACATACATACATACATACATACATACATACATACATACATACATACATACATACATACATACATACATACATACATACATACATACACACACACCTACACACACACACACACACACATACATACATACATACATACATACATACATACATACATACATACATACATACATACATACATACATACATACATACATACACATACATACATACATACATACATACATACATACATACATACATACATACATACATACATACATACATACATACATACATACATACATACATACATACATACATACATACATACATACATACATACATACATACATACATACATACATACATACATACATGTGTGAGTGTGTGTGTCTTGGTATACCCTTTGCGCATGCAACTGACACATTTTCCTATCCACCATTGAACAGGCGACCTTGACGAGGCAGACAGTTGCATATCATTACAAAGATTTTATGTGAGACGAGAACAAGGTAATCACCACTCATATGTACACAAAATTAATGATTAGCAAGGTAAATTGAATGTTTAGGGTAGTTTGCTCCTTGAAAGTGAATAAATTAAACTTTGACCACACTTTCCTCAACGAAATAAATTCGATCATTCTCTTACCTAATCAGGAATACAAATCAGGTGTTACCGTACAAACGTTGTTACTGGACAAAATTAATCTAACATTTACTGATGTTTACTTCATCCGCCCAGACTATTATTGATAATGTATCCGTTTGTCCAGTATTGTTGTCCGAGATGATTTCTACATCACTGACGAAAGCAAATTTTACACAGCGTAATTTGGGGGCAAGGCAACAACATGGTGTACGAGGCGAAGGCCAGTACATTATGTTCTGCAAAGTTTGCTTTCGTCCATTGTCAGCTAGGACGGGGTACATTATTGCTTAAACAAATTATAGTCTGGACTTAAAGGCAATTTTGGCAAGGCAAATATGTTGTATTTTAATATACCTATGCGGAAAGAGTAGGGGAATTATTTGCCATGCAGATCAATAAGTAACGAATATTTTTAAAAGTTTAAGATATTCCTTTAACCGGACACATCTGTTTACGTTTCAGATCAGTTCAACGGGAAAATGGTTCTCAAAGTAGAGTCTCGAGGCCACTGCTGTGGAGAGCGGTATGACTATGATTCCATATTCGATAAGTTTAACATCAAGGGAATACAGGTAATGTTTCACTGCACTTTTTCTATAATGTTTGCCTTACATTGCAACTCGTTCTGGACTGCTCATGGTCACATTGATCTAACAATGTTATTCCCATTATTTTAGTTATGATTAATACTTTTCATGTATAGTTTTGATTACCTATGCGATGAATCACACATAAGCAGTTGTTAAATGCGTGTTTCAGTAAACCAGTAAGCAAATTTGAAATGCAACCAACAGCCACGATTTGGCAACATGTGAGTATGAATTTTTATGACATTTTCTGCTGATAGCAGTGAACTCAAAGGTTCAGAGCTGCGCTAGTTATAACTTTTGATGTGTTTTCAAATAGTATTTTGTTTCATTTATTGAATACGGTGTATTGTTTTGCTTTCAAAGTCTCATTAAAATAACAGTGCACAGCTTGTACACAGAGCAAGTAATAAAATAATTCATGTGTAATGTTATTGTTGACTGCTTAATTTCTGTCCCGACTAGCATTCATTTGTCACGATAACATACACCCACACAATGTAGCACGTTTGCATGGCCAGTACTTTGTGCTTTAACATACAGCAGAGAAGGATGAGAAAATGTATCGGTTCCACAGAAGAGAAATAATAGAAATGTTAAGCGTTACAATCATTTTCCTTGTAAAGTGACAAAGCGAAAACGACGACGGTACTTAACTGCAAAAGTAAAAAATAACCCCTTTGCTTAATACAAAGCTGAGATTATTTCCTTTGTAACCTCTAGACAAAAAGGATCGTTCCTATTCCGACTTGCTTTCCTGTGACAAAGAACAACATTGCCGCAATGTACGGTAAAGCTGCTACCTTATCTATATGAAAGGTATAACAAAGATTTCATCACAAAAGCTTGCATGAGGTCCAAACTCATGTAACAGTCACAGTGTATGTTCAGCCATGCATGGTGACTGGCGGTGTAACACTTGGATTGTTGCACTTGATTTTTTGGCACTGACCGTTAAATGTTTGTCAGGCTGCAAGCAGAGTTGAGGTTGTGCACAGTTGACCAGTTGTTTTAACATCATTCGAGCAGTTAAATTTATGAAGAAAGCTAAAAAACGAGGGACTTTGTCCCTTTAACAATTTTGTACTCCTATGATTGACGTCAGCATCTTTCTCCATTATTTCGATTACGTACTTCCGGCTGTCTGCCGATCTTAAAAGTCTACCGTTTCTCTTCTCACAGATAGACAATGAAAGCAGGGGAAAAGTAAAGAGGGCAATGGAAGAGGTTGGATTCAACAGTTGCATTTGCTGCATCAAGTGCTACACTTCAATATATACAATGGAAATTTTATTGATGCTGTTCTTCCTTGTTTTAGTTTGCGTATTATATTTCTGGTACACTGGTGCCAACCTTGCTGGCGAAGTACAGAACACTCACTTCACGACCTTTGTGTTCATAATTACTTTTATTGGAGTGATACTCTTACTTTTGTATCTTATGGTCTTCTTCGGACTCTATGAACTGGTAAGTAACTGCTGAAACGACAGTGGTGATTGTAGACTAGACAGTATATAGGAAACGTTCGCCGCCCGCTGTAATCTAACACCAAAGACTCAACTTGTTGCAAATGTTTACTTTTCTTATGATAAGCAATATGTAGACTTGTCGAGCTCTGCAAGGCAAAACGGACACTCAATCAAATTCCACTGTAATTGCTGTCATCTAAGCACTTTAAGATTTTTTGAGGTTTTGTCTATTCATATTAAACTCAACCCTAATCTATGCTTAACTCGGTTCAGGCCAACCAACCGGAAACCACATTGAAAGGAGGCCAACCCGGTCTCAAATCGACGAGACACAAAGTCATCTCAGCTAAAGTGATTGGGTTTATGTCAGTATGACGAAAAACTGATCAAATAATAATTACGATTCAAGGTACTTTCTCGTCTGATCGTTGAGACATTTTTTAGTTACAGTATGTAGTAGGATTATCCTGAACCACTAATGTGAA
The DNA here is from genome assembly GCF_041260155.1 of Ptychodera flava. Lineage (NCBI taxonomy): Eukaryota > Metazoa > Hemichordata > Enteropneusta > Ptychoderidae > Ptychodera > Ptychodera flava. Next base: position 28,958,127 of record NC_091943.1, read on the forward strand.
GAGGCGGCGGCACAAGGCGTCTTGAATGCGTTATCGTATCCTGTTAGCATGCGAGATCCATCAAGGTTACTCCACACAGTTGTTTAAATTTGTGAGTGATGCAGCGGCTTAAATTTCACTCCACAAAGTCAAAAAATATGTATACTCGTCTATCATTCTTCATTTGAGAGACAGAAGTGTAATCATCGCTACAGATCTCAAAATTCACCTAGAGCTATTTTCAGAGACCAGCTGATTGACCTACTTTGTATGTATGTATGTATGTTGTATGTATGTATGTATGTATGTATGTATGTATGTATGTATGTATGTATGTATGTATGTATGTATGTATGTATGTATGTATGTATGTATGTATGTATGTATGTATGTATGTATGTATGTATGTATGCATTCATGCACGCATGCATGCATGCATGCATGCATGCATGTATGTATGTATGTATGTATGTGTGTATGCATTCATTCATGCACGCACGCACGGATGTTCGTATGTACGTATGCATGCATGTATGCATGCATGTGTCAATTTCTGTCCTTTGACTATATATTTCACTACCATAATTGTCATCTCCTACAAAACCTGCCACTGCCAAAACAATTCTCTTGCTCGCTGCTACAGGAACATTCAAGTCTACCCCAATCAGTACACTTTGAACATATTCAAGTAGTTATTAACGATTTTATGTAATAGCGCCCTCTACAGCCATTTTTGTATTTTCCATGCTCTTATCCACTTCGTCTAAATGAAAACAAGGCATTTTCAGCATATGTCACCACTTCTATTTAAAGAGATAAGGGAAAAATTATTTCGCCTATTAGGCACTTCTGGACTTGGAAACTGCAGTTTCAATTACTTTTGTACACTTTACTGTTGCCCATTCACAAAATTATATTTCAGGGGAAATGTACCATAGACAAATACCTGTTGAATACGTTCTGTATGTTTTTCACTGTAAACTGTGACGCATTTCACACACATTCATGCTATAAGGCATGACAGATTGGTAAACAGCAGTCAGAGTAGAAAGAAATCATTACACTTCGGCCAAAGGCCAACTGGGACAAAAACATTCAAAGCCCTCCCATGTTCAACCCAACTCCTCCTAAAACCGACGTGGACTTCAGTCAACGTTTCATGCAATTTCATGTGAACCAAAGACAAAAAGACCCCAGCACGATTTACTGCTATTAAACAAGAACTGGAAATGTGAAATTCACAACATAAATGCATGATTATGTTATGTCGTATTGATACAATAATAGTGCAAAGGACTAAACGCTTGTATGCATGTTTTGTGAATGTGGGAGCATGAGGGCCCAAAGAGTGATTTTCCATTCCTCGGCACAAGGAGCATCTGTCGTGTCGGGTCAACCTTGGTCGGGTCAGGTTTTTCGGTATCTGGTATCTGCCTGAACGTTTTGAATTTTTATTTGAAGGAGTCTGCTTATAAGTTACACCTCGCCTAAAATTCAATTTTGGTCTGTTGAAATACGTCAGAATGACATGTTTAGAATTACAAACCATTTCGTCACAATATTTCAAATTCGTCTGGTCTTGTTACCCTCGAGCAGTACTCGGTTAATGACGATTCCACAGCTAGAAACGTCTTTTTGGGTTCGATCTTGAGAAGTCAACGTTTTCTGTCAATTTCAATCTGCAGCTAAGTGTTTATTTAACGACAGCAATGCGAGCTTCAAATTCCGTACTCATTGATCATGACGTACTATTTGGACTTGGGACAACCAACTACTTTACAGGCCGTAGAGAGGTATCCTTTATATAAGTGTTTATTTGGTAAATATGATAAATTAGAATGCCAGGGAGGATTGTCTAAGACTGATATGAAGACCTCTTTGTGTGTCCTGTACCATGCCCCCGTTGAATAGGGTAGGTTGGTCAGGAACCTATTTTCTATCTATCGGGTCACTATAATAATGCCATAAAATTCTTGCTCCCTTATTGTAAATAACTTTTGGCTTGTGCTAAGAAGCAAACTACACGATATTGAAATGCATTGTGGGTAAAAAGTTGACTTTTCACCACAACGAGAGTTTGAGATAGTGATATAGTGATCTCATAAATACTTTTAAGACAAATTTCATCGCGGTCATGGCATAGAATTATGTTTGTTCGTGAAACTAGCTTAACTCATTCAATTTTTCATGTATTTGGACATGTCTTGCCTTCAATTACTGTGGGATCTGAACTTTCCCTTTTGCTTCTGTAATCTTATGTGTTTTACCTTCAAAAATCCGCCATTTTGGAAATATGACTCACTTAGATGGCAAAATCATATTTTGGGTACAGAGAATTTGGTGTTGGCATCATGCTGTTATGCAAATGCACAGAAAAATCGGAATTTTTAACACAGGGTGTTCGTGCTTTCCGGAAAATCGCTCATATTTTTTCCTTTGCTTTGGCATACTTACAAGAATTCCATTATGGAGTAGTCACGCACATTACTTTGTTGCCAAGGACGGCTGTTACCGAAAAGTATGCTGGGTAGTCTTTGGCAAATTAGTCTGGCTTGTTTCCGTTTTCTTTAATTCAAATACCAGCTCGCCTTCTTTCACTTTCGGACAAAAAGCTGTCAGGTAAGTATGAAGATATACGGACAATTACACATCATGAACATCTATCATAAAATTCAAAGTCTTTAGATCAGATGTATTTTCTCCGATACTCTTGCTAGCTTGATCAATAGTCCCTGCCTGGATATTTGTACTCAAAAGTCATCATTCTTTGTATCTACTCCATCTGAAACGCGCGAATACACTCTATCTCCTTCACTCTTCTTTATAGATAGATAGATAGATAGATAGATAGATAGATAGATAGATAGATAGATAGATAGATAGATAGATAGATAGATAGATAGATTCATTCCTAGTTGAAATTCTGTTGTCACTTTGGTACATGTGCACTCTTTTTTAATCGTCCCGTGAAATTTCTCTATCCACTGTAAATGTCGATATGATTTATTTTCCATTATTTTTGTTATTTCAGTAGTAGATCGTCTACTCTCAAAGCGGTATCAAATACTTAGTGTTTAACTGGTCGACATGCCTTTATGTTATTATTGTTATTGCTGTCATCTGAATTTTATTTTAGTCCGGGCAAGCATTTCCTGTCAACAAGACCACTGCAAATTTTACACAACGTACGCGTACTATATTGGCGAGCTTGATATATCATATTTCAAAATACTTTAGGGATCAGGAGACAAAATGACGAAAGATTTATCATAAGTTACAAGCATTTTCCCTCCAACTTACCAAATAATATTACTTATGTCAGAGTATGGAAAAACGAGCAAGAAATACGTTACCCTCCTGAGGTGTTTTCTCGAATGAATGCTTTGGTTACATATAATGGTAACCGTGATTGGTCACAGATAATGAGGCCTTTCGTCTGTATCTGGATAGATTGTATGCATTGTTCTCAAGGTATACTATCTGAAGAAATGCCTGGTCTCACTAGTTATAATCAGGACTTATATCGCCATCGCTAGTGGAATCATGACGGTTATGGCTACTCCTGCTCTGACCATTCGGTTGGTGGAAAGCAATTTCAAAAGCATGCTTCTTTTAACGAAGTCATGCATGGTAGACCAATTTACCTCTAGTAATTACAATATATTTTGTGTGAAACATAGGAAGGAACTCTATTTCTTAAAAATATGCTTATTCGTTTATTTAAAGGCATATATCGAAAATTACCTAAGAGAACACTTGAAAAGTGGACAAAGGAGAAAGACGGTAAGTTTCAAAGTCAAGATGACTTGACTATTTCTACGCATAAGTGGAATAATATAGAAATACGGGCGACACCCTGACCATGAACGTTTATTTATTGGCAAGGGCGAGAGGGAAGCCAAAAATTGACTGGCGAAGCTTGCCGAGCCTGTTAATTTTGGCTTTCCTCAGGGCGGAGTCTTTTATTTCCATTATATTATCAGTGAACCCAAGGAAACCATCAAAATTTACAAAAAATTCCCAACGCGAAAGACAACGGGCCGAAGAACTTGTCATTGAGCGCGACGCACTGTCACGCGCTGTAAAACTTGTGCAAACCTGGAGATTTTTCGGGAAAAAGTGTTTAAACTTGGCCCACAAGTGTTCAATTTTAATTTATTATCGATTATGACCTTGTACAAATCACAGTTTACGTGTTAGCTATAAAAGTTATGATGTTAACCATATTCTTATTCACGGGCATATAAACAAACCATTACTGTGTTTTTATGGTCAGTCACGCGTCACGTGGGTCAACTCGACCAATTGATATGCGACTGACAGGGCACGGTTATATAATAGAGTAATATTAACAAAACTATTATTGGTGGCCGGTTTAGCGTAATAGAAAATCAAACGAACTTTCCGAAGCGAAAGAATTGTTAATGCTAAAATAATGAACATTTCGCTATCATTAATATCCAACTTTATTGGGTATCAAGCTAATGAAGACACTCTTTGCCCAATATCGATTCCTTGGAAGTAATGAATTTGATTCTTTGGTATATCAAATAGGCCCCGGACGTCGATCATATTATATATAAATACATGTGACTACATTAAAACTTACTCTCCGAGTATTTCCCTATAATGTATTGGGCACAGACAAAGAAAATGAGCACTATGTAATCTGTATCAATGCTTACAATGTTGTATATTTCCGTAAACAGTTTTGAGTGGTGTAACGAAAAATGAGCAAATGTTAATTAAATAAATAATAATATCATATTAAAAAAAACAAGTTTACAATTTATATTTCATAGATCTGGAGATGTTTTGATTCTAATGTTGAAGAGGGATCTGATGAAATGGAACCTTTGACTTCAGAAGACACAACCATTGAAGTAAGTAAAGCAATAAGCAATACAGCTGGCGGTTTTTTATCACCAAGAGAGAATTTATTAAACCGCATGCATTGATGTCCAACGATAAACACACTTTTAGAGTATTTCATGTATTTGATTTGATATATACCTTTTGGCATATCATCAATGGTAATTATAATATGCTTGGCTGGAATCCGGCAATCTGATTGGCTGGAGCCGGGGTTTATATTCTCAAGAAGAAGACCTGCGCGCCGCGTAACTTTTTTGAGCTCGCGCAAATTTCGAATGCCAACTTGAGAGTTCAACGCGCCGTATGTAATGTCGAACAAGTCTATGGCCACTCTCGAACCAGAGTTCTTATCGCGCGCAAGGAATTGTGGGAAAGACACGCCGATAAGAACTCTGCGGTGGAGATTGGTCTATGGCTTCAGATTGTCTTTGATCGTTAAATTTTAGGCTAGTGCAGCTTGACGAACCAAAATATGAAGAGTTTCTGTAAGCAGCGGAGTCTGTGTAACAAGATCACAATTTTTTAAATTTTTATGAGCGTTTTTTTTTAAAAAAAATTCTTCAAGTTCGATGTCTAATCGCGATATCGATGCGTTGCGTAACCGTAGTTTATGAATGCAACTGTGCACGCGCGCGCGTTCTCAAACGTTCTTTTTTAGAGTTTGTATGAGGCTGGGCGCTCCTGAACTGTCATTCCAACTTCGGCCCTAAATAACGAAATTGTCCACTTGTTTTAACTTCAACATATTATAATGAGGTTATAAACGGTGCGCTCGGGTATTTGGTTGCGGATATAAGACCTCCGGGGTGAAAATTAGCATATTTGGGTGAAATAATCACCTCGCTTCGCTCGGTGATTATTTCCCGCCAAATATGCTAATTTTCACCCCAGAGGTCTTATATCCGCAACCAAATACCCTCGCTTGCCGTTCATAACCTCTAAATAATGTATTGAATGGACAAGAAGCAAATACAAACATTATGATGATGATTGCGGTGGTGGTGGTGATGATACATTGTAACATGTAACATGACGTTGTATATCTGTATTTAGTTCGATACAGTACCGGTATCTTAATATTAGAGAGGTTCGGCTACACGTTTTACGCGAACGTGAACGCGTAACGTCACGAATTTCTGCGATGATGTCATCGACTTGTGCGTACGTTCTTCACGTACACGGAGCCGGCGTCGCGTATTTACGTGGAGACAGCTGTTTTCACGTAATTTGTAAACGTGTAAATTTATTCTCATCTTTAGGTATCAAAACATAATAAAAACTGTGAATCATTCATGCAGTTGTTAGTTGGATATATGATAGTGACATCCTCAAAGATATTCATGTATTTTCGTTATTTTTATGTGCAATTTCTTCGTCGATTTGCGGCATACGGGCAAACCATTGAGCTATCCCTGTGATGCGGAAACAGACTACGCGGACCCAAGCCGGGCCGAATCATTTCTTGCGCGTGCCACAAGAACGGTTGGCGTAATGCGTAGCCAAACGGACTTTTGCACGCGAACGTGTACGTCAACGCCAACGTGGATTCTACGCGTTCACGTTCACGTAAAACGTGTAGCCGAACCTCTCTAATGAATCTTCTTCAACTTTAAAGTGTACGTGTGAACGTTTGGTTGTCTCAGGCATAAGATAACGGTTAGCAAGCTAGGCTAGCTATCGGTGACAAACAAAGTCAAGACAACACCGACAAGACAACAAACGATTAAATAACAAGATAGTCACCACCATAATAACCGCTTCTTCTAGTTTTATCAAAAACGACGCAATGTTGATGTTGAATGACCAAATGTTTTTCATCGCCGTATATCATATTTTCCCTTCAGAAACTTGCAAAGAGGTACCTGTCCGAGGTAGCCGGTATCTATGTCTATCAGCAACTTCGAAGACGTCTGATCAATCCGTCGACAGGACAGCGACACTCGCCTCAGGGTCCGTGCTTGTGCCAGCTGGTTGACGAACTCTTCTTCAACAAACCACACACCGACAGAAGTCCCGACATTAGTCTTTTCAAGCGTCAGGTCTACAGCGACATTTTCAGACTGACTTTTAACGACAGTTCGTGGGGGTTGTTTTCGTATCAATCATTTAGCGCAATGATGTGAAAGTACTATGTGCACCTACATCAATCTTTCACTGCAGGAGGCACAAATATGTAATTTCTTATGCAGTACTTTTCTAGCTATGGAGTGGGAAATATTGTCTTCAGAATCCTATTCCTTAGACTCTTCAAATCATTAATGATTTTTTGTATACCGTAATATCATCTGACATCACTCTAGGACTGCCCCACATCTACACATATGACATCTAGATTTTACATTGTGTTGTTACATTGTTTATATCGAATCTATGCCTACATCAACTTTGGGTGATCATCTATGTGGCTAGCCTCTCTATACAAAGTCGAGGAGAAATCAATGATTTAACTCCACATCGTAATGTTATCCACTAAATTAATTAGGGTAATTGTCATCCTTTTGTTTTATTATTTACTTTGAACCCCAAATAGCGGCTTCTGTTCACAACAATTTTAAATCTGCGGAAAAATTGTCTTCTATTAAACAAAAATAAAACAAGACATTTTGCTCTTCTTCAGGTATTGTTTTTAAAGAGAATGTATCGATTACTAAGGTGCGATTCAAATCTTAGAATAATTTCACAAAAAAATAAGTAATATCGTTTGTAAATGATAGTGGTGTGGTGGGTAACAAGAAAAGGAGGTTAATTTCTGCTCGCTGTATATCATATGACACCAGTCGGTTATTTGAAGATCTTTCGTTTGCAAATCTGTTTTACAGCTTTATTGATGGAGATTTGTGTGAAGTGGTTGCCAGTAATGAAGTAGGAATCGTTTTTATGGGGAATTGTTACTAAATTTTTATAATGTGAAATGAATCGATTATTTCATTGATCATTAATAAATCATCAATAAATAGATTACACTGTACCCGTGTCTTTTGTAGTAATATTCACCTAACCTTGTTTGACAATCCTTTGCACTTATTTCGTACAGGTCTACAAAAAGAGACAGGTAAAAACACTAGCACGTGAAGACAACAACAATATATCAGCAACTCATATGAAAGGTGTCGTCTATTGTTGGTCGGGCTTGAATGCTTAGTTTTCGTTCTCTGTCTGTAGGCCCTAATACAAAATATAAATTTTATAACATCGTAGATTTTAGGCAAATCTATATAACCTGACCATCTTTTCTTTCACAAAACACAAACTAGATACATCTTGCATTCAGGTAACTGGGTTTCTACAAAGAAATTTTATTAAGAACATGTTTGAACCAGCGTGTCAGTACTTATTCAAAATTAAAAAACACTGTAGTAGAGAAGAATAGATGTCGAGAATATGTAAATGAACACTGCAAGATGCCTTTCCGACGTCGCAGGAATCAAAGAGGGTGAGATGAAAGGTCCATATATGACCAGAAGAAACAGCCGGTGGCAGAATGTATAATATGCTAGCGCCAGATACAACAATAAAGGCATGAAGTTTCATATTTCAATGCAAAAATTGGAATTTATTTACATTTAAAACATTTTGCCGATCTTTTCCTTTTGAGACGAAAAAGAGGAATCTGAACACACAATTGAGAGAAAGTTATAATTAAAGTCACTGGTCCCAACCACACTTCCCTGGCCAAGCTGATTGAAATCCTACGTAGAGGTACAACGGTCTTTAGTTTTCAGTCGTTAGTTTGCCGGACATTTCTGCTTTCCTGGCGCCTCTTCATGTTATGTGTGGAGGCGTTGCAGACAAAAGTAGTACACACGGTGAATTCGTTGTAGAATAATTTTACCCAGCGTACGATAGAACAATTTCCTGAATCGTGTAAGTTCCGTTACATTTTCAAGTTAAAATATTCCTGATATTTTAAATCTTGGCAAAGCAGTTCTTCGGCAAACACCTGTTTCTCGCTATACAGACTTACATTTTTCCCGGACTAGCAGTAATTTTTGATGTTCACTTTAAAATCATATACCCAAAATAATTTCACGTGTACATGTAGTTTCACAAAACAGGCTTGGACATTCAACATGAAAACGCAGTCGCATACGCAGACGTTTGAGAGAAGTAAAATAGATTGTAAGAAACTCGTACTTTCCTGTAACCCGACCAACCCTCTTTTAAAACCCTTCGATTCTTAACTTTCGTATTGCACTTTTGAAAACCACCGTTTTGCCTAAAATTTCTGGTTTTCGATGGTTAAAAATTTATATTTTCGAATTTAATCACCAAAATTGAACAATACATGACTCTTGTTTGTTCGTTATTACATGACCAAAATATGTAATGAGTGTATGTATTAGGAAATTAAAAAAAATAATATTTGCATTTGAATGAACAATCAGGCACATGTATGGATCAAGTAGTCTCGGTGTATCTTTGGCGATAAAATTTCTTCTTTGTATTTAGCGTTCTTCATCAAGTCTCACTTCAATGACAATTGTCAATTTCGGAAGCCCCGGAATGGGATCTGTCGCCATTATTCGTACTTAAACCATCGGTTATCAGAAATCAGTTAAAGCCGATATAGAAATAATTTGTAATACAGAGAGGGGAACAGGGAGTAGCATCTAGTCCAAATACAATCAAGCCTGAGTAGTTATTAATGAATAATATTTTATACTGAATTGAAGCACAGATATGGTGGCACATCGAGCGATCACATGTTCATCATTTATGTACCTAGATACGCGGGGGATTTGTCGTTTTCAATTAAAGCCCCAAGAACTGGAACTTTTGACATTATTTTCATGATTTTACTTTCAAACCACGATTTGTCCATGTAGATGAACTTACTGTTGGGCGTGCATACGCGTATCATCGACCTTCGTCGAGGCTCGATGTAAATTTCGACCCTTGTCCAGGCTCTATAGTGTATGTATGTATGTATGTATGTATGTATGTATGTATGTATGTATGTATGTATGTATGTATGTATGTATGTATGTATGTATGTATGTATGTATGTATGTATGTATGTATGTATGTATGTATGTATGTATGTATGTATGTGTGGTGGTGTGTGTGTGTGCACGCACGCACGTCTGTCTGTCTGTCTGTCTGTCTGTCTGTCTGTATGTAGTATGTATGTATGTATGTATGTATGTATGTATGTATGTATGTATGTATGTATGTATGTATGTATGTGTGTATGTATGTATGTATGTATGTATGTATGTATGTATGTATGTATGTATGTATGTATGTATGTATGTATGTATGTATGTATGTATGTATGTATGTATGTATGTATGTACATGTGCGCAATCGTGCAATCTGGTGCAATCTGAGAGGTGTTTTCAATTTCTCCATTTTACTAAGTAAAACTGTCAGAGCACCCCGAGGGGCAGAGCACCCCGAGGGGCAGAGCATGAGATGGTGGTATCCCCTTTCGTATTGAAAATTTTGAGAAATAGAGTAACTCCTTCTTTCTCTCTACTTTGTGAGCACCCCCTGTAGCTTTCAATTTTTTGAGTGACCTCCTCAGATTCATCCGACTCTCCCCAAGGCCGTGAATAATCGACGGCTCCCTTACATATAGATGTGAAAAGTGATATGAAGTCACGTATTTCTGCGAAACGCTCTGGAACGAATGAATTAGATTTGAACTTTGAACTGTGCCACCCATGCCACAGCAATACTATTTTGTTACTCCTCTGGGTAGCTTGTTGACTAACGTTTGGTGCCTGTCAGTACATTAGCCTTGGCACTGATAAAGCGTCCAGGAAAAGTTTCTTTCTCGAAAGACATCCTTTTATTAATTGGCAAAGCATCGGCCCGATAGGCACATTCTTCTTCGTCCTCGTCAACATAATTGACATTCCTGTAAACTGGTACAACATGGCCGCCACTAAATTCACCATCGAGAATGAGGTTGCTTCAGCGGAAAGGGAAAGTACCAGGAACAAAGGTAAACAGTCACTTTAAAGTTGTCTAGGTCAACCTATCATTTCGAAACTAGTCATAAATAGGTACAAATAGGTTACGTATTATAAGTCGTATATCGAAAAATGAACACAATCAACAGTATACCCCCGATGACCCGAAAATACACTTCACGTGCGGGGGGTAATACTAACAGGGTCAGCTGTCGTCCGCACGTCATGTTTACATCACCAACCAATCTCCACACATGAAACCTTGGGCCGAACAAGCTACTGTTACGACTGACTTTTCGGAACTTGTAGTTATCGACGTATCGTCACTCGCTCAAAGTCACACAATCCAGAGGTACTACGGGAATCGTAATACTTTCAGTAACTGGAATGCACATCATGCAGTCAGTTTAACTCACCTCTTCAGATCTTTATTACTAGGGCAGAGCAGAGCGGCACGAAGTCCGTACTCAGGATACAATCATCGATCAGCAAAAATTCTCTTAGAACTATCAAAATCATTGGCTTTTATACATTTCATCAAAATTATAACACGTTTTGACTCCATGTGAGTGACATACGTTCATTGCACATGATGTTACTTGTGTACTTACAACGTGATAAGTTATAAAATTATACAATCATGTCGGTAAAAGGTCAAAGTAATAAATCCCAAATACCGATGAAAGGTCAAAATGTCACTGATGATTTAAGGCATTACACTACCTTCGCATTGGTAAGGTCATATTAACAATGAACTAGGGGCTGCTATCCCATGAACAATTGACATTTAGCGACAAGTGGTGGGAAGAGTTAACCCGTCACGGTCGTGCGACCGGTTGGCTGGTGAGTCGTCACCAGTAAGTCGTTGTGGCGAAGTTGAGGAAAATATCATAAGATATCGACGTTTGAGCTAAACTTAAGACATGACGAATAGAGAGCGAAGGGAAAAATAATGACCTCTGTGGAAGGCTAAAATTATCTGAATAAAGGCCCGCATACTCTGAAATAAAATAAGATGAGAGTGAAATGAAATAATTTCAACGCTCAGGCTTTGTTGCAGTATATCAATAAATTGACACAGTGTCTTAGAGCTACATGATGTTAAAATGTCTAAGCAGGCTACAAAAAGCCACTTTTCCCCAGGCATTTTCATTAAAAAATGCAATGAATTGTACTACATCATTGTGTTATCTGAGCAGCTAGACCACAGAAAAGTCTATTTTTTTCTTGAGTTTCGATGGCAACGTGACACGTTCAATTAATGAATATACATATAATTAGAACAATGTAATCTGCATCTTTTGCTGGGTGGTCCAATTCTAGAAACGCAGTTGAGCTGAGCAAGTTTCAAATACATATGCCACTTTAAATTTGGCTATACATGTTTTCTCATATTTTCTCACAACATATATTTTCTCAAAGTATGAATTTAGAAAACCGTCCAAGTAAACTCCCTTTTTTTAAATTATAGCAAACTGTCATCACTGAACGAATAATATTATTAAATTATATGTACATCCTGCTATTGACGTACCGTGTTGGTACTGTGTTAGTTTCAGTCTTCTAATGCCAGTTTATTGACACACACTCGTATTCGAAAACAATGCACCCGTACTAGGTCCACATTTCACCAAGTACAGGCTTTTTATATTTTCCTTTTATTCTTTTTCACAACTCACGTTCTCAGCAGAAGACGTCGCTATCGTGGAAGAGACTGTCCGTGATCGTAAAGCTATCACCTTTTTCTGCCACAACAATGACAAGGGCTGGGTGGAAGAAACAACGTATAAGCTTGGCGAACAGTTCGTTTGCCAACACGGCGACGCAGATTTCATAGGCGGAGTATCGATTCCAGACAACATTCTACGGTTGATTCGAGAATGCGACACGATAGTTCTGGTGCTGTCACCAGATTTCCTGAACAGCCAATTATGTAAATACGAGGCACAACTTACCCTGAGTGAACATTTGTTCAGAGAGCAGAAGATAGTGATTCCAGTGTTGCTAAGGGGTGAAGACATTCCGGACTTCATCTCTCATTTGACTCACCTCGACGTCGGAGACATAGGTTTCTTGGAGAAATTTATGGAGCACTAACACAAGGTATTGTCAAAAGTGTACAGTAGGCCTAATTGCAAAGCATTGCACATACGCGTGACTTTTGAAAATTGTTAGAGACTGGTATTTCGGAAAGCACATCTAATCATTGAAATATTACGTAGATGTAAGGTGGCCTTGCTTAATTGTGTTTGTCATTCTATATTTATATATATATATATATATATATATATATATATATATATATATATATATATATATATATATATATATATAGATAGATAGATAGATAGATAGATAGATAGATAGATAGATAGATAGATAGATAGAGATTACATATATTGATTATATATTGATATATACATACGTACGTACACACACACAGACACACCACACACACACACACACACATTATATATCGCTTTGCACAGAAGAGTATCGAATCGTTTTCCATCCACTAATGTACAGGTGACCTTGACCAGGCAGACTGTTGCATATCATTACAAAGATTCTATGTGAGACGAGAACAAGGTAATTCAAATCATTTACACAAATGAATGATTACCAAAGTAACTTGAATAGTTTAGGGTAGAATTCTTCTCGAAAGTGAAAGTATTAAACGTTTGGCCGAGATTTTCTCAAGCGAAACTTTCAATCATTTTCTCAGTAAATCAAGAATAAAAATCTGGGTTAACTTAAGGTGCAAATTTTGGTACTAGAGAAAGTAAATCTAACATTTTCGATATTTGCTTCATCTGTCCAGATAATTACTGATAATGTATCCGATTTTCCAGTATTGTTGCAGAAGGAACAGCATAGTGTACGAGGTGGAGCCGAGTACATTATGTTGTGCAAAGTTTGTTTTCATCCATTATGGGCTAGGATGGGTACATTATTGCTTAAACAATTTTAGTCTGGACATTTGGATGTTGTTCTTAATGGGTTGTGTTGGCAAGGCAAATACGTTGTATTTCAACAATAACTATGCGGAAAGAGTAGGGAAGTATTTTGCAGAACAAAAACTTACGAAAATATATAAAAGTTTAAACGGACACATCTGATTACGTTTTAGATCAGTTCAATGGGAAAATGGTTCTCAAAGTAGAGTCTCGAGGTTACTGCTGTGGAGAGGGGTATGACTATGATTCCATATTCGATATTTTAAAGACCAAGGGAATACAGGTAATGTTTCAAACCAACAGCCATGATTTGTGAATATGTGAGTAAGAATTTTTCAGGACACTTTCCTTTGATAGCATTCAACTAAAAGGTTCAAAGCTGCACTAGTTATAACTTTTTATGTATTTTCAAATATTTTTGCATCCTTTGTTGAATACAGTTTCTTGGGTTTTTTTCAAAATTACCTTGAAATACCGAGTGTACAGCTTGTCAATAGAGCATGTGATAATATAATGTCTATGTTATTGTTGACAACCGAATTTCTATCCTGATAAGCATTCGTTTGTCGCAATAACATACAAGCGAACAATTTGGCATTTGCACGGCTAGTAATTTATACGTTGACATACATTAGGAGAAGGACAAGAGAGTTTTTTCGTTCTAAAGAAGAGAAATATTGGAAATGTCTTTGCCTTTGTAAAGGGACAAAATCACCTTTTTTGACCGTTTTGTGATATTAGGAATTTTTTAAAAACTCACTCTGTGTACAAAACGATGGCGGCACTTATCTCTAAAAGTGTAAAAAAATTACCCCTTTGCTAAATACAAACAGATGATTCCTTTGTGACTTCTAGACAAAATGGATTGTTCCCATTCCAACTTGCTTTCCTAGTGACAAAGAACATCATTATTGCCTCAATGTTCGGGAAAGCTGCTATCTTATCTACAGAAAGGTATAACAAAGATTTCATTATAAAAGCTTGCACGAGGTAAAAACTTTATGTAAATCCATGCATTGTGAGAGTTGTACACTTGGATTTTTGAACTTGATTTTTGGTACAGACCATGAATGTTTAATCTTGTCTGGCTGCAAGTAGTGTTGAGGCTGCGCACGGTTGACCAGTATTTCAGCATGTTTCAAGACGTCAAACAACACAAACCACTTTTCATATCAAACAAAATTCATGAAAAGTAAAAAAACATAAAAACGAGCGACTTTGTCTCTTTAACCATCTGTACTTCTATGATTGACGTCAGCGCCTCTCTTTCCAGTATATCGGTTACTTCCTGCTGCCTGCCAATCTTACGAGTCTACACTGCTCCGTTCTTCTTCTCACAGATAGACGATGAAAGCAGGGGAAAGTAAAGAAAGCAATAGAAGAGGTTGGATTCAATAGTTGCATTTGTTGCATGGAGTGCTACACTTCAATACATACAATGCGAGTTTTATTGGTGCTGTTCTTCGTTGTTTTCGTTAGCGTATTATTTTTCAATTACATCGGTGTCAAGCTTGCTCGCGAAGTACAGAACACTCACTTCACGATCTTTGTGTGGATAATTACTTCTATTGGAGTGATACTCTTATTTTTGTATCTAATAATATTCTTCGGACTCTATAAACTGGTAAGTAATTGATGTCATATATAAGCAATTTAAATATGATTTTTGCAGGTTTTTGTCTATTCATATTAAATCAACCGTAATCTAAGCTTATATCGATTAAGGCCATCCACCCCAAGGCCAAATAGAAAAGAGACTAACACGGTCTAAATCGACGAGGCACAAAGAAAATCCTAACTACTACTAGTACAGGCAAGCTTTGCCACTTCGATGCCTGGTATGCATGTTTTATTACACACATTATACGTTTTCATATCATTAACAGGAAGGAACCTAATGACTGGATTGTTTGTACAGGATAAACAACAGAAAAGCATGTAAGCCTGGAGACAGATTACTATCACCAGTCTGGGGTGCCAATTAATGTCTTTACGACCAGATGGCTATTGACTCACACACATCCAAATTAAAGTCAGGCACACTATTACCTAACAGAAACATGATATTTATTATTCCCTTGTACTTGGACAAGAATGTAACTTTCATACAAGAACTACTGAAATAAGAAATAAAGTAAATGATGTAGTTGTTGTAGACAACTGCCCCACTCACCACAACCGAGGGGGTGAAATTCTTTCTGAGTTCTTGGACAATCTTGGGATTGAGTATGTTTTCACGCCAACCTACTCCCCTGACATGAATGCAGCAGAGTATGCCTTTAGACACCTTAAAACTGTGTTTACAAGACCACTATATAAGGAGTTGGCCAATGACAACCTAGAGTATGCTATTCTGAGAGCAGTTATGGACATCACCCCAGCACAGTGCTTGGGTTTTTATCAATCTGTGGATATTTAAATTTGTAACTGCACCACAGATTAACTTTCCTTGCATATGTCAAACACCGCTTCAAAGAAGAAAAATGGGAAACTAATATTTAGATTAAATTAATAGTCACATTATATAAACATTGTTATTTTGTAATCTGCAATTGGTTTGTTTAAATTTCTCAATAACAATTGAGATGTTTTTGAGCATATCTGAAATGAAGATAAAAAATTAAAAGTACATTTATTTGTTCACACACACACACACACACACACACACACACACACACACACACACACACATATATATATATATATATATATATATATATATATAGATAGATAGATAGATAGATAGATAGATAGATAGATAGATAGATATATATTAGACCGATAAAAGTATAAAACAGTGTCTTAGGTCACCGTAAAGAACATGAGCTTAGTTGTAACAATGTAATATTCACAATTTGTTACTGAGAAAATACTTACCTTTTGTAGCTTAAGCTTCTGCTATCGGACTATCAGAAGATTCAAATTTCAAACAAAGAAGCACTTTTGATGTTGAATTGATTTCAATAATTTACTTTATTTCTTATTTCAGTAGGGGTTTCAGTAGTTTTTGTATGAAAGTTACATTCTTGTCCAAGTACAAGGGAATAATAAATATCATGTTTCTGGTAGGTAATAGTGTGCCTGACTTTAATTTGGATGTGTGTGAGTCAATAGCCATCTGGTCGTAAATACATTAATTTGCACCCCAGACTTGTGATAGTAATCTGTCTCAAGGCTTACATGTCAGATATATTTCGGTGTCAGTTTTCTGTTGTTTATCCTGTACAAACAATCCAGTCATTAGGTTCCTTCCTGTTAATGATATGAAAACGTATAGTGTGTGTAAAAAAACATGCATACCAGGCATCGAAGTGGCAAAGCTTGCCTGTATGCGATGTAAAAAGGTGAGGTTTATGTCAATATTATGTTAATAATTACGATTCAAGGTACTTTATCATTTGATCCCTGAGACATTTATTAGTGACAGTATGTAGTAGGATTGTCCTGAACCACTAATATGGAAAGGTGGCACAAGGTGTCTGAAATGGGTTATCGTACCCTTCTAGCATTCCAGATCCATCAAGGTAATCCATACAGTTGTGTAAATTTGTGAGTGATACGGTGGCTAAAAATTCACTCCACAAAGTCACAGATATATATAGTAGTCTATCGTCCGTCATTTGAGTGACAGAAATGTAATGATAATAGCAACAGATCTCAAATTTGCCATAGAGCTTTTATTCACTAACCATCCCCATCTCATAAGTTTTGATGTTATTTTTGTGTATACAATACGCATATCACATAACAAATCTTATCAATTCGCATCAGCATCGCATCTGCATAGCATCGTCTACATATTGCATCAGCGAACGGTCGCATCAGCATCGCATCACACATGGATCGCATCAATCTTATACTCCTAACTCACATAGGCGTTAAGGTAGTATGCACCTCGAAAGTGAAAGACTTAAGCTTTTGCTCTAACTTTCCTAAAGGAATCTTTCAATCATTCTCTTTCAAAATCAAGAATAAAAACAATGGGTAACCATGCAAATTTTGGTACTAGAGAAACAAATTACCCAAGATTTACCGATATTAGAAATTCAAAATGGCACCATCCCTGTGTTAACTCTATGGAGAAAAATAACAAATTTCGAATTTCGAAAAACTAAGCCGGTAAAAAGTTTTCTTTCACATGTGGTATACTAGAAGAGAATTGTCAAAGTTTGAGAGTCCGAATGTCTGTCCCCGAGGTGCGTTCTACCTTAATGGCATCCGCTTCGCCTCGCCTACATTTCGCATCGCATATTGGTCGCATGCGCATTGCATCGGCTATGGCATCGCCGATTGGTCGCATCAGCATCGCATCATTCATGGATTGCAGCGATCGCATAAACGTCATATAGCATACGCATCAATCGAGGCTTGTAAAAATCGCATTATTGCTGTCAACTTGCATCATTAAAGGTGAAGATCGAACATACTCATTGTACAGAATAATCGAATCGTACCTCAACAGACATTCCAAAACATTCCTTTTCTATATTTAATTGTGGTAAAATATAACAATTTACCTCTTGTTATCATACTCAAATGAAATGTTCCGAGGTCAACTTTAACATGTTGAATCTGTATGTGTACAATCTCGAACACTGCTTTGATAAAATGATCAATCTTGCGTTGAAATGATCACCGACACCCGACCTTTATGGTTTACTGTATGCTAGTGACATTCATAACTGGTTAATTGATAGAATCGTATGTACGCGATGCTATTTCCATGCATGTCTTTGTTATGAAATGATTGAATCATACTTGAACGAAAGCTTCTGAAAACCCAACTTTTTAGGTTTCATTTTAGGATAGTAACATTCAGTTGATTAAACGATTGAATCGCCCTTTAACGAGAGGGTCTCAAACCCGATCTTTTAGTTGTAATGATAATCAAATATGAAAATCAATAAAAAGAGAATTTAGGAAAAAACGAGCTTTAGAAGCTCAAGAAAAGGTTGAAATTATCAGACATGTGCGTCAAAAGGATTAGTTGAATGTCATATACTTATTGTCGTTACAGAAACAATACTTTATTTAGCGTCACTAATTTACCATATTAAAATTTTGTAGGAATTCAACCTAGCTTATGAACCGGTAAAATGTGACCGATTGAAAAAATTGTACTTTCAATGAGATGCGACCTGGGTGATCGATCTATGCGATGCAATGCATCCTTTGGCTGCGACAATGATGCGATCTACGTTTTCAATGCGATGCGTATATGCGATGCAAGAAAATAATGATGCGATGCGATACATCCTCGGGCTGCTACAATGATGCGATCTACGTTTTTTTACCTTCTCGTGTCTATTTATAGACAGAGAAGGTATTAGAGTTGAAAACCAGTATGCTGGTGTCAACTACTTCCGTCTGTCAATACTTCCGTCTGTCAAGATCCGTTGACGTTATGCCATTGTGATGGGTCATATCATAAACTGGTGGGGTGTTCATGGTTCAGGTTGAGGTGTAGGAGAACGATTTTGAGCTGTGACACAAATCAAAAGGGACTTAGCGGCATAGCCACAGTGTTGGAGCCTTTCTCCAAGGTTTCTTAGTTGACTACGATCTATTACAGACTACAGAGCTGACGTTAGGGGTACTCACTTGTGTTTGCTCACCCTGTGTGCGCTAGTGTTTGGTACTGAGTTGCGTGGATATCCCCTCATGGCCTCACGTGATATGGGCCTGTTGCATAATCTGCAAATGATCATATGCCTCTGAGTCTGAAACAGCCTCTGAGTCTGAAAACGGTCATTGTGTAAGCCTGTCGGCATTTTCCTTGCATTTTTTCTCATTTAATTTTGCAAAATATCGGCGAGTACCTCAATATTTCAAGATAACTCTTTCTTCCCAATCGTTTCCTTGAGTTTCAGAGTCATATGAACGAAAATGAGTGAAATTTTTAGACAGGAAAAATCGGACGTCGGCCATGTTCAATGTTTACAGTACAATCAGAAGTTTATGTGGAGGAAATAACTAACAAACACTATTCATGATGCCCGCCTCTAGAGGCAGACCTTCCTATATGAAGTACAACATTTGATGCTTGTGGAAAGCTTGACCACACAAAGGAGCATTTTAACTTTTAGAAAATGACAAATTGAATAAGAAGCTATTCTGAAAATGTCAAATACTGAGAAAAAATGCGCAAATATTCAAATAAACAGGTTAACTGACTGGTCAGCTATAAAAAACAATGAAATGTTTATGATCAAAAGTTTTTGAGATGCGCACATTATAACAAATACAGAAATTATTAACATTATAAATATAAGACCAAACTATTTTTTCAGGGATGGGACAGGTTGGAAATGAGGGGTGAGAGACAAAGGCACTCCTATTGCTGCATGTGGATGCAGCCCACACCATTTCATTTACAGCATACTTATTCACTGTGTTGTGTTCAAGTTCCATATTGTACTGACTGTCATACAAGGATAACATAAGCAAATCAAATCAAATTAGAAAAGGATCAATGCTGTTGTGTGGATATTGCTGAACACGGCTCATTTTAATATTTCGCCCTACATATTTGGTATCCAGCAAAGGCATATTTTGATGTATAAAAGTCAAAATTAACACTACATTGCTGACAATCATATATGTTACCGTTTCTGCATGAACTTTTCTTTTTTAAATTATAGAAAGTACTTCGAACAGATTAACAATTATCGTGATGTCAACCCATGATTTTACCTTACAAAGACTGTAATTCTGCCAATTTTTTACTCACATTTGGTATACCAATGTGAGGTTATCGTATAAGCTGAATTGATTTGCATGTCTGTATATTGTGGGTATGTGCGGATGTATGTCCATCACACACATAGGCTCCCATACTGCCAAAGCTACCGTCTCAGTATTGGTGTACAGGTAGATGTAGGGGTTGACATGTGAATTTGTTCAAATGAACACATCAGTGTCAAAAATGTGCAAATGAGGTAAGAAAAAGGGAAATCCTGCAAATGTGCAGGAGTGGTGACATGTCTATCCACTGACTTGACTCAGTTTCCTGTCATTGTTTATGAACTGTTACATATTAACAGACCTGCAGAAACCATAGACAGAAGAGGGGAGGAAGACCATCAGTAGAGGGGAAGAAGACCGTCTATGGTCAAACTAAGAGGGGGCTAGCTGCCTTTCTGCTATGCATGTTGCTAAAGTTGACCTCCAGTACCTAAAGTTTCAGACCTTAATTACTTTTGTCATTCTTGCGTTTTCTGGTTTAAATATTTCTTGTTGTTTTTCTGGTTGTACTGTGCAGAAATCATTGTCATAATATCAACGTAGAATTTTCCTGCACTGAACAGATAGAAACAACATTTATTGTTGATCATTGGTACCCATACTGGTATATACCAATTCTGATCAAATTTGAGCGACACCGTATAATTGCGGTATTTTTTTGTTTTTCAGTCATTTTATAAATTTTGCACTGCACAAGATGATTGAACAAATTGCAATGTTTGAATTTGTAAACTCAAAGAATAAAAATCCTTTGGTCACAGATTAAATTATTTTTTGAAAAGAAATTTACTCTTAAACACTTTTAGCATATATTCTTTACACGGTCATGTATTTCAAGGAAAATATGCCTATTAAAAACAGTAATTTCTTCACTTTCAATTTCTTTGAATACTATGACAATTATCAGCCATGAGGTTTTACAAACACAAGACCAGATAAGGCGTTTTTCATCATTTCCACAGGACTCTTTGGAATATCCTTAAAAACAGTTAAAAGTGACTTAAAATGATCACTTGGTATACATTTAATTTACAGATGCCAGGTTGTGTATTTCACATGCACTCGGGTCAGTAGGGAAGTGCGTCATTACTATTTTGGACTGTTAATTCTTATTTCTGAATTATTTAACTTTTTTCCACATTGAACTATCTTTAGGCAGTTTATACTGTAGCTTAGAATTTTTTTGATTGATGTATTTAATCATCTTTTGGGTTCTTTGGGTCCATATCTCACCTCATGCCCTACATCATCAACTATTTACAAATAACTCCATGCCAACAACCAATTACCTGACCTGGCCACACATTAGAGAAGGTACAGCGTCATTGACGGTATATCTGGTTTCTCAGTTGATGCGATGTGGATGCAATGTAGAAAATAATGGTGCGATGCTGATGCGAATACGATGCGGATGCAAAAAAATCAGACTAGTTATGCGGTACGCTGTAATACTTGAGAACCATATGAATCACAAGCTTTATGTGTCTGTCTGTCTGTCTGTCTGTCTGTCTGTCTATCTCTGTCTGTCTGTATGTATGTATGTATGTATGTATGTATGTATGTATGTTTGTATGTATGTATGTATGTATGTATGTATGTATGTATGTATGTATGTATGTATGTATGTATGTATGTATGTATGTATCTATGTATCTATGTATGTATGTATGTACGTGTGTGTGTGTGTGTGTGTGTGTATGTATGTATGTATGTATGTATGTATGTATGTATGTCAATTTTATCCTTTGACTATTTCACTACCATCATTGTCATCTCCTTTACCTGACATTGCCAAAACAAAAAAATTTGTGTGTGTGTCCATTTCTATCCCTGGACTATTTCACCATCATCTTCTACAAAACCTTATCTCACCAAAACAATTATTTTGCCTGCATGCTACAGGCACATTCAAGTCTACCCTAATCATATTAAACTTTGAACATAATCAAGAAGATTTTATGTGAAGGCTCCCATTACAGACATTTTTGTATTTTCCATGTTCTGATACCATTTGTCTAAATGAACATGAGATATTTTCAGCATATGTCACCACTTCTATTCAAAGAGATAAGGGAAACATTCTTTTGCCTTTTCGGCACTTCTGGACTTCGAACCTGCAGTAATAAGTACGTTTAAGCACTTTTACTGTTGCCCATTGACAAATTTATATTTCAGACTATATCATAAACAATGACTTTTTTTAATAGCTTTGTATGTTTTTCACTGTAAACAGTGACGCATTTCACACACATTCATACTATAAGGAGTGACAGGTAGAAAGAAGCCATAACACTTCGGCCAAAAGCCAACTAGGATCAAAACACTCTAAACCCTCCCAAGTTCAACCCAACTCCTCCTAAAATCGACTTCAAAGTCTCATGCAATTTACGTTAACCAAAGAAAGAAATATCCCAGCACGATTTACTGCTTATAAACAATAGCTGAAATTTACCCATTACTTCTACTCGGCCGTACACATCCATCTCTCCTATGCGATAAACACACCACAGACTGACTAGTCCATTGGTGTATGCGTTATTCCATTAAGAAGAAATTTGACATTCAAAACATAAATGCACGATTATATAGGCCAAATGTCGTATTGATAAAATATTAGTGCAAAGGACTAAATGCTTTTCGGCATGTTTTGTGAATGTGGGACCATGAGGGCGCAAAGAGTGATTTACCGATCATTGGCATAAAGGGCCTCGGTCGTCTCGGGTCGACCATTGTCGGGTCGGGTTTTCCAGTATTCCTGAACGTTTTGAATTTTTACCTGGAGGATGTCTGCTAATAGGTTGCACTTCCGCTAAAATTCAATTTCGGTCGGTTGAATTACATTAAAATGATATGTTTACAATTACAACGCATTTCGTCACAATATTTCAATTCGTCCGGTCTTGCTACCCTTGAGCAGTATTCGGTAAATGACGATTCCATAGCTAGAAACGTCCTTTTGTGTTCGATCTTGAAAAGTCAACGTTTTCTGTCAATTTCAATCTGCAGCTAAGTGTTTATGTAACGACACCAATGCGAGCTTCCAATTCCGTACTCATAGATCATGACGTACTCTTTGGACTTGGGACAACCAACTACTTTACAGGCCGTAGAGAGGTATCCTTTATGTAAGTGTTCATTTGTTAGATATGATAAATTAGAATGCCAGGAGGATTGTGTAAGACTGATATGAAGACCTCTCTGTGTGTCCCGTACCATCCCTCCGTTGAACACGATAGGTCAGAAACCTATTTTCTATCAATCTGGTCACTATAAAGAACGCGGTGACATTCTTGCTCCCTTATTGTAAATAACTTTCGGATTGTGCTAGGGAGCAAACTACACGATTTTGAAATGCATTGTGGGTAAAAAGTTGACTTTTCCCCACAACAAGAGTTTGCGTATAGTGATGTAATAAATTCTTTTAACACGAATGTAATCGCTGTCATGATATAAAATTCGTTACTTTGTTGGTGAAACTAGCTAAACTCATTCATTTTTCATCTTTTCAGGCATTTCCGGCATTAAACTCCTGTATAAACTGAAATTTTACTTTTGCTTCTGTAATCATACGTTTTATACGTGAACAAATCCGCCATTTTGAAAATATACGACGGCCTGAGACTTCAATGACTCACTTACGGCACCGAGAATTTTGTGACTACAGCATGCGCTCAACAAAATGCTAAGAAAAATCGGAATTTTTAACACAGGGTTTTCGCGCTTAATTGAAAATCTTTCATATGTTATTCTTTGCTTTGGCATAAATGAAAGAATACTTTACATTCAATAATGGTGTAGTCACTTACAGATTATTTTATTGACAGTAACCGTTGTATCTGAACAAAGAGTACAGGGAAGTCCTTAGCAGATCCGAGTCTGGCTTGTTTCCGTTTTCTTTAATTCAAATACCAGCTCGCTTTTTTTCACTTTCGGACGAATAGCTGTCAGGTAAGTATGAAGTTATACGATAGATCATGAACATCCCTCATAAAATTTGAAGTCTGTAAGTCATATTTATCTTTTCTTGCTCTCGGCAGTTTGGACAATCGTCCCTGCCTTGATATAGTACCAAAATGCAAAAGCCATCATTCGTATAACTGCTCCAAAGAAACGCATGAATAATATATATATATATATATATATATATATATATATATATATATATATATATATATATATATATATATATATATATTCCTAGAGATCAATTGGTCGATATGACTTCATGTTATTGTTGTTATTGGCGTGAACTGAATTTTATTTTAGTGCAGGCCAGCATTACTTTGTCAACGAGACCATTGCATATTTTAGACAATGCAGTAATTGGTGACGTTAATATTTCATAATTTCAAAATACTTTAGGGAGTAGGAGACAAAATGACAAATGAGTGACCAAATTATAAAAGATGTATCAAAAGTTACTAGTATTTTTCCTTCGAATTATAACCGAATTCTATTAGCAAAGTCGGACCTTTCAAGAGTAGAGCCAGCAATACCATCGCTAGTGGAATCATGACGACCGAAGTTACTTCTTCACTGACCATTCGTTGATGGAAAGGGATCACACGCTCCTTTTCTAGTATGTCTGAAATGACGACGACATAGAAGGTAGGCCAATTGTAACATCGATCCACGGATCCATTGCCAAAGTTTCTCTCGCACTTATTGTGGTGTATTTTATGTGAAACATTGAAAAGGACACTTTCTGAAAATATGCTCATTCGTTTACTTAAAGGCATATATCGAAAGATACCTAAGAGAACACTTGAAAAATGGACAAAGGAGAAAGATGGTAAGTTTCAAAGAAAAGGCTACCTTTAACTTACAAGATATCTACGTCATTGTCCAAAGAGAGTATATTCTTGCTGCCATAAATGGGGGAAGAAAAAAAACTGTTAGCAATCGTTGTAGCGTAATTGGAAATGAAACCAATTTTAAGGGGCGAATGTATTATTGATGCTAACATAATGAACATTTCGCTTGAAATAATTTCCAGCTCTAATATAGACCCTCTTTTTCTTCTAACATCAATTCGTAGAAAGTAATGATTTTGATTGTTTGCTATATATCAAATATAGGCCCCGGATGTCGACCATAATAAACACATGTGGCTACATTATAGCTTACTCTCTAAGTATTTTCTTATATGTTATTGTGAACATATAAAAAATCAGCAATATGTAATCGGTATTAACGTTTACAATATTGCATATTTCCTTACACAGTATTGAGTTGACATAAAGGAAAATGAGCAAATGCTTACATCATATTCCTGAAAAGCCAGATTACAATTTCTATTTTATAGATCTGGAGACGTTGTGATTCAAATACTGAAGAGGTATCTTGCGAGATGCGATCTTTGACTTCAGAAAACGCAACCATTGAAGTAAGTACAGAAAACAGTATTACCGCCTTTTTTAATCACACAGAGTAAATTGTATGAACCCACATGCATTGATTCCAAGGATAAACACAACGTTAGTACATTTCATGTATTTCATGTGACATACACCTTTTTGCATCTCAGCGATGCTAAAGAATTAAATAAATAATGTATTAAATACATTTATTAGATAAATAATGTATATAATGAACAAGAAAGGAAATATGATGATGATTGTCGTGTCGGTGGTTATTAATGGCAAAATGTAGACAGGAGACGCATTAAAACATCTCCATGATCGTGTAGATATGCTTTCAGTAACTGTTCGGTATATTATCTTAATTTTGAATTTACAGGATTTATGACAAAAACGATTGCGTTGTGCATGATATATCAGAAGTTTCACTTATTCAACTTTAGAGCATACTTGTGAACATTTGGTTGTCTTCGACATAAGATAATTGTTAGTAACGTACATGTAGGCTTTATCTGTGACTAGGTTTTAACACCCTTGTCAGAATACCACCATTCCATGTATATTGAGAACGACGTCGAGGTGCTAAGAGTGCAGACTGAAAGAACACTACATCAAAACGTTCTGATATTATTAACTAAACATTCATTTCAGTAGGCCCTGTGACATATATTGCTGCGATACAATATAGGAAACCTTATATTTTGTCATGTTGTTAGATGAACTCCTTTACTATTTTGGTTCAACGTCAAGATGTACTGAATTAATATGCAGGCACTTTTTGAACATGTTTGAGTCAGTGATCCGTTGTCAAAATGGAAATGGTACCTACACAGTCAAGACTGTAACTACCACCACTACCACCAGCACCATTGACAGAAAAACAAAACGATTTGATAACAACAACAAAGACACCACCATAATATAACCGCTGCTTCTTGTTTGATAAAAAACGACGTAATGTTGAAATAAAATGACTAAATGATTACAATTACCATATATCATATTTACCCTTCAGAAACTTGCAAAGAGGTATCTCTCAGAGGTAGCCGGTATCTATGTCTATCAGGAATTTCGAAAACGTCTGACTAATCCGTCGACAGGACAGCGACACTCGCCCCAGGGTCCGTGTTTGTGTCAACTGGTTGACGAACTGTTCTTCAACAAACCACACACAGACAGAAGTCCCGACTTTGATCTATTCGAGCGTCAGGTCTACAGCGACATTTTCAGACTAAACTTTTAACGACGGTTAATTGGGATTGTTTTCGTATCAATCATTTAACGCAATGGTGTGAAAGTACTATGTGCACATAAATTTACATAAATCTTTTAATGCAGGAGGGAGAAATAAGTAACTTCTTATGCAGTACTTTTCTAACTACTTAGATGGCGTAGAAGAGAATATTTTCTTCAGAATCCTATTCCATGGATTCTTCAAATCTCTTCCAATTTTTTGTACACCGTAAATATCATATAATGTCATTCTACGTCTGCCTCACATCCACGTGCACATATGACATCTACATTTTACATTGTTAAATTGTATATTTAGAATATATTATATCAAATAGGGATGATCATTCATGTACCAAGGCTCTGTATATACAAATTCTGAGAGAAATCAATGATTGAGCCTGTTTATATTTAGAATACATTATTATCAAATTGGGATGAGCATACATGTGCAGGGGCTATACATTTCAAGAGGGGAAAACAATAATTGATCTAGCTAAACATTATTAATGATATATTTTGTATTTCGTTTCACTTCTGCTGTTGAACAATGAAAAATGCTCGATATAAAGCTACAGCGACAATATTTTAAAGGAACCTATGCAAACAGAGATAGGTGAACAGCTGGTTTTAGACATGGTAATCTTTTACGGTTTTTTTCACATTTCTTTGTTATTTAGTTGCAAACCTTTAAGGTGATATTATTTTATTTTATAATAAGAAGTGTCCTTGCAGGCAATGACAAACTTCAATTTTAGCTTTTGGTTGTTGAAATTCCTCGATAAAAACTACACACAAATCAATATGTGGTGTACATGTGGTGTACCTCAAGGTACCACCTGTCTGGCATACTATATACCTGTGTAGAAAATCCGTGACCACCTTAAATGCCGGAAATTTCAAACTGAACGACGAATTACTGTATACTTTGAGAACCAGAAGAGTATTTAACAGATGTTTCCTGATTAGAGAGAGAACAGATGTTTCGCTGTATTTCCTTTCTTTGTATTCTGGCCATGTCATTTCGTTTGACAAGGAAAACAACAATAATAATGTTACAGCAAGATTTGATGTTAGCCTTAACTCTACATATAATGTAACACGATAAGAATATGCATGGGACCACGTAGTCGTCTAAGAACATATACACAGGCTACCATTCCTTGCTATGAATTATGAACAATATTAAATAGACAAAAATGTTCATATTTTTAACCGTATTACTTCATTTTTGCTCATATATTGTATCTTCTGCAATGAATGAGACAAAGTGACTCGTACTAGCATATTACTCGATGATGAGATGGATTTTTATGATAAATGAATGAGATTTTATCGACTGATTGATACTAAACAAAATTCCAGATCTTAATGTCGTCCATTGAAGTGAGGATAATTGTCATTTTCTTGTTTTCGTATTCATTGCAAGTTCTGTATGTCTCGTCTATTAGCTTTGAAAAGAAACGCAAGAATATGAAATACTTTAAATGTCTTCAGGAGTAATTTTTGTCAGGGGCGCACAAATGAGGTCTGCCAATATATAAGTTTATCAGGAAATCTGGATGTTATATTGGTGAAAATGATTCTACAGCAACGTAAATTCATTATTCTGCGTTATAAACAATCTTCGAGGTATAGTTTACAATTTAGGAACGTTTAGTTTAACATCAAACAACAACACTACAGCTGTTTTGACGCCCTGCCTTAAAGTCGAGTTTGTCAAGGCTTAGATGTGGAGACAGGTCAACTCTAAACACAAATGTACATGTTTTAAGTTCATTGCCCAATGCAGAAAGTCAAGTAATTGATTTTCTCCAATAAATGTCAACTTATGTGCTATATGAATGACTGCATGGGGTATGAGGGTGAGATGCATTAAATAGTTGAGGGCATATAGTTACTGTGTTTTGCCTTTAACTACATGTATATCAATGCCGTGATTCTTCTCTACCACCCACACCTCTCAAGTAAGTTTGGATCGTAAGGTCATTTCCCAATCGATTGGACCGACTACCAGTAAGACTCTGGAGAATTTGATCTCCTGTAGTGCTTGTGAAATGGCCCCATCGTTTCGCAGCAAAAGAAATGTTGAAATCGAGAGCGGCGAAACATCATGAACATCCCTCATAGTACCAACTGTTTGACGTTTTAATTTTCAGCTTTACTTTTTTTCCTAGATCAAATACCACCATCAACAGTGTGTTTTGATTTATGTTGACGTGGTTGGCGATGAACGGGCTTCGAAAGTGATCCTTAACCGCCTTTACACCCCGACAATTTCAGTCGAATACACTTTAGTAAATACCGAAAAATGTTTCTGAATGAATGAATGCGATGTATGTAGTGACTTTAAAGTCCCAATAGCTGTGAATGTGTAATAAACTGGTCTCAAAACATTCCCCGTTTTCCAAGTTTTCTTTGAATAAGACCAATAAAAGACTTAAAAAGTGAATACCACTCTCATAAGTGTCAAAATGGCATGTAAATTCAATGTTTCAACATTTTAGATTTCCCGCCATTTTCAAAGTCCAATCATGTGACAGTGTAAATAATAATTACAACAACATGTTGGCCATCGTGTGTTGTGCATCCTAGTAAATAGCCACATTCTTGTTTCTTTTATGATCACGATGTGTATGTGCAGGAAATACTGCATTTTGATGTAAGGACGCCATTTTATGAGAGTTGCACCTGTTTATTGTTTAACCACAGTGATTTATTCAGGGACAATAAATACTAATATGACAAAAACCAAATAAGTTTCATTGTCTACAAGTTTTTTTACTGATGCAGGTCGCGCAGACAGTAAAAAACTTGTAATTTAAAATGTATACACGCACTAGCTCGCTTTCGATTCTCGTCTCTCCCTCGAGAGACAGAAGTGAGACATCATCAAGGAATTGAATCGAAACGTAGATTTTGTGAGCTCTGTAACTCTGGCGACGTTGAGAATGAATGTTAATTTTTGTTAATTTTCCACTCCATGACAGTATTAGAATTAAGTTTTTACCACCAAGTGCTTTTCTTGATCCAAATTATGACAAATTCAAAAGGCTTATGAGTTCTACAGATTCCCAAGTACTATTGAATATTTGTTAGTATATTTACAAAGCCATAGCTATGAGAACAGCAGCAACATGCCACTCTAGTTTGAATAATCTTTTACTTTATGTAAAGGAAGTCTCAGAGAACCCCCGAAACAACAGCTAGAGCGCATGCGTAAAGATTGCCCTCTGTGACGATTCTTATTGCAGTATCTCATCCTCAACTTGTTGCGCTGAAGAAAGTATATCCTGTATACAAGTACAGACAATGAAACATCGAAAATGAAGCGATTCACTTCATCCTTTTATCTAAAGTGATGAATTTGAATGAAAAACACATATAAATAAACTATTACTGATAGTTGCCGATTACTTTTGAAATGCACACTTGCATATTGCAAAACTACGAAATAAACACATGATTCGTCCTCTAACTACAAGTATGTTTTACACCGAATTGTGATATATCATCCGTTAATAAAACGCTATTTAATTCTACATTTTAACAATCGGCCGATCTCGTTCCATAAGAGAATTCCTTTGATTGACGCTTGTGTCACCAGGTGTTGAATGAGTATATATGGTGTAAAGGTCTTTTGTCTTCAGTCTCGGTCGAAACTCCACGATGTCCACACAAGTAATTTTATTCTCTAAATCTTGTAATGCAGTTTTATAGGTCATGTAAGTCCACTGCCTTTTGACAATACGTTGTAAGGGGGGAATTGTGTAATAAACGTGGTGAGTTTTTCGAGGGTACAGAGTACGCTCGTGGGGTGTGACGACCACCGCATACCGCTTATTATCGCTGTTGCGTATCATTTAGTTATTATATCTCTAAGTTCAGTATAGATTACACTTTACCTTCTAATTGCTACTACTTTTCATATGCAAATTACGGTAAATTTTTTCGCGTAGGAATTTCCTGCACTATTCTGTGCCTTTAAAAAGCAATTTCGGATATAATTTCGGAATTAATCGAAACGTTGATGTTTCATGGAAATCCGATATTCTTTAACTAGTAGAAGAACGTTTTTAATTGCCGTCCGTCAGTCTAGAGAATCTGCCACCATTACACATAATTTTCATCACTGTGTCATGTTGAAAGTCTGCTTTTCATCCGTCGTATGTTTGACGTCAGGAAATACATTGTAATCTGAATGTACTTGCAGTGACAAGTTTGATATCTAATAATAATTTTGCCAACTCTCTCCTCCGTCTCTATGAAAAATTTCCTGATATCAGGAATTCGTTTCTGTCCAGACAATGATAATTTTCTGATATCATGAATATTATTGTGCGCAGACAATGATAAAAGCCACACGTAGGGCGTATTTCAAACACCATCAAAATTATAGGGCAATGAGAACGTTCACTCAATGTGTTGTGTCCAACTCGAGCAACCTAAAATGCTTCTTCGTAATTAGTAAAGTTTGCGGAAACTAAAAAATGTTGGTATTTTGATAATATCAATAAGAAATGCATCACTTTTCTTGTCTGCCACTACCTGTACCACGCATCACAAATATTAGAATGAAAATGAAGACCCACCATTGGGTACTTAACAAAAATAATGACTTCTTACATACAAACACCTCTTAAAACATTAGGGACGCAGATACCTGGTAGGCTAAACCAAAAATCGATTTTTTTTTTCTTCTTGCGGAGGATAGAACGCGAACTTTTTAGGTTTTGCTAATTACATTTTTCTTCTCCACGTTTGATTAAGTCAATACCCTTTACTCAGACATCAATCTTAAACGACCTGTCCATAGTTGTGACGACAAGGCCAGTAGACGAAAATGTAACTTAAAATTAGACCTGGGTAAAAGGTTGCCTCAGTTAACCAGAACACCAGTTCGCGTGAGACCGGCCGTTTTCATTGCAACGATATTGGCCGGGCCAAGAAAACAACAGCTAGAGCGCATGCGTGAAGGTTTCCCTCTAGCGACAATGCTTATTGTAGACTTTGTTCAAGGATCTCATTGTTGTGCTGAAGAAAGTATATCCTGTATACAATTGCAGAAAATGAAACGTCAAAAATGAAGCGAATATCACTTTATCCATGTATCTTACTTTATGAATTTAAATGTAAATACTGAAGAAGAACCATTACTGATAGTTATCGATTATTTTTGAAATGTGGATATAAATGTTAAGAATTCATGTAATGAGTTTTCATGGAAATCCAATATTCTTTAACAAGTAGAAGAACCTGTGAGCATTACACATAACTTGCATCACTGTGTCATGTTCAATATCTGCTTTTCATCCTTGTATGTTTCACGTCAGGATATAATCTGAATGCACGGTAATCATTTTAGCCTTTTTTCAAGAATCTCATGCTCAACTTGTTGCGCTGAACAAAGTATATCCTGTATACAAGTGCAGTAAATTATCATCCAAAATGAAGCGAATAAAAATCGAATCACTTTATCCTTGTAACTAAGTGATGAATTTGAATGAAAAACACATAAAGTGAAATATTACTGATTTTTGCCGATTACTTTTGAAATGCACACTTGCATATTGCAAAAACTACGAAATAAACACATGATCCCTCTGAGTACAAGTATGTTTTACATCCGAATTGTGATATTCCACCAGTTAAGAAATTGCTATTTTATTCTACACTTTAACAATCGGCCGTTCTTTAACAAAGTCATCGTTAGGTCTTCCTTTTGTTGATTGTCTCTACCAAAACTACGAAAGGTACACTTTATCTTCCAAATGCCTCTACTTTTGACAAGCAAATTAACGTAATTTTTTTCACATAGAAAAATTCATACACTTTTCTGTGCTTATAAAAACCAAGGTCGGATTTAAATGTTATGAATTAATCGAACTGCAATGAGTTTTCATGAAATATAATATTCTTTAACTAGTAGAAGAACATCTTTAATTGCCGACCGTCAATCTGTGGAACCTGTCAGCATTACACATAACTTACATCACTGTGCCATATTTTAATATCTGATTTTCGTCCTCGTATGTTTGACGTCAGGAAATAATCTGAATGCATGTGTGGTCACAAGTTGGATGACTAATGATATTTTTGCCGACTCTCCCCTCCATTTCTATACTGAGTAGACAATGATAAAGGCCACTTTCTGTAATTAATTATACAGCGTGTACAAATAGAAGCTGGTTGCCGAAGCGGTCTGTCGAAACCTGTATTTTGGTTGCCCGTCATTGCAATATATCAAAGTAGAAATCGACATCAAAACTCTGTCCAATAATCATTATCATTCAGATAAATAAATTTGCAGATACAAATAGAAACTGACAATAACAATAGGTAAGGCCACAAAATTAATGAAACACATGAATCGCACTTTCGCATTGATCAACCTCTCGTTCTTGTCACGTTCGTCTCCCATGACGTCATCACGTGCACACTGAGATCGGGCCATGGAGTATGTCCGCGCTCGTGTAGGGGTTTCGGAGTTTTCCAGGAAAAAATCACACACTTTTTATGCAGTATTTAACATTGTTGACGGTAGTCTGTTGCAAAAAACAAGCCATGACTTTTACACTACAATAAAATATTTCCGTTCCACAGTCATGTTACAACCATAGACCTATGTGTTGACGTAAATTTGTCTCCTCTAGACGAATGTAGTTACATAAATGGGCATCTATATGAGAAAGCTTGAAAATTGGCCGACCTTTCGAAATTTACGGTGGACGCAAACTAAAGAATTTGCTCTATCCTAAGAATTTACTCTATCCTAAGCTTATCGTAAAAGAGAAACATTTTACACGCAACGGTGACGTAGAATCCCCAACTGTGTCAGCATGCAGTTTACAGAGGTAAGGACAAACACTCAGACCGTTGGAGTGTTGGAAGTGACGTCTTAGCGCCTTCCATTTGCTATCGTGTACAGAAATATATTCTCACTAGAAATAGCTTGAAATTCAGTCTGGGTAAGGCATAATTAGTATTTTGCATTATCCCTCACGCATAGAATAATCAACCACAACTACATAGAGTAATTTACTGGAGAGCTCAAGGTTTACGTTGGTTCATCAAGATTAATGTACAGTAGAAATATCCTCACCTTAGCGTCTGTGGCAACTTGTCACTGGCGCGGCTACGGCATAGAAATGACATTCTCTCGGACATGTACACTTAATATTATATATTTTATCTCAGGCGGGGCGGTTTACGAGATACGATGGAAGGTCATTACATCCGCGCTGGTTTGACCAGTAAACCAAGGCGGCAGAGTAAAAATGACTGTTGGCCCTGTAACAAGAGAGATTTCGAGCTCGCGTCAATACCCGCGCGAGCACGGTGACCTCTGAACTCGGCTAGGGAAGTCGGCCACTTGCAACAAAGCATATGATTACATACGCATCCTCTTCAAAGTCAAATACTTAAATTATTATATGCTTTATACGCATGCCAGTTTTAGCTTTTTGGTATCATAGTTTATGTCATTTGTGCTTTAATAGGTCCTACTTTATGAGTACTTTAACCGATAACAAGTCAAACCCTGCGACAGTTTGGCACATTTATGACACTATAATAAAGTCAAACACGTCAAGTAGTCACACTATACAGTGGGCTCAACTTTCCTCACAAATAATGTAAATATTGCAAATGCCTTTAACCAGCATTTTACACGCATCAGTCAAAATACTAATAATTCCTGTCGTTCATCCAACTCTGTCAACTTTGACCATTTACTGGATTTTGTTAATGACAAATTAAGTTACGTCAGCAAGTTTGAATTTCCTCCTATTAAGAGAGACTTTGTGTTTTCATGTTTATCAAAAGCGAAATCAACTGGTGTGGACGATGTTAATGCCAAACTTTTACAAGTTGGTGCTCCTGTAATTGCTGACATCCTTACTTACCTGTTTCACATGAGTTTAAAATTTTTCCTAATGTTTTCAAATGTACAAGAGTTGTTCCTCTGTACAAAGGTGGAGGTAATGTTAGAGATATGTTAAATTATCATCCAATTTCAATTTTCCGTCTCTTTCTAAAGTTTTGGAGAGACATGTTCATTATGTTCTTTATAACTACTTGTCATACACAAACTTCCTGTCAAACTGCGTTGATTCGGCTCACCGACGAAATTTTACATAATATGGACAAGGGTTACTTCAACAGTCTTCTTTTACTTGATCTGTCCAAAGCGTTTGATCTTATCAACCACGACATTTTATTAAGGAAACTGTCTTGTTATGGTTTAGCAGATAACGTTGTTGCCTGGTTTATATCTTACCTCGCTTCTCGACAGCAAATTGTTAGTTATTTAGGGTGTTTGTCAGAGAGGCGTAATATAACTACTGGTGTTCCCCAAGGTTCAATCCTGGGTCCATTGTTATTTATGCTCTTTATTAATGATCTATCCTTATGCGTTGATTCTTCAAGCTTACACATGTATGCAGATGACCAAACTCTGCTTGCAAGTGGTCAATCTATTGACGTTGTTAATGATAGAATGAATGATGCCATTTCACCAATTTCTAATTGGATTACGGCAAACTCAATGAGTATAAATGTAAAAAAACCAAAGAATCTTCTAATTACTTCTAATTTCAAGTTGAATCGTCTAAAAGAGACAAACAACTCATTAATGGAATTGAAATTCCCCGTGGATATAGTGGAAAATCTTGGGAGTAACTGTTGATGAATGTTTATCATGGAATGAACACATATATATCCTTTGTAAGAATTTGAGTAAGAGAATTTTAATCTGTTGTTAAGATAACGCACATTTATTCCAATGAGCCACTGCATCATTTTATATAATGGTCTTATACAGAGTACGCTTGACTACTGTTGTGTTGTGTGGGGAAACACAACATAAACAAATCTCAACAAAGTTTTCATTTTACAAAAGAGAGCTTTACGTATTCTGTTTGAATTACCTTAGACTATCCTTCTCTTGAGTTATTTTCTCGGTCAAATGTTCTGTTTATTAGACAAAGAATAGTTTATGTCATGGGAGAGTTAACATTTAAGTGTATGACTGGAAATGCACCAAAATATCTGTGTAAGTTCTTTGTATTTCAGAGTGATAATCATTCTTATCAAACACGTTCTGTTTCTCGTCAAGACTGTTGTATTCCAAAGTCAGTTTTAAATTCTAGTCAACAGAGTTTCATTACCGTGCTACAAAACTCTGGAATTCTCTGCCAAACGACATAAGACATGCGCCTAATATTATACAGTTTAAGGTGAAGCTAAGAGAGTTTATCAAACTGAATTTTCCTTTGTGAACGACTTTATTATCTTATATGTACTTCTGCCATTATTAAGATTGTTGTATTTATTGAGCCCCGATGAAAATTACTCATTTATTTCATTTAATTTCATTTCATTTATTGCCATAAAGAAATAAAAATAACAACTACTATAAACGTTTTACATATTATTGAAAAAGGAAAGAAATGGCAATTTAGGCCCCCCAAAAAAATATGTGCTGTTCCGATTACATGGTTTTCAAAAATAGGGTAGGTAGGTAGGGAAATTTTTTTTTTTCTTTTTTTTTTATTTCTCAATGTGCATTTTGTACGCGTTCAAACACGCTACCAGTGAACAATTTCCTCATGAAACACACTCAAATTAAATACCGATATATTAAAAAAAATATTCATCAGTAGAATTGAAGTTTGTGGTTTATTAGACTGCCACGGAAATTGATATGGCTGAATTACGATTCTTTGACAGGAAAGTGAACTGTTTATCCACAGGTAAATCCTCAGCGGCTTTTTGCAGTCACTCGCAAGAAAAACACACATACTTTACGTTGAAGTTGTTTGTAGCCTCGTCAACCTGTATATTTGTCTGCTGTACTTCCAACCACGGCCCAGCAGCATCACTGGCACATTCAACTCGAATAGAGTAAATTTACATTCAGAAAAACCTGGATGGTGTTCCTCCAAAATTTCTTCGAATGTTTGGTTCTGTTTAACAGAAGACAAAATCGACCTTTCTTCGCCATGATCGCATTTGCGAAACAAAACTGAGTACACGCTATGTCCATCACGAGTCACCATTTTGTTTGAGACGAGGCCTGCTATAAGTAGGGATACCAGGCCCTTTTTTGTTCTTGGTTAAACTTACTTGAATTGTATGTTTTCTTGAAGATCTTGTCTCAGGATTTAAAAATGATGGTTCTATCTTGTCTACTTCCAGGGTTATGATTTTTTTAAAATTAAAATATGCTCGATTTTTTTGACAAATGGTCAAAAAATTTCAACATATGGCTAAGAGTCATTTTGTGCGTATCCCTATGAAAAATATAGTTGTATAATAATATTGGTTCTCTAACTAATCTGCTTTAAAATACTTTTTGTGCAATATATTGTAAGAGTACGGTATAAGGAGCTTTTGTTTTCTTTACACAGAGACTTGAAAATGCCAAAACTTTTGTGAGACAGAGTTGAAAATTGGACGGCACTGTGTATACTATCAGTCAAAAAGCTATTTTTCGCCATTTTCAAACTACTGTAACTTTCAGAGTTTTTAAGCAAGCTCTGTCAAATTTTGAACACTTTAATATTGAGAGATAATGCAAAAAAATACATGCATTTTAGATTTGTAAAATTACTTGAAGTTTGTATTTGAGATACACTGACAATCAAGGAGAGCCAAAAAATGTTGGACGGAATGTCAGTAAAAATAGCCACTTTTCCCCATTTTCAAACAGCTGTAACTCTCAGAGTTTTTACGCTAGCTGTACCAAATTCTGGACAGTTAAACTTGAGTAATAATAAAAAAGAATAAATATATTTTAGATCTGTAAAATTTCTTAAATGTTACATTTGAGAAATTCTGATATTCAAAAAAACAAAAAACATAGGAATATGAATAAAATAAGTCATTGTTCAACTGATCAACTCACAGTACAGAATAATCCCCCTGGAGCTGTCCTTTTTACACAAGAATATTACTCCCCCCTAAAAAGCTGTCATCTTGTTGTACTCAATTTTCCTTTAGCATTGAAATCTAGAGTCAGGGTTATGATTTTTTCCTTTCCTTTCCTTAGATTTTTCATTCTCTCTTCATTTGCCCGTCTTTCAACTTGTCTTGTTTATCAATTCCCGATTCCTGCACTACCCCTGTCTGTCATTTTCCCCAGTTTACGTTAATGCTGTTTAAAATAAAGGTTGTTTACATCGGATGCTGACTTTATTCCCATACAGCATTGAAAGAGTATTCATTTCTGTTGTCAAATATCATTTTGTAAATTTTGTGTAACATCAACAGATGAAAAATGAACACAGTTTAATGTTCGCAAAACTACCAGGGTTAACGTTTGAAAACAGCTGATTGTAGCGTTGGCAGTTAGGGGCTTTTCAACGAAGTACGTACGTACGGCAAATTCACGGTAAATTCCGAACGCACAGACTTTGAAACTACTCAGAACTGACCTTAACCACACAGTTTTTGGTGTACGGGTTTATATTTTAATGATAGAATGACTATAAAAAGTAAAATTGACCAAAATTTTGCTCGATTCACTATCACAAAACACTTCCGGGCTTTCACTTGGCCTGCATAATGTGGCCGCGCTGTGCATGGCGCGGTTCGGAAATGACAACAAGAATGTAAATGAAAGATTACATCAGAAAACGGCCATGAAAATGCTTCAAACTTTCCACAAATTTAATATAACAGTTGCTGTTTGGTATACTAACTCCGATCACTGAAAATTGTCCCTGCATTTTAGCGAAAACCTACCTACAGAGCGCCGTTTAGGCACTGAACAACATACTGTAACGAGCCATTCCATTCTAACATAGGAAGTAGTGGCCTGAGAAATGTGCGTGCCGCAGTACGGCACGCTGTACGCAGTACGGCACGCTGTATGGCGAAAAATAATGTTGATTTTGAGCGCTAAAATGACACAATTATTTTCCTTTATTTTCAAAAAATATCCATGGTAGGACGAGCAGTTGAATTGGAATTTTTTATCGAAAATTTTATTGAATTAGACCTAATACTTTTTGAGATACAGCAGTTTGAAAACCGGAAACCGTTCAGTGTGCAACAACTGTCAGTGTCATGTCGCAAGTTTTCATGAGCGTCTGGCATCCCTACTATAAGAATGACGTATTAGTTCTCGCGTGATTCACGCGATTTGTCATAGTTCTCGGTTGATTCATGCGTTTCACGTTTTTTCATATCGTTATTTTTACTTCCGGGTTTACGAGGCTCTAAAAAGTCTAGGGTCGGGGGGTTAAAATTGGGGTAGGTCGGGTAATCGGAACAGCACATATTTTTTTGTTGGCCTTAGGAGCCAAAAAATAGATTTTCGCTAATCTGGTTTGGCCGCACCTCAAACTACATGTGCATCACTGTTAAAAGGGCTAGAAAGAAAAAAAATCCAGTAAATACAACGAGCTTAAATGTAAGAATTTACATGACAGTGACTACTTAACGATTCATCGATGAGGTGTTGTTTTAACGCTTTTTAAACAGGTGTTGTGATGTGAGTGATTCATGTGAATGGGTAATCTATTCCACAGTTTAGCGCTGAATAATTAATCGCAAATTTACCGGCATCTGTGTATATCTTCGGAATAGCTAAGTTTTGATGAAGTTTAAACCTTGTATGTCGGCCATGGTCGACCATATTGAAATAGTCACTAATATGATGGGGAAGATTATAATTGTACAGATCAAAGATGAAATTTCCTATACCAAGTTTATACATTTTAAAGATATCAAGAAGACCTAGTTCTTTGAATAGTGGTGCAGACGGATCTCTGAATCCAGAGTAGGTTATACACCGTAAACACATTTCTGAATTTCAAAATAGATTGCAAATATGTCGAGTATGTACTCCCCCACACTTCTAATCCATACATTATATTTGGTTGAAGAAAAGCTTTATAAAGTAAAAGTAGGAATTCGGCCGCCCATTAAAAGTGTAAATGAATAAATAAATTAAGAAAACAACGCAAAGGGGTCCAACACTGAAAACCTGGAAAGTAACGGTGTACCACGTGCGGCCGATGTCATCGTGTAATCAGGAAATATTACGTGTATGTGCGTTGAACTGGGAAGTTTGAAAACATGACGCTTGTGCATGAAAGTTACGTCGCTTTTGCATTATAACTTTGGCGAGACCTTAAAAAATAGAAATACACGGTTTATAACACATTCTAAGTGGTTGCATGCATACTCCATTCAAAGTGGTTGCACACTCCGTTTGGCCGACTCCGCCTATATACTGGCTGACTTCTCCAGCTGGCCGAGCTCGTAACTGCATGACATATGACAATTAAACCTGTCTATAAAATGTGTTCAAGTTGTCTGCATGGTCCATAGTAGGTTCTGTGAAATCGCCGATATTTATCGGCAATGGACTCTATTATCGACACCATACGACACTGCAATGACTTGCCTGTGTCTTGGCACGCAAGACAGTAGTTCTGAAATCACCAATGATATACCCGATATTTATCAGAGATGTGGGGACTCTAATATCGATACTAGACGACACTAGAATTGGGTGCCTTGTGTCTTCTCAAACTAGGTATGTGAAATCGCCAATATTTAATCGATCTTTATCGGCGGTTTGGGGACTCTAACATCTATACTAGACGATACTAAACTTGTGAAATTGCTGGTGAATATCCAATATATATCGAAGATTTCAGATCTTGCAAAGCCCGACTTCTTTGGTTTGACTCTAACTTCTTCGATACTGGACGATACTAGACTTGTCAAATCGCAGGTAAATATCCTATATATACATTATGTTGAAGTCACCAAAGTTCCGTAGGTGCTATTAACTCATAATTACAGTTCAAACTGTCATATTTTACGTGAAGTTCTACGAATTTAGAAGGAATCAATTTTGAGTTAGATGTTGCCGTTGGTGGCGCTATACTATTGTCTGAACTGATGTCGGTGGTATCGAATGTGTCTTGATTTACTACAAGTAAAATAGACAAATGTCTCATGGACCAAATCTGGGTCTTTCGAACAAGTTGAAGAGATCGTTTCTCGCCTGAAGAGAAGACAAATAAAAACAACAACACAGAGACAATTTAGCAGTCCCCATTTTTAGCTCACGTGTGTAAACACGTAGGCTAATGTCATAGCGATGTCTGTCTGTCTGTCCGTGTGTGTGTGTCTGTCTGTCTGTCTGTTTACACGATAACTCAAAAACGCCTGAACGGATTCAAGTCAGATTTGGTACACAGGTACCATATGCTACTTGCAAGAACTGATTAGATTTTGGTTAGTGTGGCTTGCATATTAATGAAGTTATGCAATATCGTTTTTTTCCGTACAATGGTTTCCCTATGGAGACGGTAATGACAGTGTAGGCATATATCAAGAAATACTGCACAAAATTTCATGAAACTTTTCACAGATGACAATCTAAAAACATTATGATGATACTGTGAGTGTCATGTCAATTATCTTCTCATTTGCATATTTAATGAACTTTTGTTATTAGTGAGATACTCGGAAATTCCTGCACCAAACTTGATGATACTTGCAACAAATATTGATCTGATATAAATCTAATTAAACTTAGAGGCATTAGGCAGTGTCAAGTTAATAAATAGCTCATTTGCATATTTTACGAAGGTTTGTAATTAGTCATATAACTCCGATATAACTTCACCAAATGTGATGAAATCTGCTGCAGATACTGATCCGACTGATATCTAAAAAGCATTTAGTAGTGTGAAATTAATTAAGGGTTCATTTGCATATTTAATGAACTTTGTAATTAGGTATATAACTCTGAAATTACGGCACCCAAGTCAGTGAAATTGGGTACAGATATTGTTTTGATAAATATCTAATTGTACTGAGAAGCATTTGGCAGTTTCAAGTTAACAAATAGGTCATTTGCATATTTTATGAAGTTTTGTAATCAGTGATATAACTCCAAAATAACTGCACCAAATGTGATGAAATCTGCTGCAGATACTGATCCGACAGATATCTAATTATGGTGTAGAGCATTTAGTTGTGTGAAGTTAATTAAGGGTTCATTTGCATATTTAATGGACTTTGTAATTAGTGATATTATTCAAAATTACAGCATTAAATTTGATGAAACTTGCTACAGATGTTGATCTAATAAATATCCAATTGTACTGAGAAGCATTGAGCAGTGTCAAGTTAATAATTAGCTCATTTGCATATTTCATGAAGTCTTATAATTAGTCATATAACTCCGAAAATAACTGCATCAAATGTAATGAAAACTGCTGCACATACTGATACGACAGATATCTAACTGTGTTGTAAAGCATTTAGTAGTGTAAAGTTAATTAAGGGTTCATTTGCATATTTAATAAACTTTGTAATTAGGTATATAACTCTGAAATTTCGGCACCAAAATTTTTTGAAACGTGCTACAGATATTGATTTGATAAATATTTAATTGTGCTATGAATCATTGAACAGTGTTAAGTTAATTTAGGGTTTATTTGCATATTTAATGTAATTTTGTAAGTAGTGACATTACTCTAAAATTACAGGATTAAATTAAATAAAACGTGCTACAAATGTTGATCTGATGGATATCTAATTGTCCCATAAAGCATAGAGTAGTGTCAAGTTAAATTAACAGCTCATTTGCATATTAAATAAAGTTTTGTAATAAGTGATTAAACTCTGAGAGTACTGTGCGAAATTGATGAAACCTGCTACATATAGTGATAACATATATCTCATTGTTCTGTGAAGCGTACTACTATTCATGAACCTGTTGTAAAACACGTGAGCATATTCAGTTCATATCTGGTTATATTGTTTGTAGTAAGAGTTCATATGTTTGTTCAATCTTTGATACCCTGAAAACAGTTCAACCAACTCTATCTTGGCTGAATATCCGAACTAGAATTAAGAACCTATCTCACCATCAAATAACTTTCATTTCCGTAATCTGAAATCTGAATGGAAGACTATAATATACAATCACCTGAAACACCTTACCTTGATTTAATAAAGACTGCAGTATGCCTAAATTTACCACAGTGACTCAGCACTTTATCATATAAGGCAGGCAACCCAGGCTGCTCAGTGAATTCAACCAGGGTACTGCTTAAAATCGCTGTAAAAGCAGAATTTTTGCATAGAGGAAAAGGAGTATTTTACTTGTAATATATATATAATATATATAATATATATAATATATAATATTATCAATCGTATAATCGCTTCAACACACCAGGTCACCGCTATCAATCGTATAATCCTTTTAATACACAAGGACATCATCATTCGACGCTCAACTCGGATAATGCTGCTCATCGATCTTATCTAAACAACAAATAACCAGCTTGAGACGTCTGGTAGAGGACGTTACCAATACCCCCGGGTCATGTAAGTATTTTGTTATTTTCTGACATTGAGAATTTCGATAAACATCAAATGGATTTTAGTGTTTGCTCATATAACTGTAAGGGTTTGAAATCATCTTATGGTCTTATTGACAACATTTTAAATGACAATAATTGTGATCTTTTGTTTGTCAGCGAACACTGGCTCACGTCTCAGGAATTGTCAGGTCTTAATATACAGTTTATTGACAAAAACAGATGGTTACATATGAAATCTAGTATTAATCCGGAAGAACTTATGTCCGGCCGTCCTTACGGCGGTATTGGTTTAATTGAAAAAAAATTTCCAGGGATCTCTTATAAAACAATAGCTGTTGAGTGTGATAGAATATCTGGTGTTCAATTGATTGCTAGCGGACGAATTTTCTAACAATCTTTGGAGTGTATTTGCCTTATTATATGGTCATCCTGAGCAAATCGATCTTTTGTGCGAAACGTTAGATATTTTACAATCTGCAATTGATAACATGGATTTGTCGCCTATAATGGTCGTGGGTGATATGAATGCTTCATTACCCAGTGGAAGTCAACTCAATAAAAACTGGTACCGGAAACACCCATTTACAAAACATAGCTATATATTGTATGATTTTTTATGCAACAATGAATTCAAAGTAGCTAACTTTAATTTTGCACAAAACGTTACATACACATATTTTAACGAGATTTCTAAATCTTATATTGATCATGTTTTCTGTTCTGGTATGGCTATGGATATCATTA